>NC_137885.1:21992704-22340204 GCF_963924005.1 Protomyctophum bolini
ATTCTGCGCGGGAACCCCTTTTGGTGTTTAAAGCATTGTGTTATGCTTTAGCTATTGAAAAGATAGCAGATCTACAAGCTCATAGCACGGCACCGAGTGCCGCTATTTTTTGAAAAATCGTGAAAATGTAGTGCAAATCTTTGAATATATATTCTTTCAGAGCCAACGTCTTTTAACTCAAATCATTGCTTCTGGGGCGTTCCTGGAACAACCTATTTTCAGATGGGGGTCGGCGGCCAATTACATATATTTTCGGGGGTCCTTGAGATGAAAATGTTTGAGAACGACTGACATACGTAGAAACTTGGGTTTTTCAGAAAACTGGTCTAAATGGGTTAACCGTCAACTGTAACGATGACATCCATCCCTAACATGTTTGTGACAGCCCTATACCACTACCGACACCGACAGGTGGAACTTTATTAGAGCAAGATGAACAATATCTGGCCAACCAGGCTCTGTCTGCGATCAATGGAAACCATGGAAACGCTTGTTCTGTGTCCTCTCCCTATATACAATATGACTCTGGAGCAGAGCCTTTAGAGGCCCCTACTGCCGGTAATCCCACGCGTACTGTGAAAGTTATTGCTTCTGGAAAGTCTTAAGACACACACGCACACGCACACACACACACACACACACACACACACACACACACACACACAGCCTGTGCAAAGAAAAGCAACAGCGGTGGAGAGTAAATTAGTGCATTCATTTTACTCAAGTAATGTACTTTAACTAAGTACAAATTTGCAGCACTTATATTTCCATTTAGTTCATTTACTTTAAGTTACTTAAAGGGCAACTTCACCCCTTTTGCAACCATCATAATCGCAAGATATTGCAAGATCATAATTTTTAATGATGTTTGGGAGACAAGAAACAAATCAAATCAAAGTGTCTGTGATATCATGGACACTGGTCTCACTTCCTTCTTGGACTACATGTTGTCTCAGTATAGACAGCGCTCCCCTATCCACAAGGTGGGGTGAGTGCAGTAAAGCATTATGGTCAATTGTAGTAATCCAGCAGTGAGACCAGTGTACATGACATCACATCACAGACACTTTGAAATACTACAATATCTAAAAACACATATTACCCACATAAAACCCCCAGGAAAGTGTTTCTTGCCTCCCAAACATCATTAAAATGATGGCAAAAGGGGTGAAGTGGCCCTTAAAATACATCTGTTCCACTAAATCTCAAGAAGCAAATATTGTACTTTTTACTCCACCTAAAATTATTTGGCATGCTTTTAGTTACTACTTTGCAGATACAGATTACGAATACAAAACATGCATGCATTAACCATTTAAGCCCTATTTTATGTCTGTATTTAATTCCTGTATTTTATACCGATCTACGAGGCCTTTTACTTGTAATGTGTTATTGGTAGTTTAACTAAGTAAAGAATACCTTGAGAACTTCTTCCACCACTGCTCTCGAGACCAAAAACAAACGACCAAAAAAAAGAAAGAAACCGTGCAAAGCCTGACAAATGTACTGTATCTATTCTCGGTGTCTGAAAGCAAAACCATGTTGGTGCAACAGGGTTTTGTTTCTGTTGGAGTTCACCGGTAGACAAGCAGACACAGGCTACCAGGGGATATTTGTCACACTGAAAGCATTTCAAATGGTCTATTTTACCATTTTTATTCAGGCAGGAGTGGACAACAGGGGATTTAATTGCATCTCACTCCACCTTGGAAAAATGTTTCCAAAAGTACACAGGGAAGTGGCCCGAAAGCACAGTATTCCGGATGGTTAAATATCCCCAGTATGAAAGCACAATATAGATAGCTGAGGAGATGGGTTTTCAGTGTTGCCATGTCCGCTTCTTATAAGCGACTTTGGGCTTGTTTTTCTGTGAAGTCGCTTGTAAATATTGGTAGTTTGTGTGTAGTTGCTTATTTGGGCTTCATTACTAATGTCGGGTTATACCAGTTACATTTTCAAATTGTTTTAAAAGGGCAGCCATATAGTGGTCATAGTGAGCTCGCCTGAGATATGCGTTGCTCATGCAGTCCACAGCGGTAGTGTCATGGCGTAATACGAGAGCTTTGCCTGAATTCACAGACAAAGTCCTCGTCTCACAAGACATCCAGGTCCTACAGGAAAGCTGAACCAGCAGAACCAGAAGTCTCACGAGATGAGACTTCCCTTTAACCCCTAATTGCTACGCAAGTGCCGTAGAATGGCTGGTCACTGCTCCTAGTAGGGTAAATGCAGAGGACAAATTGTGTGCAAATATACGAAAGAACACCAAGGACTACTACTACTACTACTAAATCATAGAGAAAGTAAAAATAACGTATTTTGTGTTGTTTGTGTTTAATAGCAGATCAACGCATATAGGTCAAATGTGGCGTAGTCACTTCTTTTGAGCTTGTTTACATAGACTTGGTTGCTTATATCTCTCTCTCTATCAAACTGGCAACACTGATTGATAGTACACTCGCATAAAGTGATGTCTATCTCTGCAACCCTTTGAAATGAAAGGTGATTCAAGTTGCTCATTATGCTTGCATCACACATCACAGGAGCATGTACTCTACTGTATAGCACGCATGCACACACGTGTATACGATGTTTGATGGTGCTATACCACGGAGGAGAATCCCCCTTTGTGAATTAATTATCCTGGCTTTGATCTTTGCTTAGATGGGGAGGGGGGATTCAAAGCGATGACACTGCCTGTCACAAAGCAATTTTTTGGACCCCTGGGGCATCACGTGCGGACGTGCCCTATTTCTTTAGTTTTGATGTCAGTCATTTGAATGTTGTCGCACCTGCTGATGGGACAGGCAGATAAATTTGTGTCGTTAATTTCCATTGAGATCATGATGATTGCAATGTGATTCTATGTTTTGAGTCTGGTGTAGAGCAGTGGCTCTGAAAGGGGGATCTCAGGGACCCCCCGGGTTCCTTGGAGGGGTTTCACAAACATTGTGACAATAGCCCAACTACAAGCTCACAATGTCTTGCAGTGAGAGCTGGTAGACAGTTAAGCCAATTTCACAATATGTGGATCAACAGAGTCAAACTGAAGGCATTGAGCCTTCCTAACATTTCCTCTTACATTTCGACTTCAAGTGAATTCCTAGAAGTCGAGTCAGATTCATGAAACGTTGTTAAATAGGCAGAATTGTTCGTAAGTATATTCTTATGATGATAAATCCCAATCCTCGTAACTTGAAGGGGTGTGCCAGTTCATCCAAATTATCATAGGTAGACACCTCATCTATCCTAAATAGCATCCAAAAAAGAAAAATACATCGCATGGATGCACCTGGGACGTATCCTCAGTGATGTATCCGAAGGTCATCAGGGTTTCGGGTCTCACAACATCATACCTCTCACTTAGGTGACCCAGCCGGGGGTGATCAAGTCCCGTATACGTCAGGCTCCGCTTGTGGCTTGAATGTCCCTCCTAAAGGCCTCACCGTGGCTAATTACCATAGGAAACCGCCCCACCAATCCCTATATAATTAATGTGTAGATTATTAGGTGCCGGAGGTTGAGACATTTGAGAATCCTTGCTTTAATACAGCCAACGCTCGAGCTTGCGGCTGAATAGCACTGGTTTCCATGTGGCTTTGCGATATCAAATCCTCCTTGTAATGACTGCATTAGCATCCCTAAATGTGATGTGCTGTATTAAGCAAAAAGAAGAACTAGAATGAAAAAAAAAAGCGATGTACATAATTATTCTGCCCGCCCAACCATTCAGGCAATATCAGCATTCTAGCAAACAAAGTGGGGACCCCTCGGTCGCAGGACAAATGGATACAGTCGCCTACACATGCATTGTTACGGATTAGTGTGACAGATATGCTGGCGCGCACGGTATGTGTTCCTTGCTGTTTCTCCTGTGGCCCCCGCGTACAAGTGCAGGCGAAGCATTACTCAAGATGGGTGTTCCTAATGCAATCATCTACAGATAATGGTGGAGCGCATGTGCGATGAATGCTGCGGAAGGTGCCGCAGCATATGCATGTTGTGCGTGCGTGCGTGCGTGTGTGTGTGTGTGTGTGTAGGAAGATGGATGGAGATACGTTATGTGTATTCATGGTCCCTGAGAGAGCAGTTCCATGATCATTTAACTTCCCTTTAATGGATGGAATGGAAGAGGAAGGATTGTCTAGTTTGATTTGCAAAGACAATTAAAAAAGACAAATGGATTCTATTCCTGTGATTACAGTCATTAGTAAACAAAACATTTTTGTGCAGCTTAAAAAAAACTATACTTAAAATGTGCTTGTACTGGCTCTGGCAATTCTTAATTGACTAGGTGATGAATGTATTTTTAATAAATCCCTACGGTTCAATGTAATGAATCATTATGTAAAGAAAGTTAAAAAAGAAAAAAAAGACAGAGCGACACTGCAAATGTCAGATTAGGTGATTAAATAGCCATAATAAACCATAAATAAATCATAAAAAATAACAGGGCAACACATCATGATTTTAAAAAACCATGACACAAATAACACAACTTTCCTCTTGTGAAATTATGCATAAAAGGCACAATCAACCCCTCCACCCCTCCTCATCCCACTCCCCAAGGGCACCCCCGACGCGCTGAAACATTGCTTCTTTTAATTCAATCAATCTGAAGGAGACAAGTGGAGTCGCTTTGCGGCCACGGCTCGCATTCAGCCCTTCCATTCGTCATATAGCGCTCTGACGTCGCGCAGCCCCGCGCGTGACTTCTAATGAAGCCAATGGGATCTTAGAGAGAGGGCGGGAGGTTGGGGGGTGGCAATGGACAAGGGCCTGGGCTTCCGAGTATACGGCGGTGCTCATTTATCAGCGGACGCGTTTCGAATCCTTGCCCCGGGCGATGGGCTCAAGCCCCGTGGGGAATTCTGCTGGGGAAAAAAGCAAGAGAGCCCCTTTTGATGAGCCTGTAAGTCCAGCCCTGCACCTGGCTCTAATATGCATGGGTAAAAAAAATTAATAAAAACATAAAAGGACCAACACCAGCAACTACTGGAAAAAAGGAGAGAAACAGACTTGCAAAAGCTTTCATCTTTGTCCCATCTTGCCCATTGAATGTACCCCCAGTCCTTCATCCATCGGCACTGCTGGATGTTTGAAAAGAGGAAAAATAGGCTAATTGGAGCCTAAATGCAAACACTTGAGAACTTCACATGTCCTGCCATTGGCAATTCAGCAGATTGTCAGTGCATTATCAGAAACAGAACATTGTGTCAGTTAGAAAGGGGGGCATTTGCCACGGTGTTATATGTTAATTCTATTCAGATTTCCTGAATAGATTAGAGTTCCTCTGCTGGACACTTATTTTCAATAGTAATGGAATTAGCAAGGCTAATTTGTGAATAAAACATGCAGGGAAAACATGCATTTTCAGAAAACGTTCAGGAAAGATTAGGAAGAGTTGGAATGGTACATCTGTAGGCAGTTGGTTTTTGCCATGGTGGCTACAGTTTACCATTTCACTAAGGCGTGATCATTTAGCGAGAATGTAGTTCAAAAGGGACGTTCAAAAGTCACAACAGATAAATATATCGGAAAGTGATACGAGACTAAGCAGAAGAATGAATACGAAAAGATTATTCAAAAGACCAGTTCCGCTGGCTTCTGAGCAGCTTACAGTAGACATAGGACCAGAGACTCGGAGCTGAACTTCCTAGAATGTGTCCATTCCTTAATGCGACTAATAGGGACATCTCAAGGGTAACCCGACTGCCACGGCATTGTGATAATCCATCCACAAAGGATGCCGACAGGATTAAATCACTGCAACTGATAGGCAAACAAAAACCGGCGTACTCCAACAGTGACCCCTGCCTTGATCATTAGCAGAGTCACAAATCGAATGACCCAAGCATTTTCTACACTCTCAATCCAGACCTTGAAAAGGGGGGGGAAAGGACAGCACGGCTTTGGGTTTTCACGGTACAGCGATCCAAAGCGAAAACGGCAAGAGGGCAACGTGACATTCCTACCCTATAGTACCAGGAACTCCATACTCAAGGTCGTGCTGGGAGATCAAAATGTATTTACACGTATAGGACTGAATTCAAGCGAGGCTCTTAAAGAATGTGCACCGTTCCTGCACAACCAGAATCCAAGCCGGGCCATTTCTCTTTTCATTTCGGCGGTTTGGATGACAAAATATGCCTCACGGCGTTAAAGCACATTATGTGGAAACTGGAAACACATTCTCTCTCCCAACTCATAAACAAAAGGCAGACGTGAAGATGAAAGGTAACCGTTTTGCATTGTTTTTCGATGTTCAGGGTAGTTGCGACCAATCATGCTGAGTAATGACGGAACGCAGACGTGAAGGGGGGAGTAGGTTACCAAACCCATTACTTGTACCTTTTGTGGTAAAAGCGCTCAAACTTTCTTCTTTCCTGCCTTGATCTCCTAACACCCCACGTGGGGTGGGGTGCTCTCTGTAATCCGGTGCTGTTTACTTTGGGCCATTCATCACTCAAATAAAACATGTTATCGACTATTGAACCAACTGATTTCCCTCTTTACAGTATGTAGTAAAAACCTGCTGCGTGCCATAGACGTTCGGGTGACCGTGTTCCGCCCACCGATTCAGTCACTCGGTCAGTGACGGCGCTCCGTTCGGAGAATTGAAAGGCATCGCAGACTCCTCCCATTGACTTAAAGGCCATCCAATAAGGAACAAGTGGTGAGAAAGCGATGGGGGAAAAAGGCACTACTAGCACAGCGACTGAATATAGAGATGGCTTTGGTAAAAAAAAAAAGCAGCAGAGACCTACCTGAACCTCTCTTTGACACCACCTTCATGCAGTGGAGCACGGCAGCATGCAGCAGCTGCAGCAGCAGGAGAGCAACGGGAGCTTTCATGTTTCCACCAGTCCTACGAGAGAGAGAGAGAGAGAGAGAGAGAGAGAGAGAGAGAGAGAGAGAAAAGTTTCAGTGTCTCTGTCTGAAGCGAACCACTCATGCGTCGGCTGACCGGGAAAGGGGATCAAATGAATAATTACAGTGTAAATGGTTCGCGGATGATGAGCGGGGTTTCGGTTTTAATGTGCCGTCTGGTCAAGGCTCAAACGTTTAAACTCAATGATACGTGTTGAGAGCTAACAGAAAATGATACTTTATTACGCGGAGGGAAATGCCAGAGTTCAGGTCACTCACAGCATACTTTTCAGGATTCAAATGCAAACATTGCAGCAGATCTACAAGCTCGACACGCTCGTGGATCTGCTACTTTTGATGCGCTCGTGCAGACGCTGTGGTGTGATCAAGTAGGGCATTCATTAAGTGAAGAAATCACTTTTTTTTACATGCAAGCCTAAATATCAGACTGAATAGTATGTGTCAGAGGAAATTGTGGTGAAGTGGTACTAACAATCCATTTCTATAGCCTACATAGTAGTGCGGAAACTGGAAAGTATGGTCTGCAAAGCGTGTGTGAGCAGCTCCAGAACCAACCAAGGACAGAGTCGTGTCTTCACCATCACTGGCTTGTCCATTCAGTTGAACCCATTAAGACCAGATTCTACAAAATGTCTTCTAAATACTGACATGTTTCCATATCAGTGGTCCTCAAACGTTTTCATGTCAAGGATGCCCAAAATGATCTGTATTTGGAGAACTATAATCTGGCAAGGGAACACTGAACACAGGGAGGTTTAAATACACAAGACTAACTAGACACAGGTGCAACATAACTACAATCAACACATCATTGGCTGAGACTTAAACAGGACACAATGCAATAAAAGTAGTAAGTACACAGTTCAGTGACAACACATGACTGCTGTGCTCCTTTTATAGGGAGGGGACTGTAATAGGAACGTACCAGTTGACAGGGGAGTTTGAACAGTCAGAGTTAGACAAGCTCTAGTCTAGACTGTTATGCTTGATTTAGGCATGTCAATTTATTGTTTTCCTTTTTTTTTAATTACCTTTTTTGTGAAACACTAGCACTAGACACCTTCCTTGCAAGAAGAAAAATAAATCTGCATTCATCTTTGGTTGTCTATTCTGTACACCTAGCCCTCATCAAAATGAACTCTTTTATACAGTAAGAAAATACATTGAGGCAAAGGCTGTATTACAAATATGCACTGGCCAAGACGTAGGAGTATTAGACAAAAAAAAGGCTACCGACTGTCAGATACAAAATACAATAAAACAAAATAAATACTATAAAACTGAAAAGAACACTAATAAGATGAACTGTGAACTGTGTCAAAGCAGATGCAGCTATTAGTAAGCATCTCCATTCACCATCCTTTAATTAAAAAAGAAAGAATAAAAAAGTTTTGGATTGCAGGTCATTCCAGGCCCAATGTCAAAATCTCTCTGGCCCCAGCCCTGTCCACACACTCCAGAGTGCCTTGCTTAGACAGAGAAAGGCTGATAAGAAAGTAGAGTTTCTCTATATTTGTCTTTCTGAAAGAAAACCAAAAAAGAAGATTGTATAGTTAGGGAAGATAGTTAGTTAGTACAGTGACCATGGGGCTGTGTTCACGTCCACTATTCCACTGGAAATAACAAAGCTCAAAGGCAAAACTCTCTGTCTACCGAGCAATCTTCGTTCCTACTCTCACCTACAGTATGGTCACGTGTGGGTCTTGACCGAAAGAATAAGGTCGCGAATACAAGCGGCCGAAATGAGTTTTCAACGGGTGGCTGGCATCTCCCTTAGAGATAGAGTGAGAAGTTCAGTCACGTGAGAGAGACTCGGAGTAGAGTCGCTGCTTCTTCGCCTGGAAAGGAGCCAGCTTAGGTGGTTCAGGCATCTCGGGCGTCTCCCTAGGGAGGTCCTCTGGGAGGAGACCACGGAGCAGATCAAGGCGCAATTGGAGGAAACACATCGACTCAGGCCTTGGAACATCTCGGGATCCCCCAGGAGGAAGTCACTAATGTTGCTCTGGAGAGGGAAGTCTGGAGCTCTCTGGTGGAGCTGTTGCCTCTGCGACCCGACTACGGATAAGCGGTTGAAGATGGATGGATGGAACCTGCTTCCGGTCTCCTAAAACGGTGGTCACATACCATGCAGATATGGGAAGTACACCAGAGATGGCATGTCTTTCTTTCTTTTTTGGCCTTGGCCCAGAGCCAGGCCCCTGTACCGTTCTTCCTGTTTATCCCTGACACACGCCACGGTGCATGGCCGCAAGTGGCGTCCAAGAACATGTGGCACGACTCGAGAGTTGACTTTGAAGAAGTGCATAGTGTGAACAGGAAGGGAGAGAAGATGCCAGCATACCCGTCAGGCCCCAGTCTTATGCCCGATATTTGGTTGTATGCAGGTGTCGTGCAGCAGAAATAGACAATCTGCAGTGCAAGCTCGTAGATCCGCACCCACACATGAAGTATAACTCAGGCTTAAAGGGATATTTCACATTCAAACTATGGTCTACGTCTATATGGTCATTTAAACGCATTATAGGTGGGAACCCCTTTTTGTAACCTATACCCTTCAGGACGGGAACCCATTTTGGTACAGTATATATGTACAGTATATAGCGACATAAATGTTTTGTAATTTTTAAATATACTTGAAGACTTTCAGAAAACTTCGGCCTCAGTCCTAAATGGGTTAATGTCTACTCTGGCTTTTGTTTGATTCAGTATTTTAGATATTTGAAATTAATTTGATCAGACATGCCCAATCCTATACAAACCCATAGTAGTGTCAAATTGAATAATTTAATCTATTATCATGGTTAAAATGGAGTTTGAAGTTACAATAGATTTGTATAGGGAGGTGTAGCGTATCTGCTAAATTTAATATAAGGAACGCTCCTGCTGAAAATAAAATGCTCGCACACTGAGCGCTCCAATGTGATGCTTTTTGTACAACAATTATCTGTGACGTTTCAAGCACAAGGCCCTTCTTCAGACTCAGTCAGACTCAAACTAGCGGATTTGAATGGTAAATGGTGCATTTATATAGAGCCTTTATCCAAGGCGCTTTACAGAGAGATTGTGCATTACATTCACCCATTCATACACCGATGCCGGAGGAAACCATGCAAGGCACCAACCTGCACATCGGGAGCAATTAGGGGTTCAAAGTCTTGCTCAAAGACACTTCGACACTAACTCTGGGGGAGCCCGGGTTTGAACTGGGAACCTTGCAAATGCCATCCGGTCACTCTACCATTGAGCCACTGCCGCCTCCCAATGCCATCAATGGTCGTCGCTCAGCACCTGCCCGAACTTGGGTCGGGGATGTGCATGTCGTACGTGCTCTCTTTTCCTGATAAAATGAATATCAAATACTGAATCAATAAACTTAAAAACTGCCTGGGCTGTTCAGAGGAGACCAAACATGAAAGTGAAATTTCCCTGAAACCCATCCATCACCCTGCAACCCTACACACTGTGGTCAAGCAGTCAGATAGATCCAGTCAGTAATCCAGGCCACCAGGCCCATCCACCTGCATCTCCGTTAGCCTTTTCTCCCAGCAGGGGGGCCCGTATGATGTACAAGGTGCAGGAGAAATCAAAGGACCTGATCCACAGAGAGAGAGAGAGAGAGAGAGAGAGAGAGAGAGAGAGTAGGCCTGGTGGTGAGAGCGTGTGGAGGATGGATGGCGTCATCCGCTCCTTATCTGCGGTAGGTGGAACTCGCAGGAAGTAGAGAGCACGTTAGTTCAACCTGGAGGTTTTTGGAGAAGATGGCAGGGCGTTCGTTCCAACATGGGCTGTGTGTTTTACTCAACTAAAGATTACAGTTGATTTTGTCGACTGAAATGTGCCTTGGCGGGCCTTGATGCCTGATATCACTCTTGGTTGAACTCTGAAAACAGATCTACAAGCTCACAACACATCGCGCTGCAACGTGTTGTGAGCTTGTAGATCTGCAACCAAGCATACAATGACTTGTCTTTTGTTGACAATTGTCAGTATATTTAGTCTTAGTTTTAGTCATAGCTTTGTTTTTATTACATTTTCGTGAAAAAAGGTAATCGATTAAATCAACACTGGTGAGAATGTCATGGTACAGTGCAGGGCGACCCCCGTTCATAGATGTATAAACCTGAGGGCTGGTCTGGTGGGGCGTCCACAAAATGAGGAAGGCTCAGGTCCAACTACAGATGTCAATTAGTCAAGTCAGTGTCAATTATCTAATGTAATCCTGGGCGCTTCTTTTCACCTGACAGGGGGGAGTTTCCCCGGTTGGACGTAGCGCGTGGAAGGAACACGTTATTCCAACCACTTCCTTTCCCCTCCATCAGGAGGAGGCAGTATAGAGACCAGGATTACTGCATGTTTTTTTGTGAGGGTACCTATCCTAGGCCAGGGGACACAGGGAGAACATGCAAAACATCTGTGTTTTCTTTGTCGTCGCTGTTGCCCGGTCAACACAGGCAGCAGCGTCAGTACTCCCGACCGCGTCTCCCAAAAACACCACGACGCCATCGATCGATTGGCCAATTCAATCAGGAGCCCCTCTGTGCTCAGGGCCTCGCTTAATGAAGCAGCAGGGAAAACAACTAAATAAGCTCTCATCTCGCACAGCGGGCCCTTTCGCCGGTTCTGTCAATAACAGTCGGGGACAGGAGCCATCATTCCGGCAGAGTGTCACTCACGCAGGTGCACCACGCGATGCTCATAGGGAATGCAGAGTGCTCTTATCGCATGAAGGAGTTCCGTCAAAGGAAAAAGGTTAGGCCTATCACAACTTTTATTATGATGTCAAACAAGTTCACGTAAACCCAAGTGTCCCTATTCTGAAGTGAACATTCAGCAAATATACAAGCTCAGAATAACACATCGCAACAACACAACGCGTTCTGAGCTTGTTATAGATCGACTGTATTCTGAAAAGATATTTGATGTAGTGGGAGAAAAGGAAGGGACCCGAATGTATCAAATGCAGCTTCGCGCAGCTTGTAGATCTGCAACTTTTGATACCTGAAAAGCAACAGTTTTGGACACCCGACGGAGACAATATGGGGTTTATAATGGCCAGAGCCGGATTAACACCCCAGGGGGACCCTGGGCACAAGCTCCTTCATTCTGGCCCAAGAGTGGAGAACGGGTGTTTCCATGGAGCTAAAAAACAATAAGAACAACAAAAAAGGGGCCGTTTCATGCTCTGGAAACAGGCCCAGAGTAAAGCATATGGTAGATCCGGGCCTGGTAATAGCCAAATGTTAACTTAATTTTGTCATTAAGCCAGCATTAGAAGTAAAAGGGTTTTGACACGAAAACCTCTGGTGCTACCGCCACCATAGACCAGTGCTTTAAATAAAATGCAAAATTAAACAGGTTAGTGAGAATCGGCTATAGGTTATGTGATCATCGTCCATTTAAGAGTCTTTAAATGTTCTAAAACATTCCTACGTGGTTTTGCCTCTCACAGGCTCCAAGTGGTTAAGTCAAAATACATGAGCAAAATGTTGAGGGCAAGACTTTTTATTTTCCCCAGCAGGTGACAGCACTTTGCCCTGATGAGTTCATTCCCTTGCCCTGCAGCCACCCGCTGCCTACTGCATGATTACAATACAGACCCATCTCCCACTCCACGCACCCCCACAGAGACTCCCCACTGATCACTTACACGCACACTGTTTTCTATAGTTCAGTGCTTCCCAAACTTTTCCAGGACCCCCAGTTTGACATGCATATTAGTCTACAGACCCCCATTTAATGGCAATTTCCAATTTAGGTCTTTAGCAAATGTTCTTATTGAAAGGGGACTCTTACAACACGCAAGATGAGAGTGAATGGCATGAGCACTGGTCAACAAACGACATGAAAAAAGGTGCGCAAAGACTTTGGACAGTAAGCACACATACTGCTAGAAGTTTTCCGAGAAACGGGGAACGAGTCTGCAGTCACGACTGAGGAGGCAAGGTCATTGTTGAGCTCACGTTGATGAGATGGAGGTCAGCCTGGCTAATGGCTAATGCTTTTAGTTTATGTCAGCAGCAATGACCTAGAGCAGTGGTTTTCAACCTTTTTCATATCAAGGCCCAGTATTTATTCAGCATTTTAGCCTTGCAGACCCAAAAAACTAGAACTACATACTTAGGTTACTTTCCACCACTGCCAACAAGCCACAGAGGCGCAAATAGGTTCCATGGTGAGAGGCCAAAACCAAAACGTGGTGACATTACCTTGTTCCGAAAACCGTCCAAGGACTTATTGTATACTGTAACATCAGCTCTTGTTCGCTCCAACCAATGGCACCCACACTAGGAGCGAAAACACTACATGCCGCCATGTGGAAAAATCTTATCTTTTTAATTAGTTTCCCATGTTGAGTTTGCGAGGCTTGCAACAATCCGCACTGTAGAAAGTGCTACTCGGTCGCATTTGCGTCTTTCATTTGAAGCGATGTCGCTGCCAGAAACAACTGAATCAACCGTTTGTGCTCGTATAGGATCACCACGCCTCTCATAGATTTTCTCCGCAGATTGCTACACGTCAAAGGAGGGAAGGTTAAAAATGTGCTCTCGCGATACGGCTACGGTCGGTGTAAATCTGCTCGATGCTCGAGTATTTCTGCTTATTACGCTGTTCAAATATGCCTCCTCTGTGAGATACCAGAGGAGCAAATAACACATGCGAGTGTGTGTGTGTGTGTGTGTGTGTGTGTGTGTGTGTGTGTGCTATTTTCAGCTTTAGAGTTAAAACAAATGGGGAAAAAAGGCATCTAAAATGTTCATGTACTCACAAGTATAGTGATAAAAACCTGTACGTGCGTGCGTGCGTGTGTGCATGCGTGTGTGCATGCATGCCTGTGGGCACACAATGTGCACGCGTGAGTGTTTGAGATGTCTACCTTTCTTGCATTCAAATGGACTTCCCATTGTTGAAACACGCTCGTGTGACCCTTGTGACTTAGTTATCTGTTCCCAGTACGTCTTTGATGCATGACCTAACTGAAGGATGTGGATGTAGTTACAGCATTGGCTGCCTCAACAATCGCAAACTAATCAGGCTATATGGGATCAGTCTCGTCTTGTTTTCTACTCTTTTCAGTGAATATTTAATAGTGCAAAAACTTTGATCGTGTATACCCAATTATTTCAGTCAACCAACCAACATATTTTCAGCCTGCTAGCTTTGAATTATACATTTGTTGCTGTCGGGCAGAAAGGTCGTAGCTCCATGTTATCTCAACTTTTCTGCTTTCTGTAAATCAATGGCAGCTACTTTGTCGTACAAGAATGCCTACAAATAGCAGATCTATAAATCTATCGGTCTGTGGGTTTTTTAACCCATTCTGACCTGAGATCAGATTCATACGAGGTTTCCACTGGACACACACTGGTCTCATTAATCCATTCTGACCTGAGATCAGATTCTAGAAAAATGTCAGTCGTTCTTCGATTTTTCAAAAATAGCAGACCTACAAGCTCATATCGCGCCACTCGGTGGCGCGATATGAGCTTGTAGATCTGCTATTTTTCAATAGCTAAAGCATAACATGATGCTAACACCAAAATGGGTGCCCGGTCAGAATGGGTTAAATAAATATTTAACCAATGAAATGGAATTAACTGGAGCTTGTGACTAAATAATATTTGTTTTTCCATTGGAACACGGTTTGCACGCACACACGCACGCACACACACACAAAGGACTGCACCAAATGTATACACTGTAATAAGCTGCACCCTCTCACAGGTTCATATCTCACAGGAATTACAAACCACCAATTATTTGTGGTGGGATTAGCCCCCTCGTCATAAAGCTGGCAATCCCCCATTGATGGGGGTGAGGGAGAGACGATACACAGCATGCTGCAATACAGTGGTTCTCAAAGTGGGGTCCGGGGACAAGTACATCTGTTCTTTTTAAGCATTAAAAAAAAGGAAAAAATCATCTACTTCTGTAGCTGCCTGGCACAAAACATTTTCAGACGGTGGTCCGTGGTCAAATCTATATTAATTTTGGGGGTCCTTGTTGAGAGAATGTTTGAGAGAACCACTGCTTTAATGTGCTATAGATAGACAGACTTTTTGGAGGAGGCCCCTGGGCATGCAGGACTCGACGCCATGCAGTGATCCAGCCCTGCTGCTTCCAAAAGAACTGATCCAGAAGAGAGAGAGGAGAAAAGAAACAAACAGAAAAGGAAAACAAAACTCAATCAATGGGTTTTTCAAGAGGACAGCTTGTCCAAAAGGTGTCGTCAGGTGCCTCTCATCAGCCCTCTAATTGTTTTCTCCCCGGTCGGTATCCTCTCCTGTCCCCCTGCCCTATAGCGCTGCACTGATGGTGTTTACACCTCACCGGACTCCAGTGAAATTCAATTACTTATCCGGAGCTTTGAGAAATAAAATGGGGCATTGTCTCAACACTCCAGGGGCCTCCCGGAGTCATCCCAGAGGAATGCATCAGCCCTCTCTCTCTCTCTCTCTCTCCCCCCCTCTCTCTCTCTCTCTCTCTCTGTGTTTTTCTCCCTGTTTCTCTCACACACGATTTTCGACAATCAAGGTTTTTCAGGCTTTTTACTGCATTACTACTTGCTTGCCAGGTGGTGATGGCCGATGCTGATTTATACATCATTCCGGTGTCATTCTCTCTCTCTCTCTCTCTCTCTCTCTCTCTCTCTCTCCCCCCCCCTCATATCTCAACCACCTCTTCAATCCCACTTCTCCCGCCATCATATCTCCAGCAGGAAAATAATATTTTACTCGCATACGGTCTCTCACAACGATCCATCCACTCCACACTGAATTATTCCATCAGATTATCTAATAACACTATGTGCTGGGTGATGACTTCAAATCAATATCACCATTAGTTTACTAAAAAAATAGTAGATAGGCTATTTTCAACACGCCACCACAGTACAACAAAGTATATACTACATACAGAGATGACTCAATCAATTTCGGCGAAAAAAAAAAAAAAAAAAAATACAATTCGATTTCATCATGTGAATATGTTTATATAAGAATTGCCCGGCCAGGACAAAGTGCTTTTACATGGATAAGAAAACAATGAAATTATTCAATTTACGTACAGGATTTCAGGGACTCCCTGGGACCCTTGAAAGGGTTCCAGGGGGTGTTCCCCAGCTAAATCATTGATAGTTTGGAACTTGGATCTGCAACGCTGAGTGTACAAATGGTACCTCCAACTTAAGTGTACGTAATGGTCCAGTGTGCAAATTGGGATCCCATAAATTCATAAACAAATGAAAACCACATCAAATGGGGGTCCGTGGCTTAATGCATATCAAACTGGGGGTTCGTGGAATTAACCCATTCTGACCGGGAACCCATTTTGGTGTTTGCATCATGTTGTGCTTTAGCTATTGAAAAATAGCAGATCTACAAGCTCATAGCGTGCCACCGAGTGGCGCGCTATGAGCTTGTAGGTCTGCTATTTTTGAAAAATCGAAGAACGACTGACATTTTTAGAATCTGTTCTCAGGTCAGAATGGGTTAATCAGACCAGTGTGTGTCCAGTGGAAACCTCGTATGAATCTGATCTCAGGTCAGAATGGGTTAAAAAAAGGTGGAGAAGCACCGCTACGACAGAAACGCTTGGTTAGAGTGTGTTAAACCCGGGGGAGCGGCTCATTTCCATTTCATAGCCTCAATCAAAACAAACCAGGCATTATGTACGGATGAATGGTTTGAACAACTTCCAAATAGGTTGTTGTTTTGCATGTACAGTACAGGGTCATTCTGCTCCTCATTTGTAACATAGCCTGCAGGCTTGGATCCAACACCCAACACCTCTCTTAGTTTGTGATCACTGTGGTTGTCATACTTTTCTCATGTCAAGGACCCCCACCACCACCGCACCCTCCATGTATTTGGCCTTGGACCCCCCCATCAGAAAATATTTTGTGTCAGGAGGGACCCTCAGTTTACTGTATCAAAACGTAATCTACAGTCTGTAAAGTACACTAGAACTAGCACTAGAAGGGAGAGTTATTATATAGCACTATAGCACTACTGTATGCACCATTTAAATAATATATATATACACACACACACACACACACATGTATATATATATATATTATACATGTATATATATTATAAACATATATACAGTATATATAAACAAGCGAGTCCACACCACAACTACACTGACAGTAGTGAATCATATTATATATACTAATACTAGTTATAGTTCTTGGTGTGAACAGTCCTTAAGTACGGTTATGGCTGACCTAAATTGGGTTTCCTAACCCATACTGTATGTAGAACATGGATTCCAGAATGCACAATGCGTGGCTATAAATTGCTATGAATTTGTGTCAGCGCGCGCAGGATGAAAGCAAGACAAGGTATGCTCGCTTACACATATTATTTCCCACATACCCCTCCCCCCACAATCTATTACAGCTCAAGACCCAGAAGAGAAATGAAGACGTTTGCCCGGGACCCAAACTATAGTGAAAATAGTAGCTCTACAAGCTCTAGCAGATCTACAAGCTCAGATCTACAAGCTCACAATGTGTCACGTGTGTAATTGATAGAAAATAAGTCATTTCTGGGGGCGAACTGTAACGCTGAGAAGGTACACAAAGTTCCATTAGCGTTGGTGTAAAGTAACTAAGTAAATGTGCTCAAGTACTATAGTATACTTGAGTACAATGTTGAGGTATTTTGCTTGAGTATTTCAGATTTTCCAATATTTTTACTTCTACTCCACTACATCTAAGAGGCAAATATTGTACTTTTACTCCACATACATTTTTTGAAAACTTTAGTTACTAGTTACTTTGTAGATTGTGATTATTACAAAACTTACATTAACCACTTCAGCCCTATACACTTTGGACATTTGAAAATAGCTGATCTACAAACTCACAATGTGTCGCGATGCGACGCATTGTGAGCTTGTAGATCTGCTATTTAAAAAAGATTTGTAAGTTTGACCAGATGAAGAGCCTTGGCTCGAAAACGTCGTCAATAAAAGTTATCCTTTGGAGCATACGAGTGTGCGGGTTCCCTTCTCTTTTCATACATTTATACGGGACATTCTTTATAATCAGTAATTTTACTTTTGGTAATTTAAGTACATTTTGATACCAATACTTTTTATCAGATCGATTATTACTTCTATCTGGCAGTATTGATACTGTTACTCGAGTAAAACATGCTAGTACTATACCATTGTATACTCATAGTTGCAGAGCAGAAAGGGTCCAAATCTGGACCCGACGTTGAGACCCAGTGATTTAGACGCATGTTGTTGTTGGAACAGATGTGAGGTCTGGTGTTTAATCGTCATCCTAGTTTCTCTGAGGCACTAAATGTGTTGCTACTTATGTCTCTATTTACCTTGCCGTTTGTTGACTAGGGTCCACGGCTCCCTCCGCATACTCCGCGTCTTGCACTTGTAAGTCACTCTGGATGAGAGCATCTGCTAAATGCCTAAATCGTAATTGTTGCAAATTGTCTTGCTATTTTCGTTTTTCTGCCGTAGTGGTGTGGAACCGGCGGGCCTAAATAGGAAATAAATTCCCCCGCACATTTAGTTTGCCTTTTGATAATGACCGCGTTTATCTAGGTTAGAGAGAAGACGGTTAACCCATTCTGAACGGGAACCCGTTTTGGTGTTAGCATCATGTTATGCTTTAGCTATTGAAAAATAGCAGATCTACAAGCTCATAGCGCGCCACCGAGTGGCGCGCTACGAGCTTGTAGGTCTGCTATTTTTGAAAAATCGAAGAACGATTTGAAGAACCATTTTTAGAATCTGATCTCAGGTCAGAATGGGTTAATCAGACCAGTGTGTGTCCAGCGGAAACCTCGTATGAATCTGATCTCAGGTCAGAATGGGTTAAAAAGCAACAGCGTGAACGGTTGCGGGAAAAGAATAAATACACATATTTGAGTGGTGCCATCGAGAACCTTCACAGACTAGACGGCCGTGAAATCTCAATTAAATCGGGACTGAGACCTCATGTAACTGCAGTCATTTACATTATCGGCGGCACACTGGAAACTCAGAACTCACTCTGAATCCGATGTGTGCCTCGTCAGCGGCAGTTGCGCGAGCCAATTTCTTTCATTCCTAATTAAATTAGTCGGACTGACGTTTCATTTAGTGGAGCGCGTTGGATGAAATGATCACGGATAAGATGTATCACTGATAAGATGTTCCCATGTGATAAAGACTGTTTGCACACATAAAGCAACAGTTTTATCTGACTACAGCGCATCCTGAAATCATATTATTGAATGCATGAGAGAAGCAGCTATAGAGTCCAATGCCAGACAAAACATTGCCGTTCTGCAGTGGTC
The DNA here is from genome assembly GCF_963924005.1 of Protomyctophum bolini. Lineage (NCBI taxonomy): Eukaryota > Metazoa > Chordata > Actinopteri > Myctophiformes > Myctophidae > Protomyctophum > Protomyctophum bolini. The sequence continues at coordinate 22,011,907 of NC_137885.1, forward strand.
GGAAGTAACTGAGGTACTTTATTTGTCCTGTTGCACTGCCCATTTGTAATCTGGCGTTTAATTTTAACAGGTTCCTTTTTCTTCTCCTCTGCGTCATCAGTGCCCATACCCTAGGTGGGGTTGGCAAAAGGGCCTTTCTGTGTGGAGTTTGCATGTTCTCCCCATGTCCCCAAGGCCAGGTACCTCACAAAAAACATGCAGAAAATTCTGGTCTCTAAACTGCCTCCCCCTGGACGCCTGATGGAGGAGAAATTAACTGGTTGGAATAACGTGTTCCATACAACCAGGGAAACTCCCTGTTACTGTGCCGTGTAAAAAATGACATTATAAACAGTGAATTGGCAAACTAGCAACTGACCACACCACTAGCCCGCAACGGATTACAACACAAATGTGCAGTTGAGCACAACACAAACAGAACGGCAGAGCACGGTACTCACAGATGTGCCACTTTACTCAATTCACGCCAGCATTAATTCATCCCTCGATAGCGCATTGCCAAGGTTTTATCGCGCGTAACACTTACTTTGAAGAGTCAAATATCCGTAACCGGATGTTACAATGACAAACTGCTGTGTGTGGCGTTTGGTGGGCTAGGGTACCTTCGTGTTCCTCATTTCTGGCGGACTCCGTGTTAAAGACACACACACACACACACACTAAAAACGTGAATACAGACGCACACACACACACACGTACACACGCACGCACGCACACACACACACACACACACACACACACACACACACACACGTCAACTTTTTACAATGCGTTAGTTAGAATGCAATTTCTGCGTTCCGGTGGCCGCAGGAGCGTTTTTGAAAGGTGACACGACATGAGTGTGCCGACACATCAAACGAGTGATGCAATGGCTCGTCAATGCCCCAACACCAGTATGACATAACAATGACAATGTGTTGTGCACATACCTAGTTGTGTGAATACCTATACCTACACATCCAATTATTATTTGTTGTTGTTGGGGTATTTGCAGAGTACAATGGAACATGATTCGGATTTTTCTCCTCTGCATTTCCCCATCCTAATTAATTGGTGTAGTGGACACTATTAATAGTGCCCATGAATCTGTGAAATTATGGAGCATTTGTATTTATTTCTTTTTTGTTCCATGATTGTATATTGATGTAACTTCCCAGCGTGCTAGAGCAAAGCAGAGCAGAGCAGAAAGGAAGTCACATGGACGTGATATATGCTGCTCTCTGTTGATGAAATCACACAGGGTTGGCTGGCCAGGGCCAGTGGTCAAGTTGAAAGATAGTCTCCCATAATGAAACCATGGTGTACACAAATGTACTCTCTGTCTTGCGCGCACACACACACACACACACACACACACACACACACACACACACACACACAACACTATACAACTGACATGCACATGGAAGTCTTAGCGATCGTGTCCAATTTCAAAGTCCCATTCCCAAGCTCTCGCGGGGCGAACCTCCTTCCTGTGGCTGTCGGGATGTCAAGAAAATAAGGCCGACATTAAAGGAACGGGGCCTTTCTCATTGGATATTCCAGTTCAGGGCTGATGTGGGGGGGGGGGGGGGGGGGTCAGGGGAGAGAGGCTGGTTGAATCTCTGAGAGAGGAGCCGGTGGTGAAAGGAGAAGAACGGATGGATGAATGGATGTTGAGAGACAAAGATAAGAGAGAGGAAGAGAACTAAGGAGGTATAGCATTAGCCACTGAGATGGTCTGTTGGCATGTAGTTGGCTAGCTGGGTTGCACAGAGGGACACGCATGTAAAAGAACCTAGGAAACCATACTGTCAGTGCACTATAGCTTTATGTTTCTCATTCCATTAAACCACTTTCAATCTGGCATCTCTGTTTTGGAAATGTCTTGTTTGCAATTACAGTATGTATTTGTATGCCAGTGGTGAAGCTCTGAACTGAATTTCGTTGTTTCGTGCAGAGAGAGAGAGAGAGAGAGAGAGAGAGAGAGAGAGAGAGAGAGAGTATAAAGAGTGCATGCATTTGCTATTACTATCTCTGGCAGGACATCATTTTTTTTATAGTTTCACAAGATAATATTACTCAAAGTTTACACGTTTATTTTATTGTTTTATCTTGATTGTTTTGTTCCACTTTTGCTTTGGCAATGTAAACGTATGTTTTCTAATGCCAATAAAGCTCCTTTGAATTGAATTGAATTGAATTTAGAGACTCTCACACGCACAGGCACACACACAGTATATAAAACATAATGTCAGTTCTGGGTTGTTTTTAAAGGAATGCAATTGCCACATAATAAAATGACTTGCATACATAACATAACAAAAATAGCTCATAGTACAAGCTCACAGCGGATCACAATGCAACACATTATGTGCTTGAAGCTGGGCTATTTTGGCTGAAGATTAGTCATCCTTCCTTTGCGACTCTCTCTCACTCTTGTAGTGAGAGAGAGTTGAGTGAACTGAGTTGTGCAACTCTGTGTTGCACAACCCCAGAACATTCATACCCCCATGAACACGCCCAGGGGGGGCCGAGCCACCCCGCGTCCGAAACGGTTGAGAAATGACAGTTACCGTGTGGGCGTCCCCAGGGGGTCCCTCTACTGTACTATACTGTACTCATGTAATGGCTGATAAAAACTCAGATTCCCATCATACACCTGTGCACAGTGAAGCTCAACAACGCCACTTTGTCACCTGTTGGTACTCTAAACATACAGACAGACAGACAGACATTGCTGTTCCTTGGAGTGGCTTCACCACTCAAAAAATGTGTGTGGTTGCATCCAGCAACCTCACACTATACTTCCACCTGCACCTACAACACTGATTGCACACCAGGGCTGTCACAATTACCGTTTACTACGACAATTAATCCTAAAGTAAAATGCCATGATCGTGACAGCCCTATACACACACTTACACCACCATGACAATGCTGTTCATTCATCTTGGTTCATAAGAAGAAATCCCCCGCGTAGGAGTGCCTCTCTCTCGTTGTCTTTACAGTGAGCTGTGGGTCGTGACAATTATTTTCTCCTTCCATTGCTCAGCTGCCAAAACGAGGGACCGTGGTAATTCATTTTATTAACTGGCAGCACAAGTGGTGACCGGGTTTGCATCAAGAAAGCCTGTGGGTGACATTTCTGTCGGTGACATTCCCAATGCAAACAAATGCAGGGGAATGTCATCCGATACAAGATAATCAGAGATTGAGAATTTAAGATGGCAGCTTGACGGACCATGAAAGTGTTGCCAGCAAATAAGGCGGTGAGTGTGGATTATTTTCGGCCACTAAATTTAACAGTTGCTGACTTGGCAGCGAGCTAGCCAGCTGCACACTGCCCATGGATGTGGAACGACGATGCAGCAATACAAATAACTAGAAAGGTGCACAGGTCTCCTCCGCCAGCCAGGCCGGGTTGCATACCCAGGGACCCACAAATCGTGTACGCCATGGCCGTAGCCCATGGGAATAAAAATCTAAAATATGGGGAATTTTGACTGTATAACCTACGGTTCAAGACAGCGTTATAGGCCAAAAAGCAGTGGCATAACTAAAGTAATTAAGTACATTTATTTAAGTACTGCAGAATGTGAGTATTTTTCCACCACTGCCTAAAAGTGAATGGCCTTTTCATAGCGCGACCATCAGTATAGGCCCGATTTGAAACATTTGGGGTGGAGGTTCTTCCTTGGGCTACGGGGGAGGGTGCATGCAAAGTTTCACGCCGATCGGTCCAACGGATCCGGAGAATAAAGTGGCTCAAAGACACACGGACAGACGTGAGGACGGACGGACATGTCATTCAAGCAGTGGTGGATAAAGTACTCACATTTATTACTTAAGTAAAAGAACCAATACTGCAAGATAGAACTACTCCGTTACAAGTGAAAAGCACCAAAAGTACCAAAACTAGAAAGTACTCATTATACAGAATGTCTCATTTCAAGTTGTCAATCTACTAGCTCGCAATGCGTCGCATTTGAGCTTGTATATATCGGCTAATTCCAAATGGTCGAAATGTATGTAGAGCTGAAGTGGTTAATTTAAAAATTATAAATCTACAAAGTAACCAGGAACTAAAGTTTTCAAAGAATTGAATGGAGTAAAACAATATTTGCCTCTGAGATGTAGTGAGTAGTAAGTACTGTACGTAAGTAAATGTACTTAGTTACTTTCCACCACCGCATTCAAGGAACGCTTCCGCCCGTCTCAAATAACTGACAAATGGTTGAGGTCTCCCATTCAAATCAGTCGTTTTATTCCAGGGTTTTCCTTTTTTGGAATGTCTACAAGCTCTTCTAAAAGCCCTATGTATGTGGATGGACTGGGATTAGCCCCTTACTTTAGTTTCTTTGCGACAGGCGACTGTGAAATTGGGTTGGTTAAGTCGGTGGAACCCGTTGGAAACAGGCCTTTTTTCTTTCTTTCTCTCTCTTTTTTTTTGTCCAAACCAAGGCATGCCCTATTGATTTGACACCCTCAGCAGCACAGATGCCAATCAAGCTTGTAAACACGAGGCTAAGGACGTCAAGCTGGAAATGGGGTTGGCTTGAAGAACAAGCTTCCTTGCTCGCTTGAACGACGCAAGACCAGCCTGGTTGGAAAGACACTATGCACAAATCAGACCAAAATACAATGGCGAACAGAGCACAAAAACACTGACTTCACAAGAACATACAAATATGATCGCCCTTTTCACATTGTTGCAGACTTTTGACAAGCGGTCTACTTTCCTAATTGCTTTGTAGCATATTTATGTGCTTGACTGCTTAGAGACTGTTATTTGGTTGACTAGAGTTCATTCCACTTCCAGGGTACTTAAAGCTTGGCAAAATGCCTGGCAAAAAAGTAAAGGTGCCGAAATATTGTCGATGGGCTGGCGAAATACCTCATAATCATGCCAAAATGCGTCGGCAGCACATGGTCATACCCCTGCATGGGCACCACAAAGGGTTACTCCAGCCCTGTCACTCTGCATATCTGCTCCATGCCTAAATTATACCATTTTAAATTCTGACTGAGGTTCTGCTGCCGTCTGTTGTTTTGTTTGCTGATTGGAGTATTAACAGTTTGACTGATTTAAACACGTAACCCACATTTTAATCAAATACCCATACGCTGCCGGGATTGTTGTATTACCTTTAGAGCATAAGCTGAATTATTTGGGCTTTTGATCCGTGAAAATCCGGCGAAAAAAGCTTCCTCGGTTTGTTATGAACCGATCGCACCATCCACTATCTTGGTGCACCCGGAAGACGCAGCACAAGACCCGCCTCCATGAGGCGTTGTACCCCATTCATTTGCATTGGCCTCAATTTCCCAGAAGCCCTAGCAGCCCACAGCATGTGTTGATTTCCGGTTTCGTCATCAAAACGAAACCATCTAGTCTCTATCTCCGCGGCAAAGACAGAGTTTATTTTTATTTATTACAATACGGCGGATTAAACACTTAGACCTATCCTGTGTGGACTGGGCTACAATCAATACAATGCTTACAAGGCTGGGTTATACAGCAAACATATATAAAGATATATATATATATACTGTAAGCCTGGGATTGGTGATTCTAGTGTGTGAACCTTGTGCAGCTTTGTTGGTTGGCTAAAGATGTCTTGCCTTTGTCAACAACAACAACTATTCAGTGATCAACGACTGCTGGAATACCAAATTTACCAATATTAATTCTCCTCTCTCTCTCTCTCTCTCTCTCTATCTCTGACACACACACACACACACACACACACACACACACACACGCACAAACAGCCAAACAAACTTCACTGCCTGCCTGGCCAGCAGCCATAAACAAAACCCTTTTGAAAAAAAAATCAACCGATTTTTTTTTTTTTAATCCATAAAAATTTAATGGGTGAAATACAGTACATACACAGCCCGAGAGACTCAGCATACAACCACACCTCTCTGGAATAATAGTGAAGGCACGAAGCACTAGCACTAACATTCAAGACTATTACTGTCGCTGATCAAATCTGAATGACCTGTGACCTTTGTGTTGAAGATGTGATTGTGACCCGTATGTAAACAGAACTCACGCTTCTGGCCACAGAGCCACACAGTAAAGCCCTCACTGTAAAAAAAAAAACACGGACATTGCTGGTTGTAGGAGTGGTTGCACCACTCAAAAAAACTAAGATCTACAGTAACTAAGACGTCTATTCAGGTCAAATTAGTAACTCTGACTTACATGAATGGATTCTGCTGTTTCGAGTCTACTAATATAAACCACACACACACACACACACACACACACACACACACACACACACTTACGATCTCCCTTAAAAAATATATAAGAACGGGGTCGGCGTGGTCATCCATTGACGGAGAGCTTTATTTAACCGCACTATGCAAATTGAGCTCTCACCACGATAACGAGACGACTTAAAACCCACATCTCCATACTATAGGCATGGGGGGGGCAGGGAGAGATTCAATATCGGAAGGACTTGAGGAGAGCCGCGTCCCTAGGCCCCTTCTCGTAAAGTGGACCATAAATCAAGGGCCCTGGTTGAGAGCGGGGGTCTCTGTGGGTCTGTTGCTGGAAGCAGACCCTTGGTGTGGCCGGGGGGGTGGGCTTGTGTTGTTGTTGTTGTGGACGACATCATTAGGTCTTCACCATACGCAATCACCTCATGCTAAATGCAAATAACTTCATGTAAAATCAAAATCACGTCAAGGAAAATCTAAAAAGACAAAAACTATGCACATCCTTTGTCTTTGGTGCCGAGCCAAACTGCAGAAGTGAATAAAGTTTGGATCTTTAAAAATGAGTTGCGTTGTTTTCGCTTATATGAATCAAAATGACGTCATGTAAGATCACGTGGAAATAACAATTATAAATTAATAAAATTAAGTGAACACTGAGGAACTTTAATGTGCGAATATGAATATTTTTTTTTTTACTTGATTTCATTAGATCTTTTTCACAGAATCAAAGGTTTTATGGTCATGATTCACCAGGATCCTGAATGACTTCATTCTAGGCTTAAAATAATTGATATATTCTTTTGTAAATCTCTATGGGGAAAATGAATGGCTGAAAACCACACCCACTGCTATGGCCTGCCCTATAGCCACCAAAATAATAATAATTGGGGAACCCTGGCCTATAGTCACCCAGATTCTGCTTCTACATCCTGACAGTTTTCTGAAAAAGCTATGTTTCTATGTCAGTCGTTCTTCGATTAAAAAAAAAAGCAGACCTACAAGCTAAAGCATAACATAATGCTAACACCAAAAGTTAGCAGTTACAGATCTGTACAGGTCCATTTGGAATCCCCTCAAGGAACTCTCACAGTCCCTGGGTGGACCTCACTTTGAGAACCACCTTTTCTACGCCACTTCAGCAGCCAGTAGTTTCAAAAGAAAATGCACTTTTCATGTAGAACTAAATAGAAAATGTATACAATCACAAGAATCAAACGAGCGGTGCACTGCAGTGACTTACGGCTTAAATTGTCTAGGTGTGGTAAAGCCCAGGCCATCTGGTGCCAAGAGCAAGCCGCAATGTGTATGCAATTAATGCATTATGATGAAGTCCAAAAGTGTTGCAATTAACCTGTCCTTGATCTCACCCACTTCGAAGCCTGTGATGTCGTTTTGCACTTTTGGAACTGGAGAAATCTGGAAATTATTCCCAGAGTTTAACAAACTACGGTTTGCTTTCGAAAATGGCCAGCAGTAATGTCAAGTATACAGTGAGGTGTAGTCAGTGAGCTTAACATTGGGAACCCCTGAGATCTGTTTTTGGTGCCCAGGATCACCATATACTGTAGCCATAGTATAGAAAATAGACAATGCACAAGCCTCACCAACGCATCACATCACAGTGTCTGCCGTTTTCTCAAAGTAGATTTATATTTTATTTTATATTCTTATGAATTGAAATGTTGCACTTGTGGAAATGTCCAAAATGGTTACCGTTATTTCAAATTCAAAAATAGCAAAGGGAGCAGATTTACTAACTCTGCTACACTTGATGTTTTTGTGTGATGGTGCATTTTTATTTGTATTTGTATTTTTTATTTTTCATATATTATCTCCTTTCCAATTGGCCGTCCCGATGTCACATGGTGTGGGGCCCATGCTAGTTTGAAGACAACACCACCACAAACAACAAGCAGCTCACTCTCACATTACTGGGCTTACAGGGGAAAGGCTGTGTGAACTGCAGCTCTAACGCTCCATGATAACACTACTAGTAACACGACAAGGCCTGTCTCTCTGGGGGGGTCATGCCAGAGTACATTAGCGCCTCCGCGCTCATGCAACATTCAGGGTTTACCCCGGCCTTCTGTCTGTCTGATGGCTGACAAACACCAAGCCATTTTCCCTGTCTGTTCTTTTCTATATGCATATGAGGTTTCCACCGGACAGAGACGATATGGAGAGAGTCTCCACCAAGTCCTCGAGAAAGGAGGGGGGGGGGGGGGGGGGGGGGGGGGGGGGGGGGGGGGGGGGGGGGGCGTGGGAGCGGTGAAATGGGAGGAGAAATAGCTTGTTTTGCTTTCGTCTGCACGTAATTTCCATCCTCCGTGTGTGTCCTTCCACTAAAGGCCCTCCGAAACACATCAACCTCATCTATCTGGAGCTCTGCGCACTCCTCCAGATCACCTGGAGACATGGTGGGAAAACAGCTTGGGCGGGGGATGAATATAATTCCATCCTGCTGTTGGGACTCTATCACTGCGCTGTCGGGGCAAAACCTTCTATGTTAAAAAAAAAAAAGCGAAGCTCACCATTCAGGGAATGGAAAAATAAATATTCATAAAACCCACAGATGGACAACCACTTTGGACCTGGCCACCCTAGTGAGATTAGCAGATCTGCAATCGCACATTTTAAGGAGACGTTATTTCACGTAATTTCCGCAACATTTACGCGACAGTCCTACAACAAAGGATACAATTGGGCCAATAAATATCATTCATTTATGAATAAACCACCATACAAAGCTTCAATATGGAGATATGAGGTTGGGTGTCCTTTGCCCTGAGCAACAAAAACACATTGAGAGAATTGATCACACAGTTCAAGGAGGGCTATTTCATCAGCGGGGGCACAACTATTTCAGTGCCTCAATCCTGATTGCATCTGTGTAAACCAATTGGCCAGTATTACACTTAAAGCTCCAGGGCTACAGTACGACGGGTGACACTGTGACACTGCACCCAATCACTATATATACAGTATATGCATGCATGTGTATATTCGTTGCTGTCCGGAAGAAACAACCCAACTAATTTTTGATTTTCTTTTTTTGCATAAATGCTATTGAACACGATTGATTGATTGATTGATTGATTAGACAATGTATAAACAGAGTAAAGGGATAGCACAAAAAGAAAGTCCTTGCGGTCTGGTTTCCATTTAGGCCCTGTGCAATCAATTCATAGACATGAACAAAAACAACAGAAATCAATATCACCATAGGTAAAATACAACAAAAACTCCACTGTAAAAAGAATAACACTGTATAAATCAGTGCTATTGAACACCCTTTACGTATGTTGGTTAAAAAATATATTGAAAATATATATCATCGTGAAAAATGAACGTTTTGGAGTTAGCTGGTTTCTTCCAGACAGCAGAGATATACGTGTGTATTTTCCTATAACACTACTGAGCAGCTGAGACGAATAGCAGTCTAAGTCCACAATAATTATCCATAATTTATAAATCATGGGGGATCAGGACAGCTAGGCCTTTTCAGGGAATAAATGATGGACTTAGACGGTTATTCGTCTCAACTGCTCGTGAAAGTAAAGCATATTACAGCTGCATGCGATTCAATCCAGTCTGATGTTATGATTCTCCTCCCACCCGCAACACATACAAACAAATGCCCCCCCCCTCCCCTCCCCCCACACACACACACCCAGGCATTGTATAAACATGTGAGATTGGAGTACACACAGTTGGAGAGATTACTGGCATTAGACATTGTTTTATTGCCACGTTAACCCATTCTGACCTGAGATCAGATTCATACGAGGTTTCCACGGGACAACACACTGGTCTGATTAACCCATTCTGACCTGAGATCAGATTCTAAAAAAATGTCAGTCGTTCTTCGATTTTTCAAAAATAGCAGACCTACAAGCTCGTAGCGCGCCACTCGGTGGCGCGCTATGAGCTTGTAGATCTGCTATTTTTCAATAGGTAAAGCATAACATGATGCCAACACCAAAACGGGTGCCCGGTCAGAATGGGTTAAGTGTTGCCGTTCCAACAGCCTTCATTGGAGGTAAATAAAGACTACGAATATAATACTGAAATAAGTGGAATATGTAGGGAAATGATTTGATGGTGAGATAATGTGTTCCGATGCACCTCCCTCGGCACTGAATAATGGCGTACTAGTGTAGAGAGGCAAGAACGCACAGAGAGATCATCATTCCTCCACGCAGCTGAACGCTATACGCTCCCATCAGGGAATATTCACACACAATGTCACAACGATTCTCAGATTGAAATTGACTGGGAAATACAAATGCCTCGTCAATGATGGATGAACGATCTTCTGGCATAAGCATTACCAGCGCATGTTTTTTTTTTTTTCCTCCTTCTGCATTTCAATAGCTTAGGTAGGTGTTAACCACGAACGTTCGGCACAAATAGTAGAGCTACAAGTGCGATGGCATATTGTGAGCTTTGTACATTTTTTTTTAGCAAAGACATTTGGTGTAGAGGGAAAAATGAGTATAGACCCCTGTGCTGCTCTACTGTCATCGAAGAAGATAGGCATAGTGGTTAAATAATAAAGTTTTACACCTTGTCCTGGTAAATGGTGCATGTATACGCCGCTTTTATCCAAAGCGCTTTACATTCACCCGTTCACACACACACATTCATACACCGGCGGAGGAAACCATGCAAGGCCACCAACCAGCACATCTGGAGGAAGGGGTTTCATAGTCTTTCTCAAGGACACTTCGACACTAACTCTGGGGGAGCTCGGGATCGAACTGGGAACCTCACTGTTCCCATTCGGCCGATCCACCGGCGCCCACCCTAGCCACAGCCGCCCGAGAAGGCCCTGTGAGCTTGATACATGTTGATTTGCACTATAGCCATCTCTGAATGAAGACTTATTTTCCCAGTAGTGGACTGCTGGTGACTGGTATTATATTATTGTTGTCGGGGCAGAAACCTCTTATCTCAACCGTGGCATTGTTCCGACCTCCCATTGTTCCGACCTCCCATTGTGCCGACCTCCCATTGTGCCGACCTCCCATTGTTCCGAAATTACTAACCCTATCTCTAACCCTAAACATAACCGCAAGCACGGGAGCAGCGCATGTTCGCCAACCATAATGCATGTTTGCCAACCATAATGTATGTTCGCCAACCATAATGCATGTTTGCCAACCATAATGTATGTTCGCCAACCTTAATGCATGTTTGCCAACCGTAATGTATGTTCGCCAACCTTAATACATGTTCGCCAACCTTAATGCATGTTCAGACTAACGGGACGTCGGATCTATGGGCACTGCAGACACATGTGAGCTTGTGAATCTGCTAATGTTTTCTAATCAGTGATTTCCAAAGAAACGGAAGCCTGATTTACAGTATAGTTCATCGTGCATGGGACTTGTGTGTGTGTGTGTGTGTGTGTGTGTGTGTGTGTGTGTGTGTGTGTACATGCAACTACAAGTGATATGCAAAAGATAATATATTAAAAATATAAATCATTGATAAAAGACAATGAGTCAGTATTATGAGTAAGTAAAAGATTACATTTAACAAAAAGATATTTACAGAATAAGAAGCGCAAAGGAGAAATGGAATCAATTAAAAGCAAGTCTATAAAAATAGAAGTTTTTCAGTTCCAATTAAAAGATGAGACAGATTATGATTATGTTGATTATGTTGGGTCCGCGTGTGCATGGCGGTGCATAAATTAGGCCACATCTCATTAGAGTTGCTCGTCATTTGACAGACTGTCAAATGAGTCACAGAGCAGATCGAGCTCCGTCATGACAGAGCTCTGCTCTGTGACCCAAGCCTTATAGGCCAGCGGTTCTTTGCTGATTTGGGGCACACTTGAAAGCGTTGAGAGTGTTCGCGCCACCACCCATGTCACCACTTAACATGGCAGCCATTAAAGTGATCAGATGGGTGGACGTACTGCATGCATTTTTTAATTTTAATTTAATTTAATTTAATGATCAATCAATCAGTCTTTAACCCATTTTGGGGCGGGAACCCCTTTTAGTGTTTTAAACATTATGTTATAATTTAGCTATCGAAAAATAGCAGATCTACAAGCTCATAGTGCTTGTAGGTCTGCTATTTTTGAAAAATCGTAAAAATGTGGCGCGAATGTGAATGTTTCTAAATCAGGTCTAGACTAGAGACTTGAGCATTTCTTAAGCCTTGAGTCAGAGAGCACGTTCCAACTTCCAAGCCTTAGTGGTTCTCAAGGACCCCCAGGGAACTTTGAGAGAACCAATGTTCTAGGCCTCACGGGTCTTAGAGGGGGTCCTACTCCTAAGCCTTCGTTCAGGGGTTAACAAATCCCAGAAATGCTCAAAGAAGCACCATGATGAATTCACATCGGGACGGTACTGACACTATAAAACAGAATGTCATTTTTTTGTTTTTATCCCTCGTCAAATTCTACACATCCTGTCACTCATTCACTCTATTGTCCTGCATGAGGAAAAACCTCAACCGCCTAAACATAAGTCTACTGTATGAATGTATTCGTTTGACACAAGACGGATTGGTTGTCTGGACCGGTATAGATATTCATCCCCCATTCCTTTCCACACGGGTGGGGTGACGTGCTGTCCGGACCTATTGTAATCTAAGGTACCTGATCTATCATACTTGTCTATGCATAGCAAAGGCGGCCGCGAACCAACGAATAAATGACTTTGTATCAGATCAATGCCCGATGATCGCCGGATAGGTGATGAAAAATGGAACGTGGCATATATGGGCGACGACGGGAGCTGAAATCTCATCTTCAAGGCAATTGGATTTCCTTTTTTTTTTCTCTCGCTTCTTCCCCAAAAAGATTTATCTGAGAACGTCTGTCATGCACGCACGTGATGCTTATCTTATAATTCACTACGGTCATTAAATGTGGGGCTGATCGAGCCAGAGTGGTATAGGGTCACATATTGTGGTATAACACATGGCGATCGATGCGTGTCGCTGTATGCATATAGCCTATGTACTGTACTGTATGCGCACGCATGTGCGCGGATCTCCCTCTGGTATTTCCATTTCCCTTCCAGAGTCTTATTAATGTAATGTAATAGCCATGATTGAGAAGCCCTTCCCCATTCTCTGCCGACGCGCCCACTCACAAATCCTCGCCAATTGCTCCAATCAGTCGTCGCGCGCAGCCAATGTTCCGCGGCGAGGAGACAGCGCCCGTTATTCCATCCACACGCCGCATTAAGGAGCGCTTTCATTTGGAGAGCGCCTTCTTTGACTTGTCCGCCCCTTGATTGCGGAGGCCGGGCGGCCCGATAGATAGATAGACCCTCTGTGGCGGCTCGTTGAAAATTAAAAGGATCAATCAGAACATGCCGGCGGAGAGGGGAGAAGCACAAGGGTGCTTGTGTCTGTCAGGCCCTCATACTGTATGCATTCCTGGGGCCAGGTCCTATATAGTGCAGTGGTTCTCAAACCTGTTCATGTCAAGGACCCCCACATTAATATGTATTTGGACACAAAGCCGTCAGCTGAAAATGTGTACAACACAAATATTCACAATGCATTATGAGCTTGTAGATCCTAAACCTAACTCACAACAGGTCCCACAGGAACGCGTCCGAAATGGTCGAGAAATGACTGTGTGGGGGATTTAGCAGATCTCTCTCTCTCTCTCGCTCATATTAGCAGGCAACAGTGCAATACTATCTCTCTCTCTCTCTGTTTCTAGCACAACAGCACCACTTTTGCCCCTACTGGTACTCTAAACATTGTGACAGTCACATAGGTTAGGACAATGTCACATAGGGACATTGCTGTTCCTTGGAGTGGTTGCACCACTCAAAAATAACACTCATCTTTTACTTTCTCTAAGGACAACCTAAAACATGAACCTTGGTTTAAAAAACTAGTCCTTTAATAACCCTCATAGATGACGATCCATTGAGAAACAGACCTTTACTCTCTGCGGTCACGGAACTGCCGTAAATGAACCAACTAATAGGTAAACAGTGCTCTTATATATTTTTTATATTTTATTTCAGTTATTGTTGATGTCATTAATGTACAATTTGGGTTTTTTTTACATTGTATTTCAGACTTTTATATTTTGTTACATGAATGTTGAGTACTGGTGTTGTTGTTGGTTTGTCCTGTATCTGTCATGTATCCGTCTGTCCTGTCTTATGTACAAAAAACTTCAATAAAAATACTTGAATAAGTAACAGTGCTCCACAGACCAGAAGACTGACTTGTTGTGAATTCTGAATAAGTGCAATATCCCCTATAAGTGCACGATATCCTCTGTCTCAATATGAACTGACTGTGGTGTTATTAGTATTATATATATTTTTAACAAGGAATGTTTTAAATTTCAGTATAGAAAGCCAGTGGAACGGAATTGTGTTTGATTATGCATTGTATGTATTGTATTGCTGAATAATGGCAAAAAGGCTATCTATACATGATCTATCTTGATTCACTAAGCCCCACATCGGTATCAATGTCTGTCTGTCTGTCTGCTGATTATCTTTCACTTTAAACAGCATCAAAAACAGTCATGCACATCCAAAGACCTTTTGAATGCAGGTGCTGGACCCAAAACAAACCAAGATCAAAAGCAAGAGAGAGAGAGAGAGAGAGAGAGAGAGAGAGACAGAGACAGAGACAGAGACAGAGACAGAGACAGAGACAGAGACAGAGACAGAGAGAGAGAGTTTTGCTCACTAAGTGATATTTTGTTTAGCAGACAACATTTAAAAGTCTGAAGAGCTTTGGCTTTAAAAGTTACTCACTCGTTTGATGCCTAACTGTTAGTTTTATATTATCACTAGTGTTTTTGCCAATCATTTGGTGGCCCACTTGCCATGTGGGCCCCCGGCCTACAGATTGAGAACCAGTAGTCCTATTAGCTCACCAGCTGTGTTGTGTCCATATCCTCAGTTTTCATTTATCCACGTGTAAATATAACTCTGACAGAGTGCAAACTGTAACCAAACTGACCCTTACACGTCCATTTGAGACGGCAGGGTTTCTAAAGCACACCGTAATATCATCACATACAAGGATGCTCTGCAATGTCCCCAATATAAGTCCACTCTAAAATAGCCAGGCTATAACACACAAAAGCCCTTGAGCGGCTGTTTATGGAGTAATGGCACTGTACGACTGTAGCCATCACCAGAAAAGGACCAAGTCGGAGTATGTGTGCGTGCATGCGTGCGAGAGAGAGAGAGAGAGAGTTTAGTCTGTCTGTCTGTCTGTCCTAATCTTGTAGGCCAAGATAGTATTTTTCATGTGTGCCTTGTGCTTTTCTTTTTAACCTTTTCTTTTTTAAACTTCAATTTTATACAGAGTCAATGGGAGTCGGATTGAGCTTGCCCAAATGCTGTGACTGACGGTACCGTTGTCATCATCAACGATCCCCAAGAATTCCAAAATCCATTCCATTCCTGTCATTAACATAAGACATCTTAAGCCAGTATGCTTCTCAAATTAAAATACAGAGCGGTTATATCAACGGGCGCCATTTAAAAACGTTGCACGACTTCAGTAGGTCAGACAGAGAGCGAGAGTTTAAGATTGAGTGATATTTGCCACTGTTTGAGGGTTTTTTTGTGGGCTTTTTGTCTGTGTCGATTAATAGGAACACTTGACCCACAGTCGTCCTGCGGAAACGAGCGACCTCATCAAAGCCTGAGTGCTGCTCATTCTTTCTTTGATCTTTCTTCTAGATAAACAATAAGGGCCGAGTGAACAGCGCTGTCCCGCAGCCATAGAGAGCTGCCGTAGAGAGGTTGTCTGGGAAACAGAAGGTCCCTGGTTCACACCTCCGTGTGTGTGTGTGTGTGTCTAGGTATTAAGGGAGAAATCCAGACCAAAAAACATGTACCCTGAATCAGCCTATAATCCTGTCCCAACGTACATGTTGGCCTTGAATTGTTTCGTAGATGCCGCCTGTTCTCCATTTTCCCCACCCCTCCCACAGTATAATGCTGTTCGAATGGAGCTAGTTGTCGTCATTCTAATGCATGGTATGTTAGTAGCTCCAAATGTTTTTTGTCTATTAATAGTGTCCCAGTACTCACACATGCACTGTTTGTCACCCTCGAGCTGCCATTCATTCAGAACCCAGCGTTAGTTCTCATTGGGCCTGAAATTTAAGGCCCAGGCCGGGCCTGGGTTCTGTATGAACAACAGCTCAAGGGTCCCAAACAGGGCATGTGTACATACAGTACATACAGAAAATGAATGGGGAATTCTCTTCCCGGGCCGCTCGTCCGGGGCGGGACAGCGACGCTCTATACAGTGACGAAAACACCCCGAAGGAGTTGGAGACTAAAAGCATTTATCGCTGATTTGCTATTTTCGCACACTTGCATACACTCTTGTATGATGAAGTAGGGCGTTAATTTACTAGCAGAAATACAGTACAGAGATACAGAAGGTTTCTGCCAGACACCAACGATGATACACAATTAAAATGATGTCATTATTAATGGCATAATATGCCTGGCACAGGCAAATTAATAATAACCATGCATGAGCGGCATGCCCGCCCGCCCCCACCCCGGCATGTCTTTGACTTAAGCCAGCGGCTCCGTCCCGTGGGAAAGACTGATGACCCCAGCTCAGCTTGACCGCCATAAAAAAGCACCGTGGGCCGGATGACATAATATCTGTCTAAATCAATTTCAGCGCGGTGCTCAATATGTATGGCCACAGGGCTTTCCTTAAGTGGCCACCGCCAGTTAGCTTACACAGTAAAATCCTTGAGTGTTCATTTGACTCCGAGAGGGTACAAATAATGGAACCCTAGGGTCCATTTGGTTTTGTTTGCACACTCTCGGAGTCACAAAGGGACAAGTTAAAGGTGCAGTAAGGCGCAGCAGGAATCTATTTATCTTTTGTTAAATTAAGTTGAGTGATTGTTCCAGGGTCAGTCTCCCTGTCTTTCCAGCTCTTAATAAGCAGAAAATGCCTTTTCAGGTAATGACACAAATTTGATCCAAGCGAGAATAGAGACCTCACAAAGAAATGAGCAGACAAAACTGAAACACTATAAATTAGTACTTTCTCCTGATTGGATGAAATTGGCATCCCCACCTGAAAATGTATTTTCTGTTGATGAAGAGACGGGAGACATGGCGAGACCTCTGTTACTGAACAAACACTCTATATAAGTGATTACTATCCCAATGTAGAGTTTTAACCTTTGCAATTGTATTATTTATTTTTTGCCTGTTATCTCTCCTAATGGTCCTACCACATCGATACAGCATGGAATTGTGAACAAAATCATATCAAACTAAAACAAAACATTCTACGTTTTGGATCTGAGATATGTAGTTAATGGTGGTGGCGTGGCTCAAATGCAGAATAATAAATAATGGACCTTGATGTGAAAAGGGTTGAAAACCACTGGTCTAAGGCGATGTTCTGCTCCAGAGTCCAGATGCGGTGGGATGAATAAAGATGCCGTTAGGACAATGGCATCCCCACCTGCAGACCCTGGTCCCCAGGGGGATCATTAAACACTACCATAGGCAGCCAGCCGCCCGCTGAAATACGCTCTAACTACTTACTCAGTGGTGCTCAAACAAGGAACCCCGAATTGATATGTACTTGGCCTACGGACCCCCACCTGACAACATTTTGTGACAGCCAGGGACCCCCAGAAGAGAAGGTTTATGTGAGAGGAAAAAATACAAATAAAATCTAAGTTATTTAACCTATTTTAGGTTTAAAAGGTGCATTCTAAATCCTGACCTAAGTTTTCTGGAAATGTTAAGTTTCACAGCACCACAAAACAGTATCTATTCGGTACGGTATTAATATACAGTATCGGTAGTATCATATGTGGTGGTACCGGCTCTAGTACGGTAGGCCAGACAGAGTATACTCGACTCCAGTATTTGAGCGAAAGTATAGATATTTCTGGTTAAATATTGAAAGTTGCAATTTGTTTGTGTTCAAATTTTGACATTTTTCCAAACCAATTCAAAGATTTTCCGTTACATTGTGAGTCTGTAGATCTGCTATTTTCACTATTATGTGAAATGGGGGTTAAATCATAATGTACTAAAGTCGATCGTCTTTGAAATGTTTAGTGGAGTGAAAGTCATAAGCATTCAAAAATACAAATATGAAAGTAAAGTACAGTACGGATCAGCCTGCTCAACAACAGTATACTCAAGTATATGTACTCTTGTTACTCCCACCACTGGGAGATTTGCCACTGGGACAGACACTTCTAAAACCACACAAAATCCCTTGTCGAATGATACCAAGCGAAGCCACCATAATGGATTGCATGGAAGACTACAGCTGCTTATATAGGCCTTGCTCTGGCAACTCAATTGTTACAATAGTTGAAATAAAGAAAAAAGGCGAGAGCGGAAACATCTTCTCCGTCTCTCAGCATCTGTCGACTGAATGGGAAGGGGAAAAAAGCACTACATCCGCTGTGTTTCTTTTCATCGTTGCCGTTTGCGATAGCCTCTCAACGAAGGACCTGTCCTTATCTAACTTTAAATTGTCAGCGTTGTCTTAAATTGTGTCACAGTTGGCAAGCACCAGCTCGGTGCGTAGCCAGTGTGACGTTTGCTTTGCTTTTTCTTTTTTCACATCCATCTGGACAATTATAGGCTAAGCCAGGGGTTCTCAAAGTGGGGTCCATGGTGGACCGTCGGGGGTTCCTTGAGGCCATCCAAAGGGATTCTTACAAGTTTGTAACTCTGAGAGCGTACAAATTAAACTGATGGATCTGGATGTTCCATCTGTACACTGTCAAGAGTTATGGTATGGTGACGGGGGCCCTTAAAGGTTTGAGAACCCGCACTGTCGAGCCATCATCATCCGTTCAGGTGGAGAGAGGGCAGCGAGCACATCAGCACATCACCGCAAAGGCGTTGACAAAACACACACACACACACACACATTGAGGAATAATGAGAGGAGAGGACAGGAAAAGCTGACTCGCCAGACAATCATTCAGCAGAAAATTTGAAATAACTAACCCCGTTTCTTCACGTCTACGCACGCACACTGGCGAGCATGCGACTAGGGGGAGAGAGAAACGCGTGCATGCATGTGCGCACATGCATGCACACTGGTGCACACGCACACCGCTTACATGTATTATCTCACAGCCAGGAAAAATATATGAGCGCAATTAACTATGGGTATCCACATGGGACCCTATACATAACATAAATGACCTTATTGAGAGCAACTTGAACATTCTCTCTCTTACATAATACATTGCGTCCACATACACATACACTGCAGACTGTGAAGTGTAGCCTATACAGTTGCGCGGTAGAGCCTGCATTGAATTCACCGTGAGGCAGAGAGAGAGAGAGAGAGAGAGAGAGAGAGAGAGAGAGAGAGAGAGAGAGAGAGAGAGAGATTTGGAATTCATGCATGCGTAACGGAGCGCGGAATGACGCGCCTCGCTCCAAATGCTGCACATACATTATAGGACAGTGGTTCTCAAAGTGTGGGGTCCGGTCCGAGCGGCACCCCCTGGGGTCCTTGAGGGGGTTCCAGGGGGTCCCCAGCCAAATGAGTTAATATATAGCATCAAAATCTTACTTGTGTAGGCTTACACCGTTTATTTGAAAATAGCAAATCTATAACCTCAATAGAGCTAAATAAATAAATAAATTATCAATCAATCGATCTGGGGGGGGGGGGGGGGAATAGGATAATGCATAAATGTTAGTATATTTTGGGAAACATCACATCTTGTATATTATAGCTGGCACCTCATGTCCTATATGGGGGTCCGCCGGCCAAATTACATCCTTGATGTATGAAAATGTTTGAGAACCACTGTAGACCTGATCCCCCTTTGGTGAAACGCACTGATTAGCCTCCTCGGGTCCTCGGTATATGTGTCATTTCATCAAATGTCTCTTATAAGCTTCAGATGACTGAATCACTGAACCGTACGGGTCTCACCAGAAAATACACAACAAGAGAATACTGTACAGCACAGCACGGATCATTCCATCAACTTGACAAACCAAAGAAAAACCAAAGAACTTACCTATACGCAGTTTCCTTCTTTCTCCAGATGAAAGCGTATAGGCTGCCCTCAGTTCTGAAAATAGCAGACCATATTATGTCGTATCTGAATCGGATTTAGTTTCACAGGAATCAAGTCCCATCAACAACCTGATTAAAATCCCAGTTATGAAATAGTCCAGTTGTCCAAAACGCAGTCTATTCCAAACCACATATTGCGAACCATTTCACTGACTGGCGCAAATCGGGAGAGAGAGAGAGAAAAGAAAAAAAACTGCAACGCTTCACTTTAAAATCGCCCGAAAGAAGAAGAAATACATTCAAATGAAATCATGACACTGATTAATTAGAAAATGGTCGACGGAATCAATTGACGGGCAATATATCAGGCAACCAGTCGCGGTCCAATTTTGTAAAAAATAATCTGATTAGATCCGTTTGCAACGAAAGAAAGAAGAAAAGGGGGGAAAAAAACTGTCAGCCAGGTGAGCACCGCTGTCACCGCAACTAGAAAAGCAATTCCCAAAGTATTCTGTTTCTTCTTGTATACAAAAAAAAAAGACACGAGCAGTCACCGTCCGCGTCCGTCCCCTCGATCCGCTCGCCAATCCGACCGATTGGTCGCCACTGCTCCTTGAAGTCTTGATCCCCCGATGGCGCACCGACCGTGTCTCTCTCTCGTCTCAAACCAATTCCAACATGAAGCGAACGAAAGGGGAGAAATTTGGGGGGGGGGATTTCGCTTAATGTCGTGGTGGTGTGGAACCGAAAACTCCACGCTCACCAAAAGGAGCTGCGAAGCAGGAATGTGTGTGTTCTGGACGACGGATGATGATGATGAGAGATGCAGGACTGTGTTGTATACTCCGGCATTCCAGCATCCTCTCTCTCTCTCGCTCTCGCTCTCTCTCTCTCTCTCCACCGCAGACACACACCACGGACACGGTGGCCAACGCAGTGCAGCTATGAAGTTAAGGATAGACGTACTGCCGCCCAATGGAAATGACTGAAAACATCCTCAAGTTGCAAATCCCTAACCGTCATTAGCCTACACACGACACAATTAGGTTCCACAGGTGACAAAAAAAGGGGAAAAAATGCATTAGGCTACTTAACATGCGGGAGAACATGTCCCTCCCTTTTACAGATATTTATTTATCATTTGTGTTTTTGTTATGGGGTGTGTGTGCATGCATAGCCTACTGTGCAATAGCTTGGATATGATCAAACAACAAGGCTTATCATCGGAATCCCATTTAGGCTATAATTGAAGTGTATGCCACAATGCACAAGTTTGTCATTTGCAATGGAGAATAAGGGCCAAACTCATGTCCCGTGGTCGATTAAAACACTAGTATTATCCTATCTCGGATCTCCTCCCGATATGCTTGCGAACATGGTCTTTTTCAGTAAGTAATTAACAGGAAAACGTGCATGGTGGTTGCAGTGGTATATATATAAAACAATTATCCTTGTGCTGTAATAGCCTGTAAGGAAACATATAGGCATATAGTTTCCATTCCCATTTCAACAGCCTCAACAGGGGTTGGGTTTTCAATGTAGTATATAAATTGGGAAATATGCAGGTTAGGAATGCTGCATGTCTCACTACCACCCGGTTATGCAACATTCCAAGTATTTTTGCTGAAGCCTTGAGGGGGGGTTCCAGGACAGGTGGTCCCCAGCTAAATGATTTAGTGTTGGTAACCAAATGGATTGATCTTTAACTCTTGAGTGTAAAATGAATCTCCTCTAAGGCAATGTTCTGCTCCAGACTCCAGAGTCGGTGGGGATGAATAAAGTGCAAAAGGACCCTTACGGGACCTTTTGGCACACACACGCACAAGTGCACGCACTCACACACGCACACACGCACACACTCTTCTGATTCTGAATACACTGGGTTGACAAGCGCAAAGTACTGCAGGCTAAGCTAGGACTTGACCTGAAGAGTTGTGATAGTAGCTATTCATTGGCTATAAGGTCACAGATCAAACAGGCAATAGACTGAATCAACAAGGATAATATGTATTCCTTTCTTGCAGTGCTGAAGTGAACATCTCTTAGTGATTGTGTGATACAGATTAAGGACCCGCTCCTAAGGTATAAGTGGGTCTCCTTTTCGGCCGATGGGGCTTGCAAAAAGGACCTCATTTGATTTCCTCTGCACTGGGCTACCCCTGTCAAGGCTTTGGCCTCTGGCACTGCGTCTCTGTGAGGGGAATTTCGATGAGAGCGGGGCTTTGAGGAGAAGAAAGGCCACCCTCCTCAGACGGAAAATGTGCACTGTGTGCTTTCTCTGTCATATGCAGACCCTGACAGGAATAGAGGTCCCTTAATGAGCAGAGATGTGGACAAACACGGCATTGATTCCTCCCCTCCATTCAAAGTTGTTGTCCACAAATGCCTTTGACTCAATCAACTGATTACTGTGCAACTTTGAGGACATATAATCCATATAGCAAGGGGAGACGGCATGTTGTGATGTTTGTTTTATCCGAGTTTGAAACCAATAGTTGTTTGACGAAAACATACCACACAAGTGTGGTGCTGCTATTGATTTTGTCTTTGAGCTTTTACTAAAACTAATCCCACGTCCAAAATCAAAGCTGTCATGAAAATAAAAGCATATGATCAATGCCAGAGGGAAACGCGTAATCATTTTTGGACAAGAGTGCATTGTGTACAGTAGTTTTATAATAGTCATAGTAACCAAGTACACAAATGCCTTCAACGCAGTGAACTGATTACTGTGCAACTTTGGAGACATATAATCCATAGTGAAGGAAGAGTGCATGTTGTGAAGTTTGTTTTATCCAAATTTCAACTAATGGTTGTGTGATGAAAGCATGCCACACAAGCGCTGTGCTGGTATTGATTTTGTGTTTGAACAGAGCTACTCCTGCATATAACTAAATTCAAGTTCCAAATGAAAACAGTCAAAACACAAACAATGTTTGATCATTGCCAGGGGGAAATATGTCCTCATTTTTTACAACATTGTAAGGTACAGGTCCTCATAGGAACTAAGTCACAGTGAAATGTTTTACTTGCTTTTATTTGTTATTTCACAAAAATATGTATCACACCAGCACATGTGGATGCTGAGGGTCTCTTAACAAACTAAACGTTGTCACACATAGTGTGGCATGGCAGAAATAGCTGGTCTGCAAGCTCATAATGTGTTATGAGCTTGTAGATCTATTTTTGCCCCAAAATTGATTATGCCTTAAGCCCATGACCCACCTAATTCCAACACACTTTGCTAGTTTGGGATGGCTCAGGGTAGCAGGTTATCACTGGGATTGGTATTTTAGATAGTCAAGGGAACAACGGCCATCAGTACGCTCATACCTGTCAAACTACATCTCCAAATTGAGTGACAGCCACAACACCAGAGGGAGTGACCATGATCTGATACCACCCAAACTTAGAACAAAGATGGGGAAATTTTCACTCTACTACTCTGCCAACAAAATGTGGAATGCACTGACACCATCAATTAGTAGGATAGTGTTT
Organism: Protomyctophum bolini; assembly: GCF_963924005.1. Taxonomy (NCBI): domain Eukaryota; kingdom Metazoa; phylum Chordata; class Actinopteri; order Myctophiformes; family Myctophidae; genus Protomyctophum; species Protomyctophum bolini. The sequence goes on from NC_137885.1 coordinate 22,035,637, forward strand.
GTATCTGTTGATGACATAATTGTGTTAATTTGTGTAGGCCTATATGTATGCTGATGAACTGAATACATAGGACCACAATGGAAAGATGCCCCCAGGACATTTGTGTCTTCTTCTTTTAGCTCTTGAGCGCGGCTCAGAACCTCTCAACAGGGCTCAGCGGGTCAATGGAGACCCAATTGGTCTCCGGTTCCAACTCCGATGTTGCGGATTTTACCCCTGACCCCCTGGGGTTTTTAAGAGGTTTTAATGTCTCACAGTATACCACATGCCGTTTACATTTCTGACTAATAAAGTATTCAATCAACCAATCCTCAGGCGCTTATGGGTCAAACGCAGAGGTCGAACTTTCCCTATAAGGATGAGCAGCATGTTAGGCAAGTACTGCAGGTCTGAAAGTGTGATCTTTAAAGCAGAATATATTAAGGAAACAAGCTGCAGCCGGTGCCTAAATGCGGCATGTTGTCTGTAATGGAGTTCTCCCTGAAGTGACTACGAGAGATGATGATGAGATGGAGAGAAATGCTTGGAATGCATCTCATTTAATGACTCACACACCGAACACGGAGCCAAAGGCGAGGGTTCTCAAAACATCTTCAGTACGCAAGTAATCTTTGATCCTGCGTAATTCAATGGAACAAAGATAATATCTGTGCGGTGATGCCTTTCCTTTTTAACGCCGCGAGCTAAAGATCTACAAAAAGGCAAATGAGGAGCATAAATGAGGCTGAACTGTTGATAAAGGAAAAAATTTAACTCACGCAGGAACGCAGCTGAATGTAAGTCGAAGCATGATAAAGGTGCTAAGCACACATTTCATATTGACTATGACCATAAAGCTGTAGCCTGGACATTTTATTCCCACTCCTGATGGAGAGAGGATGTCTGTCCTGTGTTTCATAACTGATGTAATGGCATCACAAATTAATTTCCCCAGCAGGATCAATGAAGGTCTATCTAAAGGTAATTGCAACTGTAACACCTGGGATTCAAACCGGGTTCCACCAGATGTGAGAGAGTGCCCGTGAACGGTTGACCCAACACTCCAGGAGGGGATCCCCACTGGGCCAGGGGAGATATTGGGCTTTTCGGGATATTAATTCACACTCTTTAGACTCAACCTCACCCCCCTAGCCCTCCTCATTCATTGTATGACTTCTTGCACAAAATGTATGTACTGTATATGCTACTGTAGTTATACCGGTGGTTCCCAAACCTTTTCATGTCAAGGACCCCCAAATTGACACCAATTAGCCCACAGAACCCCATTTGAAAAGGACCCCCATGAGAGAAGGCTATAGCAGTGATTCTCAACCCGTTTAATTTCAAGGACCCTCAGTTTGACATGCATTAGTCTATGGACCCCCATTTCATGGCATTTCTATCACTCAGACCCCCAATTTATATTGTAAAATCAATGTTAATTTAACTCTGAGAGTGTACAAATGGAACCAAATGGACCTGTTCCCGTTTCTCAGAGTTACAGACCCATAAGGGTCCATTTGGCTCCTAACTATCATTTAGCTGGGGACCCCCTGGAACTCCCTCAAGGACCCCTGGGGATCCCCGGACCCTACTTTGGGAACCACTGCGTTATACTATACATACAGTATGGGTTATTATAATATTTATATACAGTAGACACATACAAATGCTTAGAATTGTATTTATATAGCATGTTGTTTCGACAGATGCCACGTGTGACGTTTACCTGTACATGGCACTTGATAGATGTATTTGCCCTCGACTTAATTTGACCATTTGCGAACTTTATTGCTGACTATAGGGTTTATGGGTGTATTTACCCTGATATTGCACTCTGTGAGGCACTCTGGATGGAAGTGTCTGCTAAATGCTTGAATTGTAAAATGGCTTTTAGAGGAGTTTAAAATCCTGAATGGGGTGACGGAGGCGGCCACGAAACCCACCCTATACGCTGTGCCAAACACAGCATGCCAACAGCGACGGGGTGCCAACACCATGAAAAGATTGTTATTATGAAATTAGTCCATTTGTGTCTGTCCATTAATTAAGACCTGGGGCCGATTCCACAAATACCTTCTGAATCTACAAGTAGTTGTAGAAATGTTCCAAGCACTTTGTGCCACGCTGCTGCAAGATCTGGTATTTTTGCCAGCTTTGTGTGTTTGTGTGTAGCCCATAGCTATGATTTGATTGGATGAGCAATGTGTGTGCCCCAAAGCGATGATTTGATTGGCTGGGCACGGAATGTGTGATGTATGATGATGTATGATTGTATGATGATCACACAAGTGTGATTTTTGAATAGCCAACACTCTAAGACGCACATCTAAAATGAGTAAATGACACATTATGCTTTCGTGCCTTAAATGGGTGAAACAAAGGTTAAAAAAAAAAACAACACGCAGCATGCCTCCAAATTCAAGAACTGTTAATGGAAAAACAGATGGAGAAGTCGGCCCAGCTGATGAGCTGGCATTTAATCAACGTTTCTTCTTTATTTTTTTTGTCCTTACGCCAACCATATAATTGCATTGATGTGCTATATGTTCGATGTAATCTAATGTAAGCAAGTCACTCAAAGTCACACATGTAAGTGCACAGTATTTGGTCAATAAAACATTTTTGAAACCAAGCCAACACTAAGCAAATGATCCTCCTAATCTAATAAAGACAGAGTGCTCAGTTGTCACCAGAGTCTAGGGGACACAGAGATCATTTTAAGCTATATTGCCATGGAAGGGGGTAGAATTTCACACACTTTCACACTACTAGTACTTTAACCCTAGCTAGAATCCTTGATTCCTTATTGTGGTGAAGGGAGGCTTTCTCAGAAATATACCAACAATCTCACAGCCCGTCACACTGAGACATGTTCCCAGCGGGCGTCGCTCTAATATTTATAAATAGCAGAGACAGGGGGCTACAACAGCACGCAACTCATTCTGACCCAGGGACCTTCATCAGAAAAACACATTTTGAACCAAGCAGTAACTTCATTGCTAGATAACACTGTTGAAGTGCGTGTGCGACTGTGTGCGTGTGTGTGCTCGCGTGCGTACGTACGTGTGTGTGCGCATGTAGGCTTGCATGTGTGGACTCATTACGTGACTAATGAGTCATAATGACTCACATAAAGTGTGTCCAAATTTGATTACAAACAATATACTTGTATGCAGAGAATGAGTAATGAATTCATTAAACTAGGACCCACTTTTGCCATGTATATAATAACAATCAATAAGACTGCAAGGGTCGAAAAGTTGTACATCTGCTGACGTTTGTCATAATCAATTTAACACTTTTTTGCGACCATGGGTCGCAGTTTACTATGCACCTGCATTTCATGTCAGTCACACTTCATGTCAGTCAGTTCATCCGTCAGTCACGCCTCATGACAGGCTCCATATATGGCCATCTCCATATATCACGACACTGACCTCATCAAACCCTGGATAGCTATACATGGAGAAGACTGGATCATCACCTAGATGCACCTGTGGAGCAACTCTACATCTGACCTCACACCTTAAACCCTTAGATCTCCATTATATGGAGCTGACCCGTTCTGACATTCCATATGTTCCCCACCTGTCCTTCGATGTCTCCCTTTTGACTGATACCTAGCCTGGGCACCATTTCATTTAGGGTATATGATCCTGTCGGGAGCGGATGATATCGTTACGTCATGTTGTAGTATTGTTTTGTAGTCGACAGGCAGGAACAACGGGGCGGCAACTTCCTTTTCCCCTCAAAGCGATTTTTCTCAATAAAAGCTACAGGCTACGAGAGCTTTTATTGTTATTCTCCCGGTTTGAGGGAAAAGGAAGTTCCGTTTGATTGTTCCTGACTTTACATGACGTAGCGATATCATCCGCTCCCGACCGGATCATACAGACTTTTGAAACAGAGACCAGGCTTTCCTCCGAGGTGGTGGAAAGCCTGGTGAGGCGAGGTTAACTGATACCTGCCATTCAAACTCTACAAGGGCCCGCCTCCCAGACATGTTTTTTAGGGCGGGGTTGCCCTAAAATAAATAGCGTGAAGTGAGGTGCACTCTTATCATCATACATCATCATGCATCGTCTCATACTAGGCCAATCAGAATGCCTGTTGCCTGTGATTGGTTAGCTGAATTGCTCGTTTACATATGAGGTACATTTTCCCTTCAATGTCAATGGCGTTTAATGTTTTGATGTTTAATTTACGTCATATTTAGCGGAATTTTGACCTAATTCCGTTAATGGCAAATTGACAATGGGGGACAAGATTTAACGGACATTTGACCTGAATTCCCCTTCCATTGGCAATGGCAAATCTTGAGACGTGTGGGGACAAAAGCTGTGTATAGAAGGGGCTAGCGCCCCTTAAAAATCTGTGTGAAGTGGGCCCCTCAAAAATACCTCATTTTTGAGGGGCCCCTCAAATGCCCAGCTTTGTCTGTTCGTGAGAACACAAACATGATGATTTGATTGGCTGATCACACCATAGCGATGATTTGATTGGCTGACGAAGTACATATTGAGGATAAAAAGTGAGGGCAGAAAAGTGAACACGTCTGGGTTTCCGAGGCTAGGCAACCTGAAAGAAAACCCCTTAGTTTCAATGCCTGGTAGAAATACTCATAGACCTGGTTGCTTACTTATATCGCAAACTCTGGCAACACTGGTTGAGTTGAGGGGACATGCACTTGTATTTGTCATTATGATACAGGGTAGATAGACGAATTCACAGAGGGGTGCCCTGGGCGCGGCCATTACTGAGGTGTAATCCATGGAGCAGGTGCTATGTAGACCAGGTGTAGCTAATCAGTGCTGCTGCGCTTAATGGTACACTTCAGTAATGGCCGCACCCAGGCATGCCTCTGTGAATTTGTCTATAGTAGAAAGCCGTGCACGCGCACACGCAACCGTCCCATTACTTACTTGTCGTTGACGAAGGAGTACATGAGCAGCCTGTCGTCGACGAACTTCTTCCACTCCGGCTTCTCATTGGCCAGGTCTCGGTAGTTGTCGTTGGAGACGATGACGCCGTCCGACTCGTGGGCCAGCTTGACGATGAAGCGGTCGTCGTAGCAGACCACCCGGCGGCCCTGGACGCGGCGCGACGGCGTGAACACCAGGAGCTTGTCCTTCTCTAGAGCACGCAGGATCTCCTGGTCTGTGAATGGAGAGGAGCAAAAGTATTGACATCAAAATGTACTTAAAGTACCAAAAGTAGAATGTACTGACTATGCAGAATGTCCAATTTCAAGTTCACAAAATGTATAAAATTATTTTAGAAAATAGCAGATCTACACAATCTTGTGATCTTGTAGATCTACTATTTTCAAATGGCCGGAATGTAAGGGCTGAAGTGTTTAATGTATGTATTGTAATAATAATCAAAATCTACAAAGTAACTAGTAACTGAAGTTTTAAAATTATTGTGTTGCTTTTAACTGCTGTGTTTACTCGCTATGTTTAATAGTCTGTATGTTAAATAAACATACTGTACATACTGTATTTCATGTTGGTACCATTGGTGGAGAAGTACTCTGATTTGTTTTACTTGAGTAAAAGTCAATGCCAGAATGTAGAGAAAAATAAGCTAAATACAAGTAGCCTAAATTATAACCCCCAAGAATGAAACCAGGCCATTTTGATGATAATACCTTTCAGTAACCAGACTAAGAGTTGCCATCACTTTGTTTGTCAAGAGTAATAATGCACATTATGGCTTACATGGCCTTTTCGAGGTATGTTCACTGGTGTGTTGGTCTGATTGGGCTATAGTGTTTGAAATATAACCCTCTGGAAAGAAACCAAGCCATTCTGATGCAGAAAATAGTAACCTAAATCTGCAAAGTGAACTACAGTTTTCAAATAATTGTAGAGAAATGTAGAGGAATACAAAGTATATTTTCCTCTCTGAGGTTTAGTGGAATAGAAGTAGGAAGTATTGGAAATTTTAAATTCATGTCAATATTGTATTATATAAGTGCAATAGTTATATTTGCTTAGTTTTCACATGCACCGTTTGGTCCAAATACAGGGCTTGGCATGCAGTGCAAAGTGATGGTAAAGATATAAGGTACGGTAAAGATTAAATGTCCCAAAGGTGCTATTTGGTTCGCAACCCCAGTCAATAAGTAAAACAATGGAGCCATGTATACATACAATATAGACATGCATGCACACACAAAAGTACCGACGTCACCATTTTTTTGTGGTCGTTTTTGGTCTCTTGTCACGAGAACCATCAGACGAAGCAGCAAGGAAGAAAGACAAATGGGGGGCCTGCACACATCCACAGATAGTTGCGGTGCCATTTAGCTTAAAAAGCCAATAGCTGATGGAATAAAGAGCTCATATATCTGTTGGTGTCACCTCTGCTCTAGGGTGCTAAAACAACCACCTTCAGAGGAGCAATGAAAGCCACCGTGTAAAGCACTGGTTCCCAAACAGTGGGCCGGCACACACAGTGGGTCTTCATTTTTTTTGTTTACTACATTTTGTTATTATTTCAAAACATTTTCAAAAACAAAAATCCCAAAAGAGCAAAACTAATTTCAAAGATTATTTTTCTGGCACTTTTTTGAGACCGCAAAGTCAAGATATATTGCCATGCTGATGTTGTAGTGAAAGTTGTAGTCTTTCAAGTATAGATTCATGAATTTAATAGCATTATACTCAGTATTGTTAATGTACAGTAGAAATTGGTAATAATAAGAAGGGTCAACTCAGACAATTTTGGGAGGAATAGTGATATTGTATGTGTCTCAGAGGCTTGTACATATCCCAATAATAAGTACAGCTGGTTCAGCTTTAAGCACAAAGGAAAGATATTGAAAGGATGAGAACGTGCAGTACTGTACGCAGGTCCACCTTTGTACGGCTAAACTTTTCCGAGTAGCTATAAGTGGCAATTCCAACAACTCCTTCATGCTACTTCTCACTGACTGATAGAAGCTGTACGCCTGGTGGACATGCCCCATTATTGCCCCGATGACTGATAGAAGCTACAGTATATGTCTGGTGGAGGACACTGGACATGCCCCATTATTGCCCCAATAAGTGTAGCAATATAGGTCATGTCTGACCATGGGTTTCAGTTGAAAGGCGTATTGTGAGAGAGTATGTTTTGCACTCAGTGTGTGTTTGTGTCTGTGTGTGTGTGTGTGTGAGTCCGTCCGTTTGTGTGTGTGCGTGCGTCCATCCGTCCGCCCGTTTTGAACAAAAATTATCAAATCATGAATGCAGAGAAATCTTTCACAGACTTTCCTACTAGGCTGAGGAATATATCCTACCATTTTCACATTGGCCTGTTATAGTGCCACCAACAGGTGCATTTTTGCAAAACACATTTTTGGAAGAAAATGCCTAAAATCATCCAATTGCCTTCCAAGGCGTAAGAAGAAATGGCACCCTTTTCACATTGACCTATTATAGCACCACCAGGAGGCCACAACCTGACCTGCCCTGCCCTGCACTTTATCTAGTTAATTGTTTTTCCTTTTTTCTAAACTGAATCACACCGATAGTTTTAGAACGAAAGAAAGGCTTTCCTCCGATGTGGACACTCTGGTGGTGACGCGAGGTTATAGGCCTACACTGCTAGCCTATTTCATGCCAAGTAACATGGCTGCATGTTCAATTGTTCATGCTTTTCTAATGAATAATGTTCAACAGACCTGAGACCTCCTACAGTATAGGTCTTGCTTTTACTTTTTGGGGTTTTCTGTAACAGTATTTAACATCATCATCAGTATGGCGATCTATTAATTACACACAGAAAAAGCTCCTTGTTGAGCCACGGGGAGCTCCGAACTGTGTCATCAAGATTGGGTGGATGTCTTGATTATACCTCTTGAAGTATATACAGTATTATCGATACATGCAGTGGTGGAAAAAGTACTCACATTTCTTACTTAAGTAAAAGTATCAATACTGCAATGTAGAAGAACTCCATTACAAGTAAATGGACGGAATTCAAAGTACAAATGTATGGTATCAAAATGTTCTTGGAGTATCAAAAGTAAAAGTACTAATAATGCAGAATGTCCCATTTCAAGTTTTCAAATGAATACAAATATTTTGAAAATAGCAGATCAACAATCTCACTATTTGTGTCAGCTTGTAGCTTGTAGAACTGCTATTTTCAAATGGCCAAAATGTATATACAGTAGGGCTGAAGTGGTTACTTATATGTTTTGAATAATAATCAAAATGATACTCAAATTAAATAGTCAAGAAAAGTAGCTTTAACGGTGCCGAAGATTAGCTGGTAACAGACGGACGGACACACAGACACACTCACACACGGACGGAGTGCAAAACATACTCTCTCCCCATGCCTTCGGCCTGGTGGAGACAATAACGTATTGTAAATAAGTATTGTGTAGTTTACAAGTAGGCCGTTTGCTAATCCGCTGGCCATGAGTAGGAGTACATAGATGGTCACATTAAAGCCCTGTTTATATACAGTGCATTACTGTTATGCTATTGCTAAATTCCCAAGAAGCATCATTTGAAGAGTTTTTTTCCCAGAAAGTTACACTGTCTAAATTTGGAGGATTTTTTAACAAAGAACCACTTAGTTTTAATTTAGTCTCAGTCATGTTTTTCTACAAGAGTCAACCTCCCTTTTGATCCTAATGACAGATACTTCATAATGATACTGAAGTATTAATTTGGAAAATTGTAACTGCGTCATAAATTCATAATATTTCTTTCCCCAGTGTTTGTGCTGAACAGAATGAGAAGCGACCTGGAAAGCTATCTAAAGGAGATGGATTATTAATATTTTTTTTGCGTTACAGCAGCCCCTGTGCCCTGTTCAGTTCTACTTCTATGTTTTTATTTGGTAGGATCCCCATTTGCTGTGCCCTAAAGCACCACTAGTCTTCCTGGGGTCCACATATAAAAACAATACATACATTTAAAACGTACATTTAAAAAACAAAACAAAATATATATTAAACTTTATAATTCATATAGGCTACAAAATAAATTTATGAACATTAACTAATTCAAATGCGTTAAAAAACAAACACATTTTTTTTTAACCACAATGGTACAATATCCCAAATCACATATCCAGTCTAATATCATGATATGGATAAAATATTGTTGATATAGGGATGTCCCGGTCACGTGATGATGTAAGGTTATTTCCCCTCTGACCGGATCAGAAACCCGAAAATGGTATTAAGTCTCATTCTCCTATTTTCTGGCTCACCCTTGGCATTCCATCATACAGATTGTTGGTAACATGTGTACTCTTGCTGATGTTAAGTACTGCACGCAGTATCCTGGTGTAGCACCCATCTAGAGACTTCTGCAGGGTGCTACCAATGATACTAATTAACGCTCTGTTCCATTCAGGTCAAACAGAATCAGGCTGCTAGGCTCTGTCTGCTACACTAAATGGAACAGTCTTAATTAATACCATTGTGATTTGTGAATGAAGTAATTACACTGCTATTTCATGCCAGTATGGCTGCTGTCAAAAGGGTCTATCAAGAGAATCTTAAGCACTTTGTCGTACGACTGAGTCTACGACTATTCTAGTTGGTTCTCAAATAAGAGTCGTTGTGAGCTTGTTGATCTGATATTGTCAAAAAGATGTTTGAATATTTTTGAAATGTGGAAGGTAAAAAAAGAAAAAAAAAGCCACTACACTTTGGAAACACAAAAGATGGAATAAACACAAAAACACAGTGTAGGAAATGTATATTATTGCAAAGCTAAGCGGGGAGAAATAACCCTCATCTCTCAGATCCTGCCCCAAAATTTTAGGGACAAATGTCTGAACGTAGTGATAATGTACTCTCAAACCTTCTAATACATTATCAATATTGTAGAGGAGCTGTATGTTTGCACGCAGTATCATCTATACCAGTGGTCCCCAAACAGGGGGTTGCCCTATAATTGTTTTTGCGGGTCCCCAGACTCTCCAGATGATTTTCTCAATCAAAAGTAAACAAACCAACTAAAGCTAAAGTTTTATGATTTTTAATACCAAATTTGCAGCAGCCAAAAAGTATGGGATCAAGTATTGATCTAAACTATCTTCAGCTGTGTTTACCTGTCAAAATGTCTGTGGAAATTATTGTCCAAAAGGTTCCCTTGGTGATGTGGCAGTGTTTTGTAGCTTCAAGGCAGACCCTGACAATCTGGCCAGAGGCTGGACAGTATATTTCATCTTGACACTGGCTACAAATTCGGTGTCAGCTGCCCTCTGTGTCCAGAAAGTTGAGTTATATATGGCACAGGTTTACAAAATGAGGACAGCTAGTGCCAATTGTAAAATTAAATGAAATTACAAGATTGCTATGCCCTTTCAACGTGGCACACTATATTCTCTCTCTCTCTCTCTCTCCCTCTCTCTCTCTCTCTCTCTCTCTCTCTCTCTCCATAGGCAAGGGTGGCCTCAGTCAGAGGATATACAGTAAGTAATTTGGGGTTCTTAGCATGAATGTTTGTGAATCCATGATCTTGCACTTGAGTACATACTGTACTAAAAGCAGCAATGCTACCATCACTTAGATGTGAGGGAAGTAAAGATGGCCACCACTCTCCTAAATCTAGAGCACTGGTTCTCAAATTGGGGTCAGGGGACCTCCAGGGGTCCTTAATGGGATTGCAGGGGGTCTTCAACAAAATGTATTAATGGCATCAAAATCACTTTAACCATGTTAACCACATTGACTATTTGAAAATAGCTGATTTACAAACTTACAAACGCATGATGCATTGGAAACTTGTAGATTTAAAGAATGTTCAGATGAGAGTTGAGCCACTGATATAACATGACTAAATTGGAGGGACACTTTATACTGAAATGGGTAATCAATTTGGCACGTTTAACTGTATAGTGCTGCACAATTAATCGAACAAAGATTGCGATCTAGATTCAGACACCTCTGAATGAGATCTAATTTCTAAATTTGAGATCTCTAGCTAGTGCAGCAATAGCTAGTAGTTGGCTGTCCAATTCATTTTAGTTACTCTTATGTTTTTGCTACAAGAGAGAGACTTTTAAGTCAAGCACTTTGATGTTGTCTGTTTAAAGCCACAGTAGTTGGCTCCCTTCAGGTGCCACATTTTTAATGTTCAGCAACTAGTACAGACTAGAGACAGATATTTTCATGGAAAAAAAATGTGAATCTTGTGAGAACCTGATCTCAATTCTTGTGGAGGAAAATCGAGAATCACATTTGAGCAAGAATCGTGCAGCACTATTTAACAATTCAATAGAAGTCTTCAAAAGAGATTTTACTTGTATACTGCATAGGTTTCAACTCAAGTAATGTTTCTCCTACTTGAGTACTGTGTACTTTAGTACTCATTTTCAGTTTTCACCCACGTGTGTAACTGTTTTTTGTCTCCACCAGGCCGAAGGCATGGGGAGAGAGTATGTTTTGCACTGTACAGCTAATCTCCGGCACCCTTAACCCGGTCGATGCCAAATTTTGCACACACACTCCCTGGATACAAACCAGGGGGGCAGTCAGACAGATATTTTGTGAAGCCACTAAGGAAATGAAAGTTCATATAATGGCCTGTTGTGGCGCTGTCATTGGACCCAGAAAAACCCATAGCCCCATAGAAGTCCATGTATTTGAGCCCAACTTCACCTAGACTGTATTACCTTAATAAACATGGTCATGAATACTTTCTTCTTCCAGTCACTAGTTTAAAGTCTCATTTCTAATGTCATAATATTCTTTTTGGAAAATTATGGTCCCATTAATTTAAAAAATGACCATAAAGTCGCGTATGTTCTGAGAACGGCCTATTTTCCAGAACGGCCTGTTATATATGGATTATGGAATATATCCCACCATTTTCACATTGGCCTGTTATAGTGCCACCAACAGGTGCATTTTTGCAAAACACATTTTTGGAACAAAATGCCTCAAATCATCTAATTGGCATCCAAGGCGTGAGAAGAAATGGCACCCTTTTCACATTGGCCTATTATAGCGCCACCAGGAGGCCACAACCTGACCTGCCCTGGTGGAGACCTGTGTCCCGAGGGGCACTTTATCTAGTTTATACTTTGTCATACGTACGACTGTGTTGTGAGCAAAACATACGGTAGCCCATCTACTGTACAAGCTCTCAATGTGGTGTGCATGAAGCCCTTTATCTACCTAGTTCTCTCTCTCTCTCTCTCTCTCTCTCTCTCTCTCTCTAGTAACAGGAGTGATTACACTATTTAGTCAAATCTGAACATCCACTGAATTGAATCATCAGAATATCCAGGCAGGCAACACAATATTCTCACAAGCAAAACTAACGGAAATGATTAGAATATCCTTCTAATCATTTCTCTTTGTTTTGCTCATGAGGAATATTATTACAGCTTGTGCAGCGGGGGAAACAAGCTGCAACATTCACATCTGTATGCAGTCTTGTGCACTATTACTGTTATTATCTGAATGCTCTGTTCCTGTACAGTACAGCAAATTACCGTGTACTGTATAAAGAAGACGGAAGCTATTACCTAGGCCTGTCACAATTATTACATAGTCGCCAAATCGCAATTATTCGAGATAATAGCAATTATTTTTGCACCATCGTCATCATAGTCATAAGCGTTTCCATATTGAAAACTTTTTCATCATACATTGTCATTTTCCAAAAATAGCAGATCTGGGGATACTCAAAATATCACTATTCATTCTCCAAATAAACCACTGTTCTTGAGGACTACACTTACCGTATGCACAGTGCTGTGGTGTAGATTTTTTAACTAGTAGGGCTGTATTTCTATGACGCATGTGCATAAAGCTGATTTGAAGTGCATATGGGGGGCGTGCGACGGTGTGTGCGGTGTCTGAACTACCGGGGCGGCGCCCTGGACGGCCCTACAGCCAGCTCACCACTGCGTATATGCACATGTAGAGCCTATTTTGCCAAGACTAGCTTGTGGTTGTGGGGAGGTGGGGGCACCAAGCCTACAGCGCAGGCCCTTTCGGCACACACACACAGAACTCATCTGGGCCGGGGTAGTATTAATGTCAGATTCTCACAGCGGAATCAGTCACGTGAAATACTGGCTGTTGCCTTTTTCCCTTTTCAGACCGTACTGCCGAATGTAAATATCATCAACCTAGAACTGCTGCACTATCTCCTGTCACTACCTATCTCACAATCTGACTCACAGGCAGAGAGAGAGAGAGAGAGAGAGAGAGACTATACCCATTACTAAGCAATGAATAAATCCACAAGTCTATGACGGCTCTGCAGCATCGTTCAGGGTGGTGTACAAAACATTATTTTAAAAAGCTTCTAGAGCAGAGGTGTGAAAAGTACAAAGATTTTATGACTTCAGTGAAAGTAGCAAAACTAGCAATACCACAATGTAGAAATACTCTGTTACAGGGAAATGTCCTGCATTCAAAAATGTACTTGAGTGAAACTTAAGTACAAAGGTACATTGAAATGAAGTTAACGTACCAAAAGTAAAAGTACTCATTATGCAGAAAATCTTTTTATTTATTTATTTCCCCAAATGTTTTCTAAATTTGTCAAAATAGCTGATCTACAAAATCAAGATCTACTTCAATCAAAATGTGTCACATCAATAGCACGTTGTGAGCTTCTAGATCAGATATTTTCAAATAGTCGAAGTATAAAATACAGTAGCTTAATGTACCACATGTTGTGCAATAAAGAATCTAAATCTACAAAGTACTTGATACTAGAAAGGTGCACTTTTGGGACATTAACCCACAACGCAGTGGGTCCCGTCGTAGCATGGGTTGCAGCCGCCGGGACCAGAGGAGAATGTATAAATTAGGCTTTATTCATTAGACTGAAGGTCTGAAAGACTGAAGATCACAAGAATGATGAAGCCATCATGATTGAAGTGTCTATCCCCCAATTTAATCTGCAGGACTTGAGTACTCCATCAAAACAGCAAAACAAGTGCAAAATCATTAGAAGCCCTGTCTATTTTTTTATTTTTTTTAAGATTCGTTTTTGGCTTTTTGCCGTTATTGATAGATACAAGTGAATAACGATAGGAAAGAGGGAGCGAGAGAAGGGGAGAGACACGCAGCAAAGGTCATCACGAACGGGACCCGAACGCGCGATGCGCTGCCAGGCCAAAGCCCACATGGCATGTGCCCGCCGCCCGGACCACTTAGCCAGCGGGCCGGCCCCAGCCCTGTCTATTTCTAGCTAATGAGTTGTTGGCTTTAAGTGCTCCATGGACCATGGTGCTAAATCCTATTGAGATGCAGGAGAATGAATGATTGTACTAAAAGTCAGCACGGGCCAATTGTCTCATAATCCACCATTGCCGATGCTGGAGTGCATGCGGCCAGACAAAGCGTCAGCCAACCCACTTCGAATGTTATCAACCGATAATCACCAGTAGGTTACAGTACTTATCACTCGAATACAATCGAGCCAGCAGGCACGCCTGGAGCCGACCACATGTATTCTCCGCTGCGATTATTAAACACGGAAGTGAAAACATCGTGAAACTGACTTACGTGGTGTGTTAAGACTGATATGAGGTTAGGGGACTTACGAGCCGGTTAAGAGTTAGGTTTAGAGTTAGGGTTAGATTTAGGGCTGGGTTAGTAATAGTCAGAGAACCTGACCAACGCCACATCGGACGCCTCTGCATTTCCAAATCAAAGCCAGACGGCTCCAGTCAAGCCTGCTGGCTCCATTGCATTCGACTGCTAAGTAACTACTGGTGCTTATCATTTGTTTTTCATATGAATCCGCCAACGGAGGTTGCTAGTTACCTATCATCATCGGCGATCACTCACGAGACGGGTACGACTGTCCTCCTGTTGGTGCATGGGTCTGGTCATCTGTGGGTCTTCAGGTGGCTGTAGAGGCCGATCCTTGATCCAGAGTCTCTATTGCAATGTGGGGCATAATGTAATTATGTATAGTCACAATACAACAGGTAGTGTACTCTACAGCAGTGAGTGGTTCTTTTTTTTTAAATATATATATTTTTTTTATCCCACGATTTTGTAACCCATTTTTCACCCCTGTGTCAATCATCTAATGTGATCCTGGGCTCTACACACCCTCCACCAACCTAGTCCCCATATATGGGGGACAAGGGGAGAGCAACGGACTTGAACCCATGCTTCCTTCATGCCCGAGTGTCCAAGTTGCTCCTTTACACCTGACAGGGGGGAGTTTCCCTGGTTGGACGTACCGTGTGGAAGGAACACGTTATTCCAACCAGTTCCTTTCCCCTCCATCAGGCGCCCCGGCTGGCCAGGGGGAGGCAGTTTAGTGACCAGGATTACTGCATGTTTTTTGTGAGGGTACCTACCCTATAGGGGACACGGGGAGAACATGCAAACTCCACACAGAAAGGCCCTTTCACCAACCCCGCCTTCGGGTGCACTATCTATTACTGTTATTATCTGAATGCTCTGTTCCTGTACAGTACAGCAAATTACTGTGTACTGTATAAAGAAGACGGAAGCTATTACCTAGGCCTGTCACAATTATTACATAGTCGCCAAATCGCAATTATTCGAGATAATAGTAATTATTTTTGCACCATCATCATAGTCATAAGCGTTCATTCATCATACAGTTTGTCATTTTCTAACATTTTCCAAAAATAGCAGATCTGGGGATACTCAAAATGTCACTATTCATTCTCCAAATAAACCACTGCAAACTCCACACAGAAAGACCCTTTCGCCAACCCCGCTTTTGGGTATGGGCACTGATGACGCGGAGGAGGAAACACGCCGCCAGCGCCCACAGTGTCCCGAGCGGGAATCGAACCCAGGACCTTCTAGCTGTGAGGCGACAGCACTACGAACTGTGCCACCGTGCCCCCTAGTGCCCCCAGTGAGTGGTTCTTAACCTTTTCAGGCCATGATACCAAATTAATCCTGTGAACCCACCCTCCCATTCAGCATTCAGTGGTTGCTTTTCACAATTATTTCACAATTTGACTATTGCTTCTTTCTTTATTATATTTGTAAAGTGACTACAGGAGATTAAATTATAAATACCGTAAGTTGCTGAGAGGCGATCATATGGGTCGTGTTGTCAGACGCCCTCCGCTCTGCAAACAAAAGGAATTTGCTTGGTCCAAATAATGCGTTTTAGGGATTTATTAAGCAGTGAAATTAACTCATAAGGGTGTTCAAACAAAAAGCAAGATAACCACAGCGATCAACGTAAATAAAGTAAATGAAATAAAGCGGTCAACAAAAGGTATGGCGTCCCACACACCCCCTCTCTCTGTGTCCACAGCAGGTGAACAGGTGATGTTAAAGGTAACCTTGGGTCTGCCCCTATACCCATCAATCATCCACATGCCTACTCATTTCATTGACCAATATATAACCAACATAACCAAACCAATTCATGGTTCTTATATTATTTGAAAATGTTGCCAATGTTTGACCAGTCTTCAAATTGGCCAATTTTGATTATTATTAAATAATCAACATTGGCCAAGGTATACTTTTTAATTCTTTATTTTTCTTCCAGTAATTCCGAATTTGTAAACTTGTGAAATGGTACCTTCTTTAATGAGTAGTCTTACTTTTGGTACTTTCATTACCTTTTTATACCAATACTTTTGGACCTTTAGTGTTTCTGCAGGAGAGGGGGGGGGGGGGGGGGGTTGGTGTCCACGTCTGTTACTGTCAGTCAGAGTGTACAAGAGCTATTATTTTATGGGGGTAGTTGAATTTAAGGTGTATGGTTCAGGTCGAAACAGAGTGACTCCACTGGGTGGCACTGCTCTTGTTAATTAGTATCATTGATAACACCCCTGGCGTGTTCACCACCACCTTGTTATTTTATGTCATGCGTTGAAAATATTATGAGCAAAAAAAAACTAGCATAGACAGTTCCTTACCTTTCGTTGTCGGCATCTTCCTTAATTGTATTAAATGTGTCCATAACTGTAAAGAAACGGACAAATGCATGAACATTACATTACAATAACTTCATCAAAGTTCAGCTGTTTCACTTAAACCACATCTGACTGAAGCCCATATGACTGTCTCTTAACAACAATACGCATTTTAGCATATTAGGCCTACCTCTGAATGGAAACATGTTGAAAATGTTCCACGGCTTCTTTTTTCCCTTTCATTTTGTAACAACAACAATGGGCTGAAAGAAAAGGCGGCACTTTTCATGACGTTGTTGAGAGCGGAAAATAGCAAATCTACAAGCCCACAGCACGTCGCGGATACACACGCTCTGGGGCTTGTAGGTCTGATGATAATTTTCGGCTCGCGCTGACGGCTCGAGCGTCAGTGCGTCACGTTTGAAAATGCCCGCCTCAAACGCGCGTGACGGGTGACAGGTGACATCAACAGATGACGTGACCGGACGTGGACCGGATGTCTACGTCACTCAAGACACAACACAACAACTCTTAAAGTGACAAGACCCCTGTCTCAGTAACTTCACTCATTACATCTCCCCCTCCAAGCTGATTAAACTCCCAAATCTTTTCACAGTTTCTTTTACTGTAACCAACATGAATTCACATCCTAATTTCACTACTTTAAGTCAGTGGCTTCTCAGTATGCAAAATGGAAAATAAACAAGAGAACAAACAACAGGTATTATGAACATTTCAAACACATCACCCCCTCTTCACATTTTTTTTTCTTTTTTCCCCCCCAAAGGCCATAAGTTCACAAATCCAGCCTGCACACTGGTTTGCACACTCTGCCAGAGCGAGTAACAGTCTCAGTCCCCTGTGTAGGAATGGCAGGTGCGTCCGTATCATGGGGCAGTTCAGTGTCCATGACCTCCCCAGGCGTAACCTGGTCGAGGCCCTCCAACACGCGAAAATAAAATACTAAATAATTACATTTTTCATGTAGCCTAGTAGGCCTATATTTATTAAAGATAACTTTAGATAACATTTAATATTTAGCCCACAACATAGGGCAGGCTATAATGTACATATAGGTTTCAAGAGTTATAATATATATTTTGAAATATATAAAAAAGTACATTTACTTGAGTAGATTTTTGAGTAGATTAGATCTACCACAGGTTGCATTTTTGTGTTCAATATAAAACAGTGTATAGTACAAGGCCAAAAGAGACTTTCATGAACAGAGAAAAAACAGAAAAAATACCCTGTTTTATGGCAGGATTGATGTCAACACATGCATGCGAGTCTGCGACTGACTTTACTTTTGTCCTCAAGTGACTATTAAATACCAAATGGTATGGCCAAGTTGAGTTAAGTTCAGGCTGAACTTAACTCAACCTGGCTAGTTTTCAATGAGAGATTTCTAAGAAGGGAAAAAGTACACGTAATAGAGAAAATAGCAAATCTACAAACTCACTCACAATGTGTCACATTGCAATGTGTTGTGAGCTTGCTGTAGATATGCTGGCCATTTTCAAAATGTGTAATTGTTTTGGAAAATATAAACATTTTAACACAGTAATGTATTGATATTAAAAATAAAATATAATTGAACTTCTACTTTTTCTACTTCAATACGTAAGTGATTTAAAACAATATGGATATGAGCCTATACATGCACTGCTCCGGTGGTCAGCTCACCACCGGAGCAGTGCATGGTCACCTCACTACCGAAAAAATCCAGACTATGAACGAGCCTTATAGTGCCTACCACTTAAGTATACATGCCTAGGCCTATTCCAGTACATTAACTCACACTGTGAGTTTGTACAGTTGCCTATACTGGAGTACAAAATATATACTTTGTTACTTTCCATTGCTGGACTATATTCATTGCTAAGCGATGAATAAATCCACAAGTCTGTGATGACTATGCGACGGTGTGTTGTAGATACAAAACCTTATTACAGCATAAATATATATTTTTATTGCAGAGTTCTTTTCACAGAATCTATGAATGTTTTTTCCTCTTCTTCTTCTTTTATTCCTCCCGTTCATTTTCTCAAACCACACGACTCTCATTCACTTTTAATGGATTACTGATTCCTGCTTTTTATAAGTGCCGTGTTACAGGTCACACCCTAATTAAATGGAGTATAATGCAGCGTGCCGTGCGCTACCACAGGCCTTTCAAGGGCTCCATAACTCAGTGGTCTGTAAGCTGTGGCTATGTGTACACCTCTGGGGCATTGTGGATTGTCTCCATTACATCTGAATGCACACAATACTATTGTTTGGTCTCCATAATGACCGATGGGCTTTGGCAACAGTGGTCATTCGCATGAGTGCTTGTGCTCGCATGCAAAGTAACCCACACACAGACACACACACACACACACACACAGAAATTATGATATAGGGATGATTAACCTATAGATGATACATGAAAGCAACATTGTGCCAGATCACCTCCAGGCCTCATGCACATGCAGCAAAGGTCCAAACTGGCCTCGAGTCAAGGCTGGAGAGTGCCAAGGCCATGCTCTGGGCCTAATACGGTGTTACAGGTTCCGACATGTGGGTCACACACACACACACACACACACACACACACAGGACCTCTTCCTTGTAGACATGCATTATAGTATACCGCATACAGTGTATGAATGATATTAAGCTATTAAAACAAAGCTGAAACAAATTCTGGAGAGTTTCTATAACGGAAACGTGTCTACCTTTCCCACCAGCCGACCTTGCAAAAGACAGATAGAGCCTTCCACTGCTGCAGAACAAAGCTTTTACCACAATTCCCAGGGCTATGATTACGAATAAGACTCCCCTTGGGCAATTTCCAGTGAAGGGCGAGCAAGTGAAAGAGGAAGAGGCAACCACAGCGTGCGGTCCTAATTGTATACCACTAACTCCTGAGTTAAAGGGTTGATTTTTGGACTTAAAGCTATGTAGGAAATAATACTTGCCATTAAAGCTGCTATAAGCAATAATATGTCAAAATGTTAATGACATTTTTTTTGGTCTGTGACACATCTAGGGGCCACAATCTGCTTTCAAAGAGTTTCCTAGAAGCTTTGTCATTGGTCGATTTGCCTGTCTACTTCCTGATTGGTTAGTCATTTCTGCATTTTTTTTTTCAACCAATGACAAAGCTTCTAGGAAAATCTTTGAATGCAGATTGTGGCCCCTGGATGTGTCACAGAGACAAAAAAAGAGCGTTTTACTCATTGCTGGCTGTCTGAAATTTTTACATATTATTGCTTATAGCTACTTTAATATAGTGATCGCAAAGGTATTAATTGATTGAACTAACCGTTTAAGTCCACATCTACCGGTGTATCGCCTCAGATTTGACGGGCAAGCGCATGGATAACACCTTTTCAAACTTATATACAGTGTACATACTTGTATAACTTATAAACGTATAAAAATACACGGATAATAGATATGGAGATTTGTTTTAGATGGACAGATAGCACGAAAACAGCCCTGCAATGCTATCCCTTCACATCAAGCAGGAATCGATGCATGATGCATCACTAAGTGCCTCTGATGGCGCGTTAACGCGGTCTCGGGAGGAAGACGCCGCGCTAAAGGCCAGGTTTGTTTGAAGTTCGCCTTTTGCAATGCATCAGCAGCGATGGCCTAGATTTCCAGCCACCCCCCCCCCCCACCCATTCCTCCAAGAGCGCGAGGCAAGGCAAGGCAGCCTCGTTTCAAGCTCCTCTCTCTCTCCATCCCCTAACTGTGTCAGCTCGCCTGTAAACATTTGGCACAGAGTCACGCTGCTGCATCTCGCCGTTTGTTAGCCCCCCCCCCTCCCCAATCCCCTCCCTTTCCCTGCACCGTGTTGGCTCCTCTCTCCACGAACGAACGAACGAACGAACGTCTCCCCCTGGACGATGGTCAGTGGCGTGGCAACAACATCTTCTCCTGAGAGCAGTGTGGAGTTGATGGGGGAGGGTACCAACAACCTAAGTATTATATATGATTGTACATATTCTACACGGAGGGTCCTTTGACTTCACCACAAAAACCCTACAGGGACCCTATATAATCTCGGCATGTCAAGGCCAATATTTGAAGAAAGCATTCGATGAAAATAGCAGATCTAATAAGCTCACGACGTGTCGCAACACAGCGTGCTGTGAGCTTGTATAGGCCAGCTGTTGTCGCTTTTTGACATGCAACGTTAAGGTTTATTAAGCCCTGAGGCTGGTCCAACAAATGCTTTCTTTAGTTGATTAGTTGTTTTTGTTTCAAAATTGTTCAAAAACAGCAGATGTACTGTATAAGCTTGCGGCACGGCATGAAGTGAAGCGGTGTGAGCTTGTAGATCCGCTATTTTTGAATAGCCAATGCTAAAATGACACACATACTTTCCCAGTTTTAATGTCATAATATCCCTCTTAAATGTGTCAATCAGCGTCCCAATATCATGCATGTGCACACTTCCTTTGTGTCTGGCTACCCCTAGGCCTGTAAGTATTTTTTAAATGTTTTTTTTTGTGGCTTTCGCCTTTTTATATATTTTATGGAGGGACAGACAATAGGCTGACAGGAAATGGGGAGAGAGATGGGGGGGAAGACATGCAGTAAAGGCCGTCGGGATCGGGAGTCGAACCCGTGGCAT
This sequence comes from Protomyctophum bolini, assembly GCF_963924005.1. Classification (NCBI taxonomy): domain Eukaryota; kingdom Metazoa; phylum Chordata; class Actinopteri; order Myctophiformes; family Myctophidae; genus Protomyctophum; species Protomyctophum bolini. Next base: position 22,057,100 of record NC_137885.1, read on the forward strand.
ACTGCCAGGCTGGGTTACCAGCCGAGGTGCCTGGACCACTGAGCCATGGCCCAGGCCAGGCCTGTAAGTATTAGCCTACATAATAATCTAATCTTATTTGAGAGAAGCGTTTCCATGTTGATAAATGTCCATACATTTTCAAACATTTTCCAAAACAAAAATACAACACATCACACATTTCTTCTATTCTTGCTTTTTTACCTAGTCTATCATCAACGTGCAAGCTAGTCCTCTAGTCCAGCTCGTTTTCTCATTGGCTGATGTACTGTATGTGCGCACCGCAAATATGTCCTGTTGGAAACTCAGAACTCAGAACACAATAGTTTGGCGTTAGAGAATTTTGGTTCCTACCTAAACTACTGCGCAGAAACAGACACAGAGGCAGTTATAGCGGACCCCCGCAGATAATAATAATGCAACTGGTAATTCATTGATTTAGTGTAAACTTAGTATAGTATAGTTTAGTATAAACTTATTCAATTTGTGATTATGAAGCTTAAATACCCAACAGAAATTCATATCTTCCAATGTTCAATGAATGCCAAAAACACACAAAAAAATGTATCGCAATTATTAGTTTGACAATTAATCGTCCATTTAAATGTGTAATCCTGACAGTCCTAATTGCCCACACAAACAAACACACGTGTGCACGTGTGAGATGTGAATAATCCGATGAGCTCCTGCAGCACTGCTATACACTCACGACCTCTGCCAATCTCAGCCACCCATGCGGGTTACTGAAGAGATTTGGGTCAGTGTGTTCCCATGTTCTTTGTTGCCGTTTCCGTTTTGTTTGTGCTTTTGCTCATCGCCACCCTGTGAGGAAGGTCCTTGGATCCTTGAAATCAATGCAGTGCTTTGGTTTTATGATCCGGTCGGGAGCGGATGATATCTTTACGTCATGTTGTAGTCTAGTTTGTAGTCATCAGGCTGGAACCCCCAAATCGGAATCAGAAGTACCCACAATAATTCCCTGCATCATAATTATAGGGCCTACCCAATGAAAACCTTGATGTGGCGTATCAATCCCACAAGTTTCCTCAAGTAGGCCTACTTCTTGGAATATTTCATTCCAACTCGTAGCGACTGGCGAGAGACTAAAAACAAACAGGAGGAACCATTGTCTCCTTGGTGCAGAAGATAGTGTGTCCATGGAGGCAGCGTTATACGTCTCTGCCTGGACTGCTTCCATCTCTATACAGCATGATTGATCAATTGCTTGAATGCTTTATCGGTCAGAAAGGTAAAACAGGTACAGTCAGACATTATTCTCTCAGTCTCTGTTCCTACACTTAGTCCCTCCCCCAAGAGAGAGAGAGAGAGAGGGGGGGGGGGGGGGGGGTTGTAGAGTAGCAGCGAGTAGGCCTACACAAGATCTTTCCTGCATAGGGCACCAGGTCGGCTAGGGATGCTATGTAGCCTTAAAAAAATACATTACATAGCCGGCCCTGCATGTCATAATAACAATAGTGAGATAGTTACAATTCTTACAGTGAAAGAGTAGTGTGGCATGTATGTGATTACCAGTTGTAAATAGTCCAAATCCAGCAACATGCTCGTTCTGCAACTCCAAATATGAGGTTCTCAGACTTTTAAATCTTAAAAGGAATCCCATGTTGGCATGCAGGTCATGGGCCACTGTGACCAAATGGACGCATACACCTCCAGACCAATACATTCTAAAGATCTCAAGATGGCGCTGAATTAGGCTATTTACACATTTTGGTCCAAGCTTTGAGTTGTAGGATTAGCCCATAGCCTGAAGGGACAACTATGTCCAGGTATTATGAATTCCCCAAAACAACACAGTGGCCATTATTGACTCATTTGAACCTTGGCCTGCTGTCAGTGTGCACAAGAAATATGAGGCTGATCGACATAGCAGTATGCAAGATTAACTGTATCCTGCACACACACACACACACACACACACACACACACACACACACACGTGCACAGTCGCACATGCATGCACGATGTGAAATGCATGATTTCCTGGCAGAGATAAAAATGCGCCGGTTGAACAACGGCATCGGAGCGTATGTGTGTGCTGCATGCGCACGCGTGTGTGTAAGTGTGTGTGTGTGTGTGCGTGCGCATGTGCCTGCATGCAAACTGCGCTCCGCTTCTTCAATTATGCATGCTGTTCGGCATTACTTGGCCTTGTCAGTCAGGGCAGCAGGAAGCGCGTCTTGTTGACTATTTTGTGGTCAGGGTCTTGCTCGGTTACCTAAGTGGCCCCTGTGACATCATTAAGAGGCCGGTATGCTACAGGAGCCAGCGTCACGGCTGCCTGCTTACAAATTATCCACCTCAACTCCTCGCCGATATCTCCCCCGCCGGTGTCACGGCAGGGAGATTTACTGTTACATTCAGGCCTATTATGAATGCAATTTTGCACGACCACAGGAGCCCTGGAGATGTCAGCGGAAAGAAAGGCATCTCAAGTTGGAACTCACAACAGTTCAATGTATGAATCCGGAGAGAAAATGATTCTCCGCTCTATAATGGAGTGAGCGTGTGTGTGTTTGACTCCTGCTACTGAGGTCATATTGGACATGGTGTACAAGTGTAAAGCAAAAATAGGAAATGGAACTAAATAAAAAATTAGAAAGTGAAAATAGCCAATCTACAAGTTCACATTGCATCTTATTTGAGCTTGTAGATTAGCTATTTTTACTACTTTTCCTTCACATTCTCTTGTATGACAATGTAGGGCATTAAAAGAAAACATGAAAATATTCGAAATTCAGACATACAGTACAAGGTTTGTACCTTACAGCAACGATATATATATATACTGTATATAGATGTATTGTGCTGGGGAGCCAACCGTATTTGTTTTAAAACACAGATGACATGATTTCAGATGATGAGTTTTAGCAGGTCGAGTGCAGCAGTGGAGTAGAAGGCCTCCCCTCAAAAAAAGCACAGAGGTAGCAGTGAAATGAGATGTCCCGCGCGTGTTGAACTGATTATCTGCCGCAGATTACTTCCTCGGCGAGCACAGAGGGCAGTTTAGCCCGTCTCTTTATCTTTCCGCCCGTTTGTGCTAGAAAGTGATGTATGTTACCGAGCGGCTGGCGCGTTTAATCTGAGATGAATCTTGGCCAAGTTGGTTGCTTTATCACTTTCAGTGGTTTCCCGCCCCTGCGGAGGGCCACCTTCTAAAGTGCTCCAGCAAAACCTCGCTCACTTTACTTCCTGCGTTGGCAGGGTGCTCTCTCTCGCTCCCCAGGAGCTGCAAGTTTGTCCAAAGTCGATCATTTCCAGAACTCCTCCTATTGCACCGCTGCAGGCTATGGGGGAAAAGTTGTGTCGCAACCTTGAGCGGTTTATTAAGACAAAGGTTTGAGCTTTGCTAAATTTCCTAAATTGATCAATTTAGGAACTTGTGCAATCCATCTTTGCAATTTTGTTAAAATGTATAGTTTGTTCATTTACGTTGCAGGGGCGCTGTTCTCAAAACCCAGGACGTTTCTGTTTTCTGTTTGTTTGTGACACACACGTGTCGCAACCTTTAACACCGTATGAGACCCAGCAGAGCACGGCCTGAGGTCTCCTATAGGAAAGGGTCGCCACTCTCCTGGCCCGAGGCCAGTTTGGACCTTTGCTGCGTGCATACAGTATACTGTAGGCCTCGAGACATGGAGATATGATCGGGCACAAGTTGCTCTCATGTCCTTGAGGAAAGGTCACAGCTTGTGCGTGTTAGATGTGCATGTGTAATTCTGGACAGTGGTGGAAAAAAGTACACAATTGTTTTACTTGATTGAAAGTGCGAAAGTATCGCCATCAAAATGCTCTTAAAGTACCAAAATTAAAAGTACTAAATGTCCCATTTGAAGTCAAATATACAAAGATGTTATATATCTACTATAGATCTGCTATTTTCAAACGGACAAAATGTATATAGGGATGAAGTGGTTACTGGATGGTTTGTAATAATAATCTACAAAGTAACTAGTAACTTAAGTTTTCAAATAATTGTAGTGGAGTAAAAGCTAAATTGCCTCTGAGATGTAGTGGAGTAGAAGTAAAAGTATTGGAAATTGGAAATACTCTACTAAGTACAAGTACATTTAAGTACAAATACCTCAACATTTGACTTAAATGTACAGTACTTAGTCCACTGGTGCTGGATGTGTGCAAACCACCGGATCACAGTCACAGTTGTTAAAGCATGCTAACAGGATGGAATATCAAACAGCAGTGAATGTTAAAAATAAAAATAAAGGCATAATGAAAGGCCACGACGGAGTATAATACAATTCCTTTTGTTATCCAAGAGGACATGCGCTTCCAAGAGAGATAGTGAATCTGGTTTGAAGTGCTTAGTGCAGTCGGTACATGGTGAAGTTGACCTAGATCATATTTTAATTAATAAAAACAAAACACATGAATAAACTTCTTTGCATATTTACATTTGCAATTCATGCACGGCCCAAGACAATCATTAAAGTAAAGTAACTAAAGTACTTTACTTGTACTTCAGTACAATGTTGAGGTATTTGTACTTGAGTATTTCCAATTTCCAATACTTTTACTATTCTATTCCATTACATCTAGATTCCAATAGTGTACTTTTTACTCCAATACATTTATTTGAAAACGTTAGTTACAATTTACAAACCAACAATAAAAGCTGCAGCCATTTATGATTATTTTAGGTGTATTTCTTTTTTTATGCTGTGATCCCTATGTAATGTTACGTAAATGTATTCCACTGTTTGACTGTGTGTTTTTCCGTTTTGTGTTTCCTGTGAGGACTGCGGATGAAAATTAGCAACTGTGCTATATCCGGTGTATTTACGTCCATTAATAGGCATTGTCCTGTCCAAATAAACAAATAAAGTTCAGAAATACTGCACCAGAGCACACTCGCCTATATTAGTTTGCATTGCACAGTGCGCTCGCCGCTCATTAAGCTATTTCCGTGCCCATAATTTCTTTCAACACAGGCTATATTCAACCTTTAGGAACAGCAATACCGGTATATCCCATAACAGTCTTTTTTGGATTTCTCCCTTTGGCAACCTGCAACAATCGCTTCAATTTCCTTTACTTTTCAAATGAAGTCTCGGGTTACATCTTTTCACCTGAACTGATCTTTTTTCACTCTCTTTTTGAACTTGCATTAACCTTAAATGAATATAGTCTATGTACTGCTACTAGGGGCATCACCACATACACCTCAGGAGGGGATAGCATGTGGAGGGGAAGGTCAGAGAGGTAGGTATACTGTATGGTTGCTCAGGGCCTTGAGGCTTGTGGTATATATATGGCATTTTGTTTGACAGCTGGGAGCCAGTGAAAATGTTGGATAGGTGAACATATTTGAACATAAAATAAATTGCATATACAGCTTGTACACTACTACTCACTGAAGTATGTTTTTTGTAATGTTTCTACTGTATTTATTCACATTGCAAACATTAGGTCAACTTCAGTGTTGAACATTCAGTTCCCCTGCATGCAATGCACTCTTTCCCCCCTCTCTTTTTTCTCCTTTTGAGCTGCCCAAACAGACAACCAAAACACAAAACAAACTGCACAGTTTTGACAATTTCTGCGAGTTTTTTTGGGGTTTCCATCCGAACAGGGAGCAATTATTTCAGCACTTAGCCAGGAGTGTACTGCACCTTTAACAATACAGAACATTATAACATCTATACACACTCAAAACAAGTGTTATTATTTTTAATTGTGGCGCAAACAGGGACAATTTGGCACTGAATGTTGAAAACGGGGACGGGTTTAGCTGATTTGTCGGCACTGTGGGGTGTCTGGTCACCGTAGTCTAAGGGCCGATTCTTCGGTGCTACTGAAAATTCCTGACGAGCCGAAATCATTTCGGCACAACAGCGCAAAAACGTTTGCAGAAAATAGCAGATCTACAAGCTCACAAAGGGCCATACAGTAGATCTGCTATTTTCACCAGTTTGGGTCCCGGTGCAACCTAGTGTCTGTTTTGGGTGTTGAGATTAAAAGTTTGGGAACCAGTGTTGTAGAGAACTGGTTGTGGAGTTGTGAAAATCTTTCTTTGAGGGCTTTCGAGGTGACGCCCATGAAGGATATTGTTGCAGCAGTCGAGCCGGGGATGTAATGAATGCCATTCCATAGCTCATCAGTTAAGCCATTGACAAATTACTATATGATTAAGAGCATGGCTATGATTGGCATCTTATCAGATGGCAAATGCAAGCTTCTATTCATTATGTGATTTGTCAGCGTGATGGCAACAAGCAGTCAAGTTAAGTAGCAGTTCATTCGTTATCCATCTAAAGGGGTGGACTTGGTGAATTTTATGTCCATTTTTTGGGGGCTCAAGCCCATGCATTTGTTTTATTGGCCTGTCAAATGTCATTGATGTATTTATTTAGTCAACCAAGTTAGTTTTGCTGAGATTAAACATTCTCCTTTGCCAGACAGACGTGGACAAAGTCACAGACATGGACAAAAGTCACCCTATACAGATCAAATTCACCAGGACATTAACAGTATATTGTTTAGAGTATACTGATGCTAGGTTCTCGGTTTACCTGTGATCCTAGTTTACTGAGGTACTTCGCCTCCTCTCCGCACTGCGTTTACCTTATGCTCCAGTGCATGCTTACCTTGTAAGTCGCTAGAGTGTCCGCTAAATGCCTAAAGTGTACAATACAGGATAATAATACTTAAAAAATAATACTTTTGAGCAGCAATGAAAACAGGCAAAGTCCCTCAACAGTGACATCTGCTGGCAAATTCTAATGTCATATATGGGATTTGTGGACTCTTGAGCACTTGTTTGAGCCAGAAAACCCCAGACCACAGAAAGTCTACTGAATGTAAAAAGTCTTTTGGGTGAAATTGAGCTCGGAAAACATTAACAAAATAAGAAAAATTACAAAAACTTGTTTTTATATATCACGATCCCTGTAATGTATGTGTAGGACGGAACTCTACAATAATAGCTGAATAGACGGCCCTCAAAAATGTTCACTTTAAAATATACAGTAGTATATATCCAGATCTGTTGCAAAATGTCATAATTATTTAAAAAAAAATTAGTATAGATCTATACTATGCGCTATAGATCTACAAGCTCATAACGCAGTGCTATGAGCTTGTAGATCTGCCATTTTTGTATAGCCAAAGTATAAAATAATGGTTAAAGTGGCTAAAAAATAGCTAAAATCTGAAAATGACACGGATGCTTTCCTGGTTTAAATGGCTTGAACAATGTGTTCTGAATGACAGTGTGATGTGGCACTGATTAATCTAGCAACAGCACAGAACACAGCATGATGCCGTCTCAAGCACACATCAGTGAAAGCTGCATATACCCAGGCTGACTTCCACTGGCAGGTAGACAAAAACAACCTTTTATCAGCTTTGTTTCATGTAAAGAAAATATAAGAAAAAAAAGAAAGAAAAAGTATCACTATTAGTATGCGTAAAACAAAGACAAAGCAAAGTAACAGATGAAAACAAAATAATATTGTAACCATTGGGCTTATCATCACAAAGCATAAAGCCACACTATGTTTCAAAAGAAGACCGATACCATTGCAGCAAGTAGGCCAGCATGTGCTTTGACTTTGACCCGTTGGGTGGCATTGGGGTTAAGATGTTTTTATTTCATCTTTTTGCAATTCCCGCATTGTAAATTATTCTTTTGAAAATGTACTATATTCATACAACTTGATGCTGAGAAGAAGGAATTCAAGTCACTGTGGGCCACAGGCCAAAATAATCACATTCTGCTGATTATACAGTATTATTATTATATAAGTACTGTATAAAGCTGATTCTTGGGTTTTATGTAATCAAAAAGCATGCATATACTATCCCTATCTCTAACCCTAACCTAACCGCAAGCACGGGAGCAAACCTAAACCTAACCGCAAGCACGGGAGCAGTGCATGTTCGGACTAACGGGACTTCGGATCTATGGGTAGTTCCCCTCAGGGGTAGAGTAGCTGGTAGAACAGCAGGATGGGAAAACCGTGAGGTTCCCAGTTCGATCCCGGACTCCCCCAGAGTTAGTGTCGAATCTCCTTGAGCAAGACACTGAACCCCTAAGTGCAGGTTGGTGCCTTGCATGGTTTCCTTTGCCATGGGTGAATGTAGTAATGCACATGCAGTCTATGTAAAGCGCTTCGGATAATGTGATTGCATTGAACAATGTTAAATTTGATTTATGGTCATCCAAAATGTTTTAGTGTTAATCTAGTTTTAGTCGACAAAATATCATAGAACACCCGAGTGCAACCAAGAATAAAATGGATCTTTTCTCCATTAGTGTACCTCCCTAAAATGTTGTCTAGTTTTTATTTGTTGACAAAAGTCATTATATTTAGTCCTAGTTGATGTACTGCATGTACTGTATACAGTTCAGTGAATCCTAAAACCATGGGTTTCTGATCATAAAAACCTCAGTAACTCAGCGATGTGTTTCATTCATATCCTAATGATATATGTCCAACTTCTCAGCTCAAATCTTTACAATTTCACACTTCGCGCTGGTTAGCGTTCTGAAACTTTTTTCCCATGGGGGATTTGGGGGGAGGGTTCAATTATTTTATCAATTTCATTCAATAATACTACTACTCCCGCTCCCCATGGGGCATAACCATTTCAACGGAAGCCATAAAACGTGACATAATCTCCCAAATGATAAAGATTGATCAACCCTATATACTGTAGGTGCGGGGGACGGGGGGATGGGGAGAGAGAGAGAAAGAGAGAAAAGTGCCTTGTGGTTCTGTTTGCAGGAAATTAATAGGTATAAAATGGAAGCGAGGTCATTTCCCAGCCTCCCCCTCCCCTCCCCTCTGTGGCAATGTGTTTATTCAGCTGCAAAACGGCTGCAAAGCATATAAACATGGCTTCCGTCTGACTTCTACGCACAAAGCAGCAATCTCTCCAGGGAGCGCTTTGGCTGAGAGCTGCAAAGTCCCTGGCACAGCACTTCAATGACCAATCAATGAGCATCTTCATCTTTGAGTATGTCCTCCCCTAGCAGCTATTGTTTATGTGCACACATTTAACACAGTGTTATTGTTCTCAAACTTTCTAAAACATTTTAATTCAAGGACCTAGGCCTACAGTTATAGTTTGCATTTAGGCCACCAGATGCCCCGTTACTCTGAGAGTGTACAAATGGAACCAATTGGACACGTTAAAGCAAAATGGAATACAAAAAAAAAAGAATATCCTGGGGACTCATTTCCATTGTGGTCCTACATATTCAACTCACCAACATAGCATACAAAATCAACGCAATAATGCATGTTATCAACAAATACAAACACACTATGTACAAACGAGATGCGAACATTACAAATTTTACCTCCCCTTTTGGTCTTCTGATTGATGTGTTTTCAGGCCAGAGACATATAAAGAGAGAGAGAAATACGGCGGTGAGGATTCAGAACTTGTCGCCTGATATTAATGGCAGGGTGGAGTCATAAACAACGTCATCTGTGCTGTCAGGGATGGCAACAGCAACTCCATAGTCCAAAACAGAAAGCTAAATTGCCCCAACCTCACATTTTTTCTGCAAAATGAAGGGGGGGAGGGGGAGAGGGGGGTCATGTTCACTTTATGGCAAGACACAACCTTTTAGTTTTCCTTTTTTTCTCCTTGTAGAATTACAGCAAAAATAAATGTATCATCAAATGCAAATGGTGGACTTTTTCCAGCGGTGAGTATCCTGCGAGGAGTATATATATATATTTATATATAGCATTATATATATATATATATATATAACATTTCCCACTTCACTTCAGCTGCAGTAAAGTAAAGTACATTTACTCCAAAAAATTGCATGATGTACAAGCACGCAGCGCGGGACAAAGTGACACACTGTGAGCTTGTATATCTGCTTGTATATCAGCCAAAATCTGAAATAAAAAATGACACTTTCCTGGATTGAATGGGTTAATTGGAAGAAGGCTACTTGGTGTTTGTCAAATGTAAGTGCCCACTGCCCATGCAGTCTAGCAGGAGAACGCAGTTTAAGGGAGAGGATACAGATTTCTCATTGGCTTTCCCTGCAAAGATGTTCCTTGCACCTGAGAGAAAGAAAATCACACTCCTGTGAAGTGAGGGTGGGTAATGTTGTGCTCTAAACAAACATTACCAGGCTCAAAGTGCTCTAAACTCAAACTTCCATAGTCCAAGTCCATAGACTTGGCTGCCACATGACGTCATAATAAAAGTGCTCTAAATTTAAATTTTAATTAAAAACAATCACACTTGTGTGAAGTGCGGGGCGCAGCGAGGACAATATTTATATCACCCTGATGACGTCTTACTCATTCAACAAACATTAAAGTCCATAGGTCCCAAGTCCATAGAAAAAAATTACATCATAACTACCCTAAACTAAAATTAAGTCCATAGACTTTAATGGCTGCACGGCGACGGGGAATTATAATTAGGCTCTAAACAAACTTTTGAAAAGCCATGAGGTTCATTCCCTCAAAAAAGCAATAGACTTAGGCTGCCACATGACGTAATAATTCCAAAAACCAGATGTTGGAGGGGCTGGTTCTCAAAAAAGAACACTGACAAAGCATTGACCCAAATGGACTGTGTCCTTTTTGGTCCATTTCTGCACTATAGGATTTTAAGCTGTGAGAATACAAGACCAGAGTTTTGAGGTCACAAATCAACTCAAACCTCTAGGCGACAATCACAATTACATAATGGCCTGTTATGTAATGTATTTACTGAGCCTCTTATTTTCATTATACAGTGGACCACTTGTTTGAACAAGTCATTACAGTTCACAATCTTGTTCAGAGTAACCATTAATATTAATTGAGAGCATAAACACAGTTATCTGAATGGCAGGTACTGCATAACCTCCCGAGGAAGTCGACTCTCTTTCATTAAGTCAGACATTTCCTCCTATAATCTACATAATGTGTGTGAATTAACGCATGGCCTGAAATTATAACGAATATTAGCGTGGATCAATTCATTCAACTCAACTTCAGCTCCCGCCTATTGTCACATGACAAATTTACACAAGCATTCACACCTCTTATTCAATCTGATTTTTATCTTGTATAAAGAAGTGGATGGAATTATTATGTGCAGACTTAGGTTCTTAATCGTGGGAGAGGCATAGGTGTATAAATGTCATGACTGTAAGTCAGCAGGGCATGAGTTATGCCTGTTAGAAGTGGCAGTAAAATAGTGAGAAAAGTCACACAAATACCACATGATATTTTATATGAAATCCTTATCCACTGGTTTAAAGTAAACTCAATAGTAATGTATGAGAGTAAAGGGAGTTAAAAGGATTCCTGGCTAATAAGACTTATATGCCTTAATACATTATGCCTATATCTATAACTATTATTACATTTCAAAAACACCTTAAATAAACTCCCCTTTAACAATAGCAATTGGTATTGTATTTTACATCATTTATATTGTTGATTAATCACCTTTACAACGAGGCATAGCCTGTAAAGTTCGGGCATACCTGGAATGAGCAATTAACATATCTAAACGTGTGGGTAGCGTGTGGGTAGCACCTCCAAAACATTTGCCAAAATGGCACCTCCTCCTCCTCACCAACCTAGCCACATTTTGCTGTGGGATTGCATCCCATTCCTCAACCAGGATTTGTTGCAAGTGAGCCAACGTGGTTCTGTTGGTCACTGTTGCAGATTACCCCGCCACTGAACACATTCAACCTGTTGAATGTTTTCCTGTGTTCTCCCCTAAATCATGTGTAAATAACCTTTATTTCAGTTGTAAATCACGTTTGAAAATGTTTGACACTTGTGTCTCGTTACCACAGTGCTTCCTGGTTCTGGCCAGTGGGAAATGACCCGATTGTAGCATGAGGCTGCCTTTTATAGTGCCCGACTCCATTGTAGGGAGCATGCTCAGTCCATCCCACTGCATCAGACAAACTATAGGTTTTGTAAATAATGTATGAATATTGAATAAGTATGTGAATTAATGTGAGAAATATTGTGTTTAATGTGTAATTCTTTAAAGATGGAGTGCCGTGATTTTTTTCCACCCTAAAACATGATCATCAGGTCTTTATTGTTATATAAGGAGGTATACAATTTATTTTAAATGTACAGTATTTGTTAAAATGTTGTTTTTATGTGCCACTGCCACTGTCCAGAAGTCGATGTAGGACTGTAGTGGAGGGAGGACTAAGAGGGCCAGCCTATACAGCAAATTGTAAATAGTGTGTTGCTGTATTTTGTTGGGTCACCATTTTTGCCCTCACTCCAGGACAGAGTGTGACAGTCACTCTAGCTCTAGCACGTACAGCATGCGCAAGCTGATAGTTCTGTCTTAATTGCCTGTGAGAGATACTGCCCCATACCCATACCATACCATACCATACCAATCTGTTGGCTGCCAATGGATCTTCCAGAAGCTACCGAGTTCCCCAACACTGAGTGTAACATTTTAAAAATATTTGTTGTGTTTTTCCATACAACTGTGGCAGAGTGCAATCATCCAATCCGCTAAGCAACTAAAAACAATGGCGAATACCAACCATTTGTCATGTTCAGATACTGTAGGTATGCAAGAGTACCCATTTATCAGCTTCATTTTTATAGTGTTCCAGTTCCAATTGTTCCAATTTCACTTGTTTAATGTATCTTTTCTGAGTTCTCTATCCTGATTGGATAACATGGAGAGACATGGAGACTCATGTTACTGACAGAACACTCCATAGCAATGAGGACTATCAGAACATATTAAACACGTTATTAATGCCAGTGGGGAGATTGTGACACTAGAACTAGAACATGACATGCAGGCAGAGCTTCCAGTTAATGTCTCCGAAAAGGAGGATTGGTCTGACGAGCTGTGCAACTTGAGGAGACGGGGCGACAATCCAGTCCGTGAGGCCGACTTCTGACACGCGGTAAACACGAGGAGATGAGATGAGTAGGCAGCGAAACATAGAACCAAGAAACGTGTAAGCCTATAGTGTATGGGATAGCGCATATCAGACAGTGGGCGTGGTTTTCTGGACCCACTGAGAAATCTGCCATTCATTTTTTTCCCATAGAGATCTACAAAAATATTTATATTATCAATTATTTTAACCCTAGAATCAAGCCATCCAGGAAGGGGGAAAAAAGCTAAACAAATGTAGTATATCTATCTATCTATCTATCTATCATCTATGCACCACGTCTCTGTCTGTGTGTACTGTGTAATCCACATAACTCGAGAACCGTTGCCCCACCGACTTCAAATTCGACACACGCGTTCCACACGCCCACAGGGAGTGCCCGGTTTTGAGTCTGTCCGACCCACGGTTGTCCAGAACCGCCACAAGCGGCCTCTGCCCGGGCTAGGGCCCACTGCCCAGGGTCCATATATGGAGCTGTCCTGTTCCGACAGCATTTTGACATCTGCATAGACTCCATATTTGGGCATGCCTGACAAAGAACTCCATATATGGGCATAAAAGGGACACAGACATAATAACTGGGTGGGGCATGCATCATTTCCAACTTGCATCGTTCCAAGTAGGCCTTGCCCCACAGGCACCGCTCTAGTCTAACTATAAATGCATTATAGACATGACACACACACACACACACACACACACACACACACACACACACACACACACACACACACACACACACACACACACACACACACACACACACACACACACACACACACACACACACACACACACACACACACACACACAAGAATGTTTGGAGGATGAGTTTGTTAGGTCAAAGCAGCAAAGGTCAATTTTAACAGAAGCAGTATTATACGGTTTCATATTTTGGTTCTATCGTCTTGGTTTAGAGCAAAATTGGGCTCCTGTTGTGAAAGCATTTGACTCCACTGACCCCAGTGTCAAAGTCCAGACCACTGCGCCAGATAATGGCCTCAAAGTTATGTGTAAAAGTTTGTGTTTCTAAACTATTAAATTAAATACAAAAGAATTGTTGGCCCGATAAAAGCGCATTCTCTGAAAACAGACAAAATGTCACATTAGTATTCAAAGATGTAATTCACTATGCCTATCCCTGTTTTTTGGGCGAGTGCCTGCTAGTCAGAATATGAAAATAGATTAGCGTGAGGTTAGAGTTAGGGTTTAAGTTTGGTTATAATGGACCAATGGAATTTTGGAACCATTGTTTTGTGAATTTACTTGAACCACTTAAACCCTATCCTGTCGGGACTCAGGCAGAAACGTCTTATCTCCATATTGTGGTGTGTTGTTTTGGTAATTATTGCTCACACTACAGCTTCACAGTTCACACAAAAGCATCCAAAGTAGCATATCCGCAAGCTCAAAACGTGGTGCAAAGTGACGCGTTTTGAGCTTGTGGATATGCTTCCCTCGTTATTTTTATTTGAATAATGTAAATGACTTTCTGTGTGGAGTTTGCATGTTCTCTTGGTGTCCCCTAGGGTAGGTATACCCTCTTCACTGTTACTGTATACCCTCACAAAAAACATGCAGCATTCCTGGTGTCTATATACTGCCTCCCCTTAGCCAGCCAGGGAGCCTGAGAAAGGAACTGGATGGAATAAGGTGTTCCTTCAACGTGCTACGTCCAACAGGGGAAACTCCCTTGTCAGTAAAAAGAATAAAGCGGCTTGGACTCCTCATGCATTGAAGGAAACATGAGTTCCGTCCATTGCTCTCCCCAGGTTGGCACCCAGCATTACATTAGACACAATTGACACTGGGTGAAAAAATTGTGTTACAAAAACGCGAACGACTGGAGAAGGATAGTTAAATAAACAGAGAGAGAGGGAAGCAGCCGGGCAAGCACAAGCATCCGTGATTCATAGCTCAGCATCTGTGCTACCTCAGCCATCGGATAGCGCGGGCGTGTGTGTGTGTGTGTGTGTTATGAGCAATTTTGATTTAATTAAAACGAGATAAGTAAAGTGTCAAATTAAGGATGACTGCAATGAGCTGTAGGGACAGGATCAAACTGCTCTGAAAACGGAACACAAGTTCATATCAAACCACGAGTCGCACAAGGAAACGGAAAACGCAACCCGTCTCCCTCTGGAAGAGATCAGCCTCGAAGCTTGATCTGAGATAATTGCTTATTATGATTCCCCCCTTAAAGTGCCAGAGGAGGTTGCTATCAGGAATTAAAAACTACCACTCGTAGCTAAACAAGTCTTTGGAGGATAATTCTCGCTGTGGTCTAAAGTCGACAGTGTGATTAATGTGACTTGAAGCATGCGATTCCCATACCTCACAGCAATGTACAATAGCATCTGTTAAAACCCCACTACACTTTCAACCTGTTGCTGGTTCTCAAAGTGGGGTGCGGGGACCCCCCAGAGGGTCCTTGAGGAGGTTCCAACGGGGTCCCCAGCTAAATAAGATAATACGGCATCAAAATCTATTCTTGCATTGTGACACGTTGCGAGCGTATCCATCGGTTACATTTTAACACACAAATCTTGTCGCTGGCACAAAATATTTTCAAAATATCTTTTGAGAAACACTTCTATACTATTATTCTTTGTTGACCAGGGTCGCCCCCCTGGGGGTCCATCTGTGGCGCCCCCTCAACACCAAATGTCTTCACCGGCAATCTACAAGCTTGATTGGCTATCTGAATGTTCACTTACTATGACATGCCCAGAATAGAGAGGGCTCATGTGGTTAAGCTTACAGCCGTGCAGGCAATCATATTATTTTAATACTGCGGCTGACCAAATTGTGAATATAATTCCCACTGGTTGGTTCTGACGCGTATGAGAGTAACGAGACTATAGTGATTTGCTTGCAGAACAATTCAGGGCTAATTCAGTACCTCATCTCCTGGCAGACTCCTGCATGTATCCTGAACTTCCTAAAATTCACCAAACCACAGGATATTACATCTACCCTGTTATAAAGTTATATTATACATGTTGATGAGTATATTTGTTCATAAACATCAGTTTACGTTAAATAGATTTTAAACGCAACGTGTGTCAATATTTTATAGGTCTGTAACGTCATTGCTTTGACAGCGCTTCAAGCTTGTGGATCTTCTACTTTTGATGCTTTTGGAGACAGGAGGTTTCTCACAAAAAGTTGTAGGCCTATCCCAACAATCAGGTATTATAATTCACCATCTGCTCCTAATCCCTGCTCTTTTACCATAACCTCATTGCATTTTTTTTGCATTTGAAATGTCCAATGGAGCGATGTGAAAGACCGGTGGAGGACATGCAGTCACATACAGTACATATTAATTTGAGTACTGTACTTTACTGTACTTTTGTAGGGAGGCATTGGGTCCCATTTTTACAATATTTGGTATGACCCGGCCGAGGATCGAACCCCCGACCTCAAGGCAACAAAAAAAGTACCATCATGTCCAGACAGCGTCACATTGTGTTGTGGCATTGTGCTGTCACCGTCACCTGCCAGCACTGATCAAAGCCAAACAGCAATATGGCGACTGCCAGTCCCAGGACATGCATTATAAAGTATAAACCCAACACAGCCTGCAGCGTCCACATGGGCTCTGCCTCTCACTGCACAAACTAAACTAGTCCATTTTAACAAGGCATTTAATCCCATAGTCCAAAACCCTACTGTATACTTCATTGACTGGAGTCCCACAGGTGTACTGTTGGTGACACTGTTTTTTGACCCTTCTACACAAAAATCTCTTCCACTTCCAAAAAGTGTCGATCTACAAGCTCACATGATGTCGGTCTGCAACATGTTGTGACCTTATAGACGGGCTATTTGGCAAACGAATGTTGTAAATTGCAAGTGAGGTCAATGGTTTCTCGTTAGTAGCCTATATTATGTCAGTTACTAGAATTAGTATTCTTTTGATTTGGCTTCAGGAAATAGAACATGGAGATAGGAGACATTATGCTTGTAAAAAATAAATGTATGGCACTGTGGCACTAATTTGCTGTGAGATATAGTACTGTGCAATTCTCAGTCCATTGTTTTACAGCTAATCATTTTTATAAAGGCAGGATGGCAGCTGGTAACTAATCATGTACTAAGCAAACATAAGTTTTGATATGCCGCGAGCAGGAGGAGGACGAAGGCTCTATTTCTTCCCAGTGGGGGCTCCTTCTTCACTGGCAGGTGAGCTGGTAGGAAACAACAGCAGTGACAACACACAGATGTGTGTACGGGGAGGAATTAATTGGCATAACGACAGACACACACAATTTAGCCAATGCCTTGCTTAGCTCTCGGCTTGGGCATTCCCTCTCACAGCGTGCACACACACACACACACACAGTCACACACACACACACACACACACACACACACACACACACACACACACACACACACACACAGTGACACAGTCACACACACACACTCACTGCAGTCACACACACACACACACACACACCGTCACACACACACACACACACACACACACACACACACAGACGTGTTGTGAGCTTGCTGATCTGCTGTTTTCTGCAAAAGCATTCCCCACAATAACGGAAAACAGAAAATACAGTAGTATACAGTAGAACCCTGTTGGCTCAACCATGGGATTCAAGTGGCTGAAGTAATTCTACGGCAGCAGCATGTTGACGTCATTAAGACTAGTATACAGTGTGGCTGATGGAGGCTTCAATGTGTCATCTTGCCATCAAGCACCTTGTCATCGTTATCGCGTCAGCAAAATCACGCCACGATGATTATAGGGGGTCAAAGGAGAAGGGACACCCCCGCCCCCTCTATCTGCATGCTTTCATCAAAGTCCTCCAACAGTCTTCTTCACCCCCTGCTCTGTTTGCACAGAATACATCACCCCCGCCCCCTCCTATACCACCTCCCACTGTAGCGTTTATTTTCGTGCTGCGTGTACAGTAACTACAGTACTACATATCGCTGTCGGGCAGAAACCTTGTAGCCCACTTCATGTACATTTTTCATTTTCGCGAATTAAAGCGTGTGATTTTACTATGTCACTTTTTAAAAGAATACAGTCCAAACTGTCTGGTAGAGTGTGTTAATACAATATGAGTTATACAATTTGGAGTGGTTGTATTTCTTCGCCTGCTCTTCCATTGAGACATTTAGATGTGTCAATTTAGTGTCCATTTCCGTCAACGGTCATGTCTCACCTATAGACACGGGATCTAACACCAATTTCGACCTGATGGTCAAGATTAAATTTATCCCCTGAGAAAGCAGGCAGTCTCTAATAGCTCAATGGTAATTGCTAAAACATTTCAGCACTTACGCAGAAAACCGGGTTCAAATCCAGGGTAGAAGAGTAGAAGTTACGCAGTGCAGCTTCGGTGCCATATACGTTGTCATACAGCTGTGTTGTGCAAAACTAGCAAAGATATCTCTGGACCAAAATCTCTCAATCATCTGAAGTGGTCCTTAAGCATCTCGGTGGGTTTTTTTTAATAAATGATGAAACAACTTTAAGTATTAACAAGAGTTTGAGACTAAATCATTCAATGTTTTTCTTCTCTGCTGTGAAGTAGCGGTTTTGGACATACAAGGTTTCTTTCCACCCGACAGCGCCGATATAATCTATAGCTGTAGCTGGAAGGATGTGTAGGGTTTGTCCTCACAATCAAAGGAAATCGACATGCATACGTGCGTGCGTGCGTGCGTGCGTGCGAGAGAGAGAGAGAGAGAGAGAGAGAGTGCGTGTGTGTGTGTGTGTGTGTGTGTGTGTGTGTACTGCACATGTACTGTAGTTGCATGTGAATGCACTGCTTTCTCTTTGAACTCCTCACAATGGTCTGCCCAGATCTGTGATTTATAATTCATCTGCCACAAGGCCTAGGCATGTACAGTGTATATGCATGGGGGAAATTCAACCATCTCGATCTGATTATGAGATAATACTATACAAGCTCTCCGTTTGCACCGCCTGACAACATCACTCGGCTACCATTTAAATTCATTACACTACATTTCGTGCTTCCACTTTCAACGGAATCAAGCAAACAAATTGTGTTGTGTCTGTGTGAGCACACACTTCAGTTATATACCCAGGCAGTTAGGGGGTGCATTCAAACACGATTCTCTTTCTCTCTCTCTCTCTCTCTCTCTCTGAAGCACTAAACATCTTTTTTAACAATGATCACAAAGTCCAATTGACAGAACCGGGGCACGTTCAGCAGAAAAGCAAAAAGAAAATAATACTTTTCATAGTGTGTAAATTCCCTAAATGTCCTTGGTGATAACTGATGTCAACATGCTTTGAAAATCCCATCTTACAGTATAGCCGAAAGCCACGTACAGCACTTTGGTTTGAAAACCCGTATTCAATTTCCCTGCAAACAAGCGTCACATAAAAGTCAAATATTACACATTAGACATTAGCTCACAGCCAGCTCTACTGTAGCTATAGCTACTGTTCAGATTGTACGGGCACTGTGTGTAATTTGTGCTGTGTACACAGCGTTCTGCATGCGAGTTGGAGTGTCCCCATTGTCTGTTTTCTCTTATCGCGTACTTACAGACGTAATTACCCTCTGGAGTGTGGCTGCATGTAGAGCACATGACACGGAGAGAGAGGGGTAGTGCACCATTTCCCTCTGCTAATTATTTTGTACGTCAAACGAGCTTGTAGACAATGTGCTGAAATAGGAAAGCAGCGGCCGCGATGACTAACGCATTAACAAATGACCCCGCGGTCTGCTGTAGGCCGATTACGGCATCTTAGCTCGTAGAGAGTGAGCTAAAATATTGAGTCTAAATCTCCCACAGAGGTCAAGCATGTCCTTGCTGTTGGCTGACTCAAGGTTTTTATATTTCGGAAGTTATAGTAGCCTAAAGTAAAGTCTGCAGAACTTTCACTATGCTACGTGCACACTGCAATGAGAGGTAAAAAGCACACCTCTATAAAAGAGCAAGATCTGTGTGTTCATGTGTATCTCATGCCGTCCTATTGATTGACTTCAAAGCTGGCGTGTGCATCGATGAGGACCCACGGGAGTGTGCAGTGCCCGGTGGGAAGTATGTCCGATCAGCGGTAAATAAACTACTGTGTCACTCCACACTACAGTACGTGACTCACTGCGCGCTGAGATTTCAGCGTGTGAAAAGCTAACGTGCTAAATATGGCAACACAGTATCAAAGAAACACTTTGTCACCAACTTCAAAGTGAAGTCTGATGGTTTTCCCTGACTCATCATCATACCGTAGATGGTAAGAGGTGGTTGTTGAACCGATACACATTTTGTGAGTTTAGATGTGCTACTTTTGCTATTTCACAATGAGGTTTCCACCCGACAGAGGGTGGAAATCCTCTGTCGCACAGGAACGCACAGGCCCGGTTCTGGAGAGCCGCCCCGCGTCCGAAACCGTAGAGAAATGACAGAGTTACCATGTGGGGGTCCCTCTACTGTACTGTACTGTACTGTACTGTACTGTACTGTACTGTACTGTACTGTAGTGTAGTGTAGTGTACTGTACTGTACTGTACTGTACTGTACTGTACTGTACTGTACCGTCACTGTACTAATAATAATAAGCTTTATTTATATAGCACCTTTCATACAGGGTTGCAGTTCAAAGTGCTTCACAGGCAGGACATACATCAAGTGCTTTACAGTGGTTGCACCACTCAAAAACATTACATTTTTTAACTACTTCAATCTCCATTGAGTTCAGAAGACTATACAAGTTAAGCATCCACAACACATTTAAATTAGATCTCGCTCTATAAATACTTATATATATAATAATATTTCACGTGGGGGGGAGGGGGGTCTGAAAAGGAGCACATGTGAGTGGGCTTCCATCTATAGACCCAACAGACACATATCTGATCAATAATTCTCTTTAATGCGGTGGGCGGCCATGGCTGAAAGCAACAGCAGTTATAATAACGTGTGAGGCGCAAAATATCAAGAAATACAAACTTAAATGGACAAAATGATCTGTACGAGTGAAACAGTAGATTAATTAGTACACTGTGGGTGGAAATAATATAAAAATAAATAGATTTCAACATTGCTGTTTGAATATAAGTCCTGTACTTCTTCTACTATGCAGGCTTGTTTGGAAGACATATTACACAGCAGTGTGCGTTGCATAACAGTGGTTGCGTTTATTTTCTATCTGCTATCTTTGAAAAAGACAAGGCACAAAACCTTGTCAGATGGGGCTCCGCAGCCAATCTGGGGGTCCTTGACATTAAATAGTTTTGAGAACCACTGATGTAAAGACCCTGCTGCTCTGAGTACCATCATGTCCAGACATCGTCACATTGTGTTGTGGCATTGTGCTGTCACCGTCACCTGCCAGCACTGATCAAAGCCAAACAGCAATATGGCGACTGCCAGTCCCAGGACATGCATTATAAACCCAACACAGCCTGCGGCGTTCACATGGGGCTCTGCCTCTCACTGCACAAACTAAAGTCCATTTTAACAAGGCATTTAATCCCATAGTCCACTTAAACCCCTTTGTCAGTGGTTCCCAACCTGTTCTGGATCAGGGTCCACTTGAAATGATCATCTCACAAGATTTGACCATTGTTGCCGACAGAAAAAGTGGACACAGTGTTTTGATTGATTGATTGATTGTATAGGTGTGTAAAAATATAGTAACTGCATCGAAAAATCCATTTTATCCATTTAAAAAAAAATAAACCACCCTATAAAAAGGTCATGACTGTACTCTTACACACACACTCGCTCACTTATTTAGAGCTTAAGTGACGAGGTGCATTACTGTATCTTGTACTGTCTTTGTCCTACTGCAATGGCTGCAGTTACAAAGGAACGTTTTTCTCCACCAAAGGGGCTGACATTGACTGTGGGATGAGAACAGCCTTGAGAGATAGAACTCGCCTTATGTTGCTGTGAGGAGTAAGGTTAGGTAGAAAAGCTAAATACGGGACCCACTTGACACTCAGTTTGTTTTTTAGAGATGTTTTGCTCTCCAGAGAAAGACTAGGTTACCAAACCGTGTCTCAAGGGGGGAAAAAAAGGCAAGATTGATCGTGATAAAAGAGAGGTCATCGTGGTTTATGTGAAGACGGGAAAGAACAGATATAAAGACAGTACAAGAGCTGTTGTCATTTTTTACGCAGTGCCTCACAGTCTGCTTAATAATAATAGTCTATGATTGTAGTTGTACCAAGATACTTCTATACACATTCCACAGTCTGTCTGTTTATTTATTTAATTATGTAATTGGTGTATTATTAACATTTTATAAAATACAATTTATTCATGTGTTATCTGACTGATCTTATTTCATGTCCAAGTCCCTCAACTTCATCTCTAAAATAACTAAGTCTGGTCAAATCTCACATGGAAATGCAAATTTGCATGTTCTCCCCGTGTCCCCTAGGGTAGATACCCTCACAAAAACATGCCGTAATCCTGGTCTCCAAAACTACCTCCCCCTGGCCAGCCGGGGCGCCTGATGGAGGGGAAAGGAACTGGTCGGTATAACGTGTCCCTTCCACGCGCTACGTCCGGCCGGGGAAATTCCCCTCTGTCAGGTGAAAAGAAGCAGCTTGGACTCCTCATGCATAGAAGGAGGCATGAGGTCAGTCCGCTGCCCCCCCAGGTTGGCAGAGGAAGTGTAGCGCCCAGGATTACATTAGATAATTGGCACTGGGTGAAAAGAAAACTGGGTTACAAAATTGTGGGATAAAAAATGATTTGAAAAAGAAAAATCTCACATGGAAATGTTGGTTCTGTTCTTACTTTGCTGTGAGCCTGCATTTTCTTTCTTTTTCTTTCTTTTTTTCATAGCAAACCAGGCTGAGCCAAGATATCTCATGCAGTTTGCTCTTTACTCTGCCTTTGTATTGCATCTGTTGGGTGGAAACCTCATTATGTCCAACACGATTACTTTTCAGGATTCAAATTCGAAAATACCTAAAGTAGCAGGTCTACAAGCATTTACAGTACAAGCTTAAAGCGCATTGCTTCACACTGCATTTTGAACTTCTACATCTACTTTTGATGCTTATGTGTGACACGGCTGTAGTGTGATCAAGTAAGGCATGTTGATTTGAGAAAAAAAAACACAAAACGTTATACCGTAATATGGAGATAAGAGGGTTCTGCCCGACAGCAATATCTTAGTTTAGACCTTAATTATCATGTCACCTCCATTTTTGCCAGGTGCTTCAAAAGCGCCTGGACTACAGTTGCTGCCTCCTAAGCCAATGATAGTCTGAACGGCATAAAAACCCATACTCTGAACGCCGCAATACACAGCATGTGTGTGTGCGCGCACACACACACACACACACACACACACACACACACACACACACACACACACACACACACACACACACACACACACACACACACACACACACACACACACACACACACACACACACACACACCGTCCAGGGATATGCTGACAACGTGCAGGTGTCATCAAGAGAGGAGGATGTCATCACCAACATGCTGGCACGCACCGATTAATTCCTCCACTGGTCCGAGCTGGAGGTGAAACACACAAAATGTGCCGTGCTCCACGAACGCCGCAGCGGCGGCAACCGTTGGTACAAGGCCAAGAAAGACAAGCCTCCCTCCTTCCTAATTATGGGACAACCCATCAGGGTGTACGCCCGTAATGAGACGTACCCATACCTGGGCCATAAGTTCAACATCGCTGGTGAGTGGGGGGAGCAAGTCGAGGAGCTCACTAGAGAGTTTCACCGTCGACTCGACCTGATCGATCTGTCCCCCCTCCCTATAGTCATGAAGCTCGAGGCTGTGAGAGAAGTGGCCATGTGAGAGAAGTGGACATGACAAATAGAACTGTCCAACTGGCCAGAAAATGGGTTGGCCTAAACTCATACTCTTCCTTTCATATGGCGAAGGGGGGCTGGGGGTCCCAAATGTAGAGTGGACTTATGCAGCAACACGGCTAAGCCACCTACTGCACATGCTCAATAATGATGATGGCACCGTCAGAGAAATGGCCAGGCATCACTCCTACTGGACCTGCGCAGGAGGAAGGTACCCCTGGCTGCTGCAGACCAGAATAACCACCTGGGCTTTAGGAGGAAAGACTCTGGGAAACTGTACCCGGCTTCAAGGTCTGATTGGCCAGATCTCAACGACCTTTGCCATCGGACAGGAGTCCAGCTAAAATGGGCAAAAAACAACGAAAATGTGCCCATCTCTGATGGATTAATTACAGACACCAGCGTGGTAGTGAAGGCTACCCTCACCCACCAGGGAGCGGACACTAGACTACAGGAAGAAACGGCAGGAAGGGTTCTGCTTAGCACGAAACAGACTGAAGCCAAAGAACATTGGCGTGGCCTTCGACTGCAGGGAAAGTTGGCCTGTGTTGATTCAGCTGATCACTCTGTTTCACATTCGATGTACAAAAATGCTGCTATTGGGGAGGATGTTTTAAAATTCACCATCAAAGCAAGACTGCAAGTATTACCAACCAAGTACAATCTGTCAATCTGGTATCCCGACACCCACACTCCACTCTGTATAAACCATCATGATTCTGAACAACACCTAGAATCCATCGCACACAAAACAAATGGATGTATTGCATACAAAAACTTGTAGCCTATATTGCTCGCCACGACCGGATTGTTGACCTAGTTGTCTGATGCAGTTCGAAAGTATGTGCCATCTAGTGCAGCAATGTATAAACATTCAAGGGTGTTACCAGATTGGTTTACGTAGCTGTGCATGCAATGTCTTTGCTAACATCCCCAATACACCTGATGTTGTCTTTGTTGACACCAGTCACAAGGAGGTCCTGATTCTGGAGGTGTGCTGTGTCTTTGATTTGTACATTTGGACCAGGCATTCCAAGATAAATATTATATTATAAATAATATATAGTATCAACCATTACTTGGAAGTATAACAAACTTGGGGTATCGCTGTAGATTTGCCATACTGATATTCGGAAGCCTGGGCCATGTGCATAAACTGACCATGAGTGGTCTAAGAATAGCTGGCAAAAAGCAAAGCCTAACAACTTGCCAAATACTGTTCTGTTTCGGCTGTTATAGGCAGTTTGTCTCTGTGGAGAAGGAGGTGCCATGTGTATCCTTAAGTGAACATGAACTGTCAACCCTGTTGTATTTGTTTCCTTGTAAAATTAATTGTAATTTGTGGATTCAAATAAAGAAATCGAAATGTGTGTGTGCACGTGCGCACGCCTTGTGTGTGTTTTATTTCCCCCCCTGCAAAGATGTAATTTTGTTGACCTGCCAAACATTGATTCCACAAAGTTTGACGCAGCCTGTAGAACAAGTGTAGGCTCTACCAGGTAAGCTACCGCAAAAATATGTACTTTTTTGTTTCCCAACAACCACTAAGCCCGTTCACAATCGCATTCCTCTTCTCATTTGTAGCCCTTTACCACCCTATAGCGACCCCTATTCTGATGACCGGTGTGAGCTTGTAGATCTGCTATTTTTGCAGAGACAATTTTCTTGTCATTAGAGCACGCTGCACGCTTTGGCTGATGGTGGCTTGAACGTGTCATCTAGCCATCAAGTACCATGTCATTATGTTGTCATGTCAGCTAAATGACAAGACAATGATTAGGCCTATTAAAGGGGGTCACAGGAGGAGGCACGCCCCCCCCCCCCCTCCCCTTTTTCTGTATGCTTTGTAGTTTGTCCACATCAAAATCTTGTCCTGCATCCGCGAGGTCTTCACCCCATTTAGTAGAGAATACGTATACCCCACCCTCATCCCTTGTCCTGCACCTTTTTCTGTTTCTGTCGCTGTCGGGCGAAAACATCCTATCTCCATATTTCAACATTAATTTTGTAAATGAATGTCTTACTTCGGCATAAAACGGCGTCACACAATTTGGCGATCTGCAAGCTCACCGCGTGTCGCATTGCGGCACATTGCGAGCTTGTAGATCTGCTATTTTGTTTTGCAATTAAAAAATAATAATTAATCCTGAAAAGAAACAGTTTTTGGACATACAAGGTTTCCACCTGACAGCGATGACATAAACTACACTGTATATGCTGTAGCTGGAAGAATGTGGCTGGAAGGAAATCAACATGCGTATACGAGCGTGTCGAGGTGAGTGAAAGAAAGCTTCCTCTTTGAAGTGCTGACCAGATGTGTGATCTATAATGTATCTGCCACGAGGCCTATAGGTGTGTGACTGTGTATGCGCCTGCATTTGAGGCTTTATTCGCTCATATACAGTAAGCGAGAAGGACTCAACCATGACTAGATCTGATTATGAGATAACACAGTACGAGCTCTCCGATGACGCCGCCAGACAACGTCTCTCCGGTACCATTTAAATTCATTAAGCCACATTTTCACTTCCACTTTCGACAGAATCAAGCAAAGCAAAATTGCGTCGTGTGAAGTCAGTTCGGTTAGGGGGTTGCATTCACCTCGATTCCCTGAAGTAGACTACTTACAGCTTTTAACGATGATGACAAACGTACCTGGGAAATTAAGTAAAGTGGGATGTAGGGGGGCATCATGCACGGCACGAGAAATATACTTCTAATCAGTGTTTCTATAAAAACATGTACAAAATGGTGAGATGTTAAAATGTCTACCACCATTTGTGCCACCATTATCGAAACATCTATTTTCACAAGAAATCTGCCAATATTGCAGTTTTGCACTGAAAAAATAGTTCAGTGTAAGGTGACGATGGTGTGTGTGTGTGTGTGTGTGTGTGTGTGTGTGTGTGTGTGTGTGTGTGTGTGTGTGTGTGTGTGTGTGTGTGCGCGTGTGTGTGTGTGTTTGAGAACTATACAGATTTCGAAGGCATTTGAATCAGCCTCAGGTCTTAGTTAGAGAGGATCAATGTGGAGGGGTTTCCTTGACGTTTTTAGAAGTTTGAGAACCATAGTATAGACACAAACTTTAAAGTGGGCATCATCAGTCCCGTGGGGCTCGGCCTCAATACGTGGAGCGTTTTGCAGTGCAGTATATCTGTACAATCTGGCCAATGTGCCAATGACGGCCGTGCCTAGCCGTGAATGAGATGTGCCGCTGGGCAAAGGGTTCCGTTTTAGGTCCTGCTGAGAGCCGTGTCCCAGCCAGGTGGCATCTCCTTACACCTGTGTTCAGAGACAAGACCCCTCACTGTCGCCCCGGCTGCTCTCTCTCTCTCTCTCTCTCTGAAGTCTGGCCATTCAAAATGTAGTAAAAGTACAAAAGTATTGGCATCAAAATGTATAGCCCACCCTACCAAAAATGTGTAGAAATCGTTCGAAAATAGACAATGGATCTACAACAAGCTCACAATGCGTCGCGATGCATTGTGAGCTTGGAGATCAGCCATTTTCAAAATGGTCAAAGTGAAGTGATTAATGCATGTTTTGTAATAATAATCAAAATCTACAAAGTGACTATATAGTAACTAAAGTCTTTTAAATAGTGTAAGTGTAGTGTAAGTGCAAGTAAAAGTACAATATTTGGATCCGGGATGTATAGTGGAGTAGAAGTAAAAGTACAGGAAATTGGTTCTGAAAGAATATTCATAATTTGAGCCACATTTTCATGATAAAACAAAATATCAGATCTACAAGCTCGTAGCGTGGCAGCTATTTTACATTAGCTAAAGTATAACATAATGCTTAATTTCCCGTCCTGAATGGGTTAAGTACAGACTTGAGTAAATGTACTTAGTTACTAGTTCCCATCACTCCCTTTCTGTCTCATTCCTTCTCTCACGTTCTTCTTACATTTCTACGAGTCTTGCCATTCGGCTGCCAATCGATTTTCTTTTTCCAGTTGGTCCAGCATCTTTCACCCGCCTCCCCCTCTTTATATATCTCCTCGACCCTCTATCTCTCACAGAAATTATTCAAAATTGTCCTAACATTAAAAAAGATATACCGGTATAGCTTGCTGCGTGGCACGGAGTGAGCTTGTAGATCAGATTTTGAATGTATAAATGGATAAAGTGGTTAAAGTGTCCTTCTCTCATGTTCTTACACTGTTCTCAGGCTTGCTATTCCACTGTCAATTGATTTTCTTGTTTCAGTTTCATCATCGGCATCTCTCTCCCTCTCTCTCAGACATAGCGTGCCGTCGCACTTATGTCAAATAATCAAATTATCGTTGTATTGTGTTTTCACTTACACAAACAGCTGTTGGATTGAACAGCATATTGGTTATTATGTCCTACGCAGCTATTTTATTAGCTTTTTATTTGTCATTCATACTGTCATACACCTATAAAAAAAACAATAGAGAAGCCAAGTCTGACGTAATTTACAAATCCTACCTGGGTCGTGTTTCCCCCCCCCATTTGGAATAGCCTTTTTTATATCGCCTCAAATAGGAACTGTGTTGCAATAATAACTCATATATGGATACGGCGAGAAAACTCTAATGTTACTGCCGCTGGCCTTAGTTAGATGGCATGCTACTCTCAGGTGTTGCCCGGGATCGGAAATGACCGTGTTGGCCAAAGGCGAGAGCTCAATACCGACTGAAAAATATGAATACCATGATATGATTCCATTAATTTGGCTATATTCATCGTGGAGAAAGTCAAGCCTCGGGTTCGTTTCATGGAGGCAACTCAACGCAAGCAGCTTTAAGGAGCTTACAGGCGGGGGAGGAGAAAGAAACCAACACACGCCTCGGTATATGAGAGATCGATATGCGCCATACAGTTGGCTCCATCTTCGTTTGTACAGTACATCCATATCTACACCTGCAAGGTTAAAAACGTCACTTTCAATATTTGGTTAAGTAAGTTCCATCGAGTATATTGACGCCTGTTTAAGCTAACCGGGCCTCTTTCCAAAGTTTTATGCAACATTCAACTAGCCATAGTAGACATCCTGATATTGTATTTTGTTGCCATTACCAATAGAGTGAGCTACAAGTGTGTACTGTATACTGTACATATCCTATTAGAAGAGCCATGCATGCTGTACTCTGTATGGTTTTATTATTTACTGTGGTTGTATGGAGGAGAGTTAAGGTATAGCCCTATTTGTGGGTTTTCATACAGGAAGAAGGTTGCAGCATTGCCCCCACACACAGTGGTGGAAAAAGTACAGAATTTCTTTACCAAAATAAAACTATCAATACTGCAATATAGAAATACTCCGCTACGAAGTAGAAGTCCGGTAATCAAAATGTACGTTAATAAAACAACCATCTTGAAATATTGTTGTGTCCCAAGTCCTCTTTCATCGATTGATTGATCCAGAATTCCTCGTGAAAACGTGGTCCGAGTATAGACACTGAAACGAAGGTGTCAGGTTAGGTTACCATGTATTTCATAATGGCTGAGAGGCGTGGTATTGTCTCCAACTCTTTCAGCCATTATAAAATACACGTTAAGCATGGGACCTCACGTGGTTTATTGCTTTACTAAAACGGTTACAAAAATTTACCTCATAAAACTATTCCAAATTCACAAACACTTTGCGCCCACCAGAGCGAGCCACACTTCCTTGTTTTTCCTGAACCACACATTCGCGAGCGGTGCTTAGACGCCCGCACGGCCTGGGTTTGTAAGGCAATCAAGTGTTCCCCTTCCCCAGTTCAGCTACAGAGCTGCGGGATCAATGTAACGCAGCTGGGAATGATCTAATGTGATTGAAGATGTGGATTATCGTGAGATTTACAACGGAAACCAGCCAATCAGAATCAAGTATTGGGACTAACCGTTTTAGAACACCACACCACTCAGACCTGATGCAAAATGAGCACACAGACGTGCCGTTTCTGTTCTCCCTATAGCCTAATTCTGTGTGCGTGTGGCGTGTAATACTGGCTGCATGGTTTACACAAACCCCACAATATACGCTATACAAAACAAGGGAATTTACTCAAACAATAGCAGTGTTACAAAGGAAGAAAAGAAAAGAAAACAAAGACTTGCTGTAATTACAACACATAAATAGCCTATTAGAGGAAGTCCAGGCGCCCTGCATAGCCTACTCTTTCAGAGGTTGTATTATTTGCTGGGGGTTGAATATGGGACAGTTAAGGTAACTGTGTTTTCTTATTAAATAATTGTGCAGACAAGAGAGAAGGCTGCTGCCCACGCAGAACCCGCTCAGGGTAAAGCATATCAAATGTGCAATAATTTTCAATTTCGACAAAGCCGCATACCGTTATTTCATATTTCCCGCCCACGTGGGAGGGCAGCTGCCCACACATCATCGCGAGTCAACGTTGTGTTCTGTGAGTCTGTGAACTGCAGTAATCCAGTTACCACCCGGACAATAGCTTCTATTTAGATGAATCCATTACACTTGGCCTGTCGACAGGGGTGGAAAAAGTACTCACATTTTGTAGCATACTTGAGTAAAAGTATCAACACTGCAATATAGAAATAAGTCCGGAATTCAAAACTTACTTGAGTAAAAGTACAAAAGTATTGGTATCAAAATGTACTTAAAGTATCAAATATGGAAAGTACTCTTTATGCAGAATGTCTTATTTCATTTATACATTTTCAAATGTATAAAAACCTTTTATAGCCGATCTACAAGCTCACAATGCGTTGTGAGCTTGTAGATTGCCTATTTTCAAATTGCCAACGTAGGGCTGAAATGGGTAATGTATGTTTTGTAATAATAATCAAAATCTACAAAGCAACTATAGTAACTAAAGCTGTCAAATAAATGTAGTGGAGTAGAAGTAAAAGTATTGGATATTGGAATTACTCAAGTAAAGTACAAATGCCTCAAATCTGTACTTAAATACAGTACTTAAAGGGGAATACCACTCATTTTCAACATTTTACTATGTCAATAATATACCTTAGAGTTGTTGTATGGACCTAATAAAAAGTCCCCCCATTCTGTGTTGCCTAGAACTGGAGGTCTGATGTTACAGATTTTTTTTCAGACCTCCAGTTCTAGGCACTAGACAACACAGAATGGGGCGACTTTTTTATTATTATTTCCACACAACAACTCTATGAGGTATATTAATGACATTGAAAAAGTAAATGTAGCCTATAGTTACTTTCCACCACTGCGTGTGGAGCAGTAAAGCCCAGGCATGCCCGGCACCACCACGATCATATTCGACTATATAACGCAACTCGCAAGCCTCAAGCGCTTGACATGTATGATTGCATGGCAGCAGCAGCCATCGAGGGAGTCGCAAACAGAGCCATTGACCTATAGGTTTTTATATATCTTTTTTCTGTTTTATTTTTCTTTTAGATTAGATAGGATTGCTCGTATCGGCCGTATCAATTATCGTCATTACCGGCAGGCTTTCTGGGCTAGGATGTCATTAAGGGAAGCAGCGAGCGAAGGCTCCGGCGGCGCCCACACACGTACGGACGTGATTGATGGCTATCAGCACCGCTACTTGACTGCAGGCAATGTTGTCTTCAGTTCACTAATAACCTCCGCAGACACAGCAGCAGGATCTATTTATACCGAACCAATAATCCATTTATATTGCGTCTTTAACCCATTCTGACTGGAGATCAGATTCTAAAAATGTCTTCTACATCCTGACAGTTTTCCATTCTGACCTGAGATCAGATTCTAAAAATGTTAGAGGATGTTTCTCATTGTAGTGGAACGTCTTGGTGGCTGGGTAGACGGAAACTTCTGAGAAATTCCACGTTTTTTTATTCAAAATGAAATTAAACACCACGTCACTATATATATATATATATATATATATATATATATATATATATATATAAAATTACACAAATGCAGGTTCGGATTGAACGGAAAAGACTCACTAGTAGAAAAATAACAAATACCCAAAGTCTACACAATGTGGACAATATAAGAATTGTTATTTGATTAACGTTTGCCTATTGTCTCTCCTAATGGTAATGGTATCAATACAGCATGGAATTGTGGACTGAATCTTATCCAATATTCCAAGTCTTGGGTCTGAGAGGCTAAATCTCATCAAATGGTGGTCTGTGGCTCAAATGCGCAATAAATAATGGACCGAGTTGACGTGAAAAAGGTTGAAAACCACTAAGTATAAACAATAAGGCGGATGGTTGCTAATGTACTGTGTCTATATACAGTATGTAAACAATGTTTCTAGACAAATAAAGCCAAGGGGCTGGTGAGGTGTATTTGTCTGGGACCTCTATTATTGTCTCCCCCACCTGTATCGAGGGGGATTTAATAGCTCTTTGTGACCCAATACCTGTGGACGACGCTCCTGCAAATGCCATGTCATTTCATTTCGTCTCCGTCTGTTCCGAGCTAGTTTGTAACTTTGATTAGAAAACCCGAGCTGTGTTTCACACACACAGATGGGGAGGGATGGAGGAGGGGGTGAGGAGGTAAATCAATGGGAGAGGTGTTGTGTTCCCATGTCTCCTGCTTGACGCTGATCCAGTGCCAGCTAAAATAAATAATATAAAAACTAAAATAACACACTGGCTTACAGAGCCAGGAGAAGAGATGATAGAATAGAAATAATATAAAAACTAAAACAACACACTGGCTTGTGTACAAATGATAGAATAGAAATAAATAACTAAAACGACACACTGGCTTGTGTACAGAGCCAGGAGATGATATAGAATAGAAATATAAAAACTAAAACAACACACTGGCTTGTGTACAGAGCCAGGAGATGATATAGAATAGAAATATAAAAACTAAAACAACACACTGGCTTGTGTACAGAGCCAGGAGATGATATAGAATAGAAATAATATAAAAAATAAAATAAAATAACACACTGCTTGTGTATGATAGAATATAAATAGTATAAAAACTAAAATAACCCACTGGCTTGTGTACAAATGATAGAATATAAATATAAAAACTAAAATAACACACTGCTTGTGTACAGAGCCAGGAGAAGAGATGCTAGAATAGAAATGTGTTGACCGGGTGCGTCGATGGCTGACAACTTGACACCACTGGTTTCAGGTTAACGTTTTTCAAAAAAATAGCAGATCTGAGCTTTGAGAACCAGAGGTTTATTTTGATTTGAAACTCAGAACCTAGATGCCATCTGTGCCAGTGTGCCGGAAATGAAAATCATGAAACGGAAATGGATGCATATTAATACTATACTGTATAGCTATAGCTTGAACGCTGCAATATAATTCTGCTAAAGATTAGAAAATGACCCTAACCCCCCCCCCCTCTCTCTCTTTTAGTTTGATATAACAGTAAGTCAGGTTGTAAGCCTACAGTGCTCTATACTCATCAGCTAAAGTACAACACTCTGGACTCAACTGCTCCACACAACTGCTGTATCCGGACATATTTTCCTGGCAGCAGAAACATAAATAATTTACTTTAGGCTATTACCAACGCAATGAACGCATATATACACACACATATACAGTCTGTAAAGTGTGACACACACACACACACACACACACACACACGCACACACACACACACACACACACACACACGCACGCACGCACACACACGTGTTCATCCGCAGTGCCTTGTCGTGAGCGATGCAGTTTTGCTAGGTTAATTTTGCGCGGGAACCCCTTTTGGTGTTAGCATCATGTTATGCTTTAGCTATTGAAAAATAGCAGATCTACAAGCTCATAGCGCGCCACCGAGTGGCGCGCTACGAGCTTGTAGGTCTGCTATTTTTGAAAAATCGAAGAACGACCGACATAGAAAACATAGCTTTTTCAACTGTCAGGATGTAGAAGGCATTTTTAGAATCTGATCTCAGGTCAGAATGGGTTATACGACACAGGCAGCAGTCTTATACGACGGGGCATAAATAAAGCATTAGTCGGCCATCTTGTGGCGGGAGGAAGAGGAGGACATGGTGACAGATGGGAGACTTCTTGTGCTCATGTCTGTGCCACTCAGATGGTGGGCGACCCCTTCCACACTGCCCCGGGGGGCCATATGCGCTGTAGAAGATCTCAGCCCATTCTGACCTGAGATCAGATTCTAAAAATGTCTTCTACATCCTGACAGTTTTCTGAAAAAGCCATGTTTCTCTGAACACTGTTCTTATTACTATTCATTCATACACACATACAGGCTTATTACTGTTCTTATTACTATTCACTCATACACACATACAAGGTCTTCTCTGAACAGGCTTATTATTGTTCTTATTACTATTCATTCATACACACATACAAGGTCTTGAATGTGTGTCAAGAGCTCGTCAGGAACGGAAATCAAAAAGTCATGCCATCAAAAGTAATGAGAAAAATGAAATGTGTATGAAACCTCCCTGAACCTGTACAAGGATTACTCGTCCACACACACACACACACACACACACACACACACACACACACACACACACACACACACACACACACACACACACACACACACACACACACACACACACACACACACACACACACACACACACACACACACACACACACACACACACACACACTCGCACACACACACACACCCACACACACACACAGTAGATGACAGAACCAAGGTTCAGACCGTATTTAGTTTTTTCGTAAATTAACACCCTACCTGATCATAATACAAATACAGTATCACATAAAAGCATCAAAAGTAGCAGATCTGCAAACTTGAAATACAGCACGAAGCAATGAGTTTTTTTGCTTGTAGATTGCTACTATAGCCAGATGCAACCTGGCTATACTGTCGTCGATGTTGAGACTAGTGAGGACCTAGTGGACGCTTTTTCATGATTGGCTGCCTCTAAGCCAATGGGAGATAAAAACCCATAGTCTGAGCACTGCAAGCTGTATCCTCTAAGTATATATAGTCTGAAGGCAGCAACATGAAGCCGTATCCTCTAAGCCAATTGGAGTTAAAAACCCATCTCTTTGCTGCACCTGGCAGTTATGACCACGTGAGTTGTTTTCATCCTGAAAAGTATAATAGTTTTGGACATAGGCCAATGAGATTTACACTTGATAGACGCAATGCAGATGACATTGCCCTCAGTCTAGGACACAGCGGGGAAAGGAAGAGAACTACGAGTGGAAATTGAGTGCAAAGAAAACAAGACGTTTTGGCATTAACACGGAGGACAAAACATTGCAACTGACTGCCAGTGAGACAGTGTGACTTAAGTAAAACAAGTACTTTCCCACACTGCCTACTAAGTGTCTATTCAACTCATCTGTGCACTGTGTCACTGACAGCTAACCTAGTGGGGGAGTGGTTAGTGGGTGGGGGAGTGATTATGCAAGCAATTAGGGGTGGAGACAAGTACCTATTGTCACACCCATTCCTGGGGCCCAGAGGTGCTAAAATCTTTAGAATCTTTGCAGGGGAAATTCTGTACTTTGGGGTTTCCGGTTCAACAAGTTTCAGATGGTCATATCTTCTTCATTTCTTTTCCAATTTCAATGAACAATGCATCATATGAAAGCTTACATTATGTAGTTTCATAATAGGTAAAAAACTGAAAAATGACCATGGCCCCCTTGTTTATCAAACCACTGTACTCGGTCACATATAGTCAAGGACTTCTTCAAATATTTCGGTTGCTTGGCTGGACTGCCTCGGTGAGGATCTGAAGGCCCGTAGGGGACTTCGCCTGGAATGCCATGCATGGGGTGCGAGGAGTGCGTGTGAATCTGACATGGGGGACGGATGACCTCGTGAGGTTATTGTGGTCCTTGACATTATAATGCTAGAGAACCGGTTCCAAATGTGATGGAACAGATTCCCGTTCCAGTTCCAGTTCTTCTCTACTCACGTCTTAACGCAGGGTATAAAAAGTAATGGAACAATAATTAGTAAATAAACAAATGTATGCATTGCCGTTTAGGATTTAAATTTTCCACAGTTTTCACGTCTGAGTTCCGAGTTCCAGGTCACAGTGCTGCTGATGCTGTCGATTATATATATATATATATATATATATATATATATATATATATATATATATATATATATAGTTGAGCAGAGCCATGGCAGGCAGGCAGGCAGGCGCCGCTGGGCTTCTGCTAGAGAGAGAAGACCCCCACTAGCAAAACCCCCACTCACATCTTCTCCCCTGTCAGAGAGGGCTTTTATGTGTACAAAACTACACATACCTCTTCCATTGACCTCACTAAACACATCCACTCTTCACATCTACAGAGGCCCTGGAGAGCATGTGATTGAGAGAGTCGAGTCATCGCTGGGTGGTGCATTATGTCAGCCGGCACTCAGAGTGGTTCTCTGCTTCCATGCCCACACACCTTTATGTTTTGGGTGCCCACACTATTTTGACTTGAGAGCTACTTTCAAAATGACCAGCTCAATAAGATATACAGTACCCACCTGTAACGCCCAAGACCCTATACTTGGGTGATACTGGTTGCCGACGAAGTTCAGACGTGTGATCAAATAACTGATGGCCAAAGATGTCCGTTGAGTAGAAATTAAACTATATTTATTAGCTGCTTAAAGTCCTATACTTTGTCATACAAAATAAACATAATATATAAACCATCAAACGCACAGGATAGGATACAGATCATCAGCCCTCATGAACACAGTCAAAAACTGGTTTACCTCTGCCACTGGCAACACCTGAGACTAATTAGGGCCAGGGTTAAATACCCTCCCTCCCTGTAACCATGGCAACATAGATTGGCAAATTGACAGGAATCATGGCAAACAATATGGTGGCTCAAATGGCTCTTACACCACCAATACAATGCATTGCTGGCGTTACATATAAGACGAATACACGGAAATAGAGGGGGGTGGGGGGCACCCCTGTCTTATAGCCTATATACCTTGTGATGTTCAACTGATTATTGCTAGCATTATGTTGTTCTTATGTTGATGTGTGTGTAATCTCTGCATCATTGTAGGCTAACCCTTGCCCTCCTTATTCTTCCCCTTGTGGAAATAATCCATATTTGGAAATAACAACAGCGAAGGAGCTTGCACAAAAACCTGTGAATAAAGTTCTGATTCTGCAGTGTGGCTCGGAAACCCACCTTGAGTCAAATTTGTTCGTATAGTTTAGTCACTTTCAACCATATTTTAGAATTTGCCTATTCAGAAAAGCTACAAGTTTGAGTAATAAAACAAACCCCACAAATGTTCACTCGTGAGTCCCTATATGGCCCCATATGGCTTTTCAAATCCGCGGCTAAATACAATTTGGGCGTCCTTGATATGAAAAGGCATTACGTCACTCATTGGTGCCATTAAATCACTCATGGCTGGCTGTCATGGTTGTGATGTACGGTCCATTGTCTGACCTGAAAAGCCCAGGGAGGAGGAGCGGAGGAGCATACAAAGTACTGCATCAATCTCATGTCCCTGCATCGGCTTCCCAATTATGACAAACAAAACAAAATGGATAGGATGAGACCAGATAAACCGTCGTTGATCCCTGGAGGGAGATCCAGGTGTCACGATAACAGCAAACAGCACTAATAGGGCCCTATCTTGTGCCATAAGGGGTAAGCCACTAAGCCCTTATCCCTAAACTTAGTTGCCCTTTTTTTAAATAGTTTGATCTACAATGACACATTGTGAGCTTGTAGATCGGCTATTTGAAATATATATTTAAAAAAAAAAGAAGAAAAAGAAAAGGAAAAAATGGCAAAGACGAGGACATGGACAAGATATGGCCCCAAGATTCTAACACAGGAGGGGTACTAATACTGTAGGTATAGAGAATAAAGAAGACAGATCTGCTACTTTTGACATTTTTCATTTTTGGACATAATGAAATCCAGTGGTCCTCAAAACATTTTCACGTCAATGGCCAATTTTCATGTAAATGACAATGGGTGCTGAATCAATGCCATTTCCATGTCAATGACCACCACTGCTTTG
This sequence comes from Protomyctophum bolini, assembly GCF_963924005.1. NCBI lineage: Eukaryota > Metazoa > Chordata > Actinopteri > Myctophiformes > Myctophidae > Protomyctophum > Protomyctophum bolini. Next base: position 22,094,750 of record NC_137885.1, read on the forward strand.
TTGTTACATCATTACGGCACCACCACAGAGACAGGCTGGAGATGGATCTACAGACAGTGAGTGAACACATGGGAAAGCAGCGTGGCACGCTGTCATCATCACCAGGACAAACATGATGTTAAAACATTATAGCCTAATAGCATTGCCATTTATGTCACTCAATGTCCTTTGTGATGTGAAATTGCTAATTCCTTGTCTCAAATTATGTCTGTATCACCCAGTGAATCAAAAAGCTGCTACCTCCCCCCCACACTTTGTCCATAAGCTGTGTAATGTCATTGGCAAGGGACGTCATTTTTGTGGCCCCAGGTTATGGCAATTGCCAGCTCCTAGCACACACATTTCACAGTTCTATATTTTTTGGACATCCCCTGTGGCAACTCTGAGGACCCCGTCCCGGACCCCCATGGCGAAGACCCCCGATATAAACACTGAGTGAGAACTAGACTGTGCACTGTCCCATTATTCTGAGTAAAAATGAAAGGCAAGGAAGCAAGACGATGAAGTGTTACCCCAAAGCACTGTCATTTGTAGGAAGGAAAGACATCACATGGCTGGTGGTGATGGATCTGTACTATTCACTTCGTGAAATTACTAGTTCCCCCAAATCTTTCACATCCTATAGTATGTGCAACTAATCATTATAATTTTTTGTAAAAACATGACATTTAATTTACAAATGGGCCAGGTTTAATTCCAGACCAAAACACTAAAATGTCTCAGTACAACAGGTGCAGGCAAGTTATTAAAGCCATGATTGGCGACAGCTGACAAGAACATGTGGCTAATTCACAGCAAAGTGGCCCTGCAGAGTAATCTCTCCCTATCAAAACAACTCCAGCAGTACCTTCTCTTATAAGCCTGAAAGTCAACAAGCAACCAGCAAACAACTGTAGTGTGAAATGGAATAGTATCGCAGTGTTGGGAAAAGTACTATTTTTTTTTATCAATGCTGCAATGTAGAAATACTCTGTTACAAGTATAGTGCAGAAATCTAAATGCATAAACAATACGGAATACAGATGCCTAAATAAATGAATGCCTAAAATCATATTTCAAGTGCAGACGGTGTGCACTGGTCATCGTTTACTTTTTGTGCATTTTTGGAATAAACAATACAAAAGTATCGGTATCAAAATGCAGCCTACTGGTAGAAAGTTGCATTATGCAGAATGTGTTTTCAAATGTATAAAAGTATTTTGAAAATAGCAGATCGGCTATTTTCAAATGGCCAAAATGTATTGTATATAGGCCGATGGGCTGAAGTGGTTATATGTTTTGTTAATCAAAATCTACAAAGTTTTCAAATAATTGTAGTGGAGTAAAAGTAAAAAACAATTGCCTGAGAGACGTAATGGAGTAAAAGTAAAAATACTGGAAAATGGAAATACTACTGTACACCACTGCAAAATAACCTCACTCACTATAAGCGTATGGTTCAGACATGTGATTTGTGCGTATCGATATTGATTTGAAATATGGAAATACAAGGTTTACACTTGACAGCGATGCATGTCTGACTGTTCCCATACACAACCTATGTTATGTCTTTTAGAGGACAACATTGGATCGCTCAAATCACATTAACCGGAAACCGCCATTATTTTCACGATGACGACAAAGCGATCTCGGCTTTGAAATTATACATCAGATTTTCAATGTGATGGGGGTCGAGTTAGGAGAACAGCGGTGAAATCTTTTGGGGCAGGGGGAAAATGACATTGCTCGGTATCAAAGCCATCATTAATGATGTGCAAGCATGACTGACCCACCCTGCCTTTACAATTTCATTTCATCAGGATAGTTAAGAACAGGCCAGGCAGTCACTGGGTCGACGATGATGGCTGTTCCAATTGCCTCCGATCTATTTCCCCTGGTGAAACCGCGTACGCTTTAGAACACGAAACAGCGTAATAAGAACATAACATGACTGCAGTGCACGTATGAAAATCAATACATTAGAGTGAGAAAATCCACCCACAAAGTGGCACATTTCGGATTTAGATGGATTTAGACAGTCCCGCGTACATTGTGATGAACACAAGTTGAAAGCCGCACTCATGAGACGAATATTGAATTTGCTGACACTGAATTATAATATGATGAGGTGGTGAAGTAAGGATATGGGGATTGCCTGGTTAAATAAATAAAAATGGTCAACGGTGCATTTATATACAGTAGCACCTCTCAACTGCAGGACCTAGATATAGTAGACAGTAGACACGACTTCTAGCTTACCAAAAGAAATGACCCGGCCTAGTATTGCTCACAGTATGAATATGCCTAGTCTGAATATGCCTTGATGAATTAAATACACAGGACCTGGAAACAATCGCTCATGGATTTTGTGTGTGATCCTTTTAGCATTATTGTAGAACTGTAGGCTACCTTTTTGCACATTTGCAACGCATTGTGAGCTTTGTGATCTGCTTTTTTTTCGATCAGCTTTTCCTTCAGTAAAGTACAAATACCTCAAAATTGTACAGTACTTTAGTAAATGTACTTACCGGTAGTTATACTTTCAGCCTGTAATTTACCAGTGTGCCAACCGAGTGCCGAGAATTCAATACATTTCACCTTGATGATACTGGCATTCATAAAGCTTGTCTAAAGCTTTTTTAACATCAAAATATTTGTCAGGGCAGCCTGCGCTTTTATCTTATGACAATGCGAATGACTATACAGCCTTGGTTTTTGGCCGTGCCGCAACAGTGGGGCCACAGCGCTATAAACGTTAATGTCTGCCTCTTGTGACAAACTACCGTCTCGTTGAACCTCTGGCAGAGGCCAGGTTAGCACAAAGCAATACCATTCAACCTAACAGCTTGAGTGTGCTTTAAGACAAAGCACAGTGAATATTTTATCTCGGGGACAAGGAGGAAAAAAGAAAACGTCATTATTTTTGGCGTTGTACCTGCATGTTTTGTTCAGAGGTACTTTAATGTACACTTGTACTGCAGTTAACGAGGCCAAATGGAAGGCTTAGGCCTGCGGTTATCCAGCTACGCCTGAGTTCTATGGCATTGGTTCTCAAAGTGGGGTCTCCCAAGGGTCCTTGCAGGGGACGGGGGGCGGTGAGGTCCCTGCAAGGGACCAGTGAGGCGCTCCAACGTTGAAGCACTGGGCCCTAGTGGTAAGAGGAACTGCAGACGGACCCGTGGATCCATGACGAGGAAACCCTGTGCAGCATTTTCAGATGAGGGTTCGTGGCCAAATATAAATTTGGGGGTCGAGAGAGCTGACCTCATTGACCTTCCTGCCTAGGTGGAGTTAGTACTTTAAAAAAAAAAGGAAAAGTAATTGAGCAGTTTAGAGAGCATGATTTATAGAAGAAGTTAATAACCACCCCAGAACTGTGCATATTTTATCTCTGGGGGGAAAAAATGGCATTGTTGCGGGTTTAGTTTTACTTTGTACGCTTTAAGTGCAAATTAAAGAGATCAAATAGTAGGGCTGTAACAGTAGAGCTACAACGCGCTCGATAAGGGACTCGCTCGGCGAGGCTGAATAAACATTTCCGTGGGCGGCAGAGCTTTTGACCCGACTGCAGACCTTATACTCTCCCCAACAGATGTACAGAGAGCACAAGAGCCCCGGGTTTTTATTTCTCCGTCTCTCATTTTCCCTCTCTCTCCCTCGGCCTCCATCTCTCTGACGCGCGTGCAAAGAAAAGCCTCAGGAGGACTTGAGGTGACGGAATCTTCCGTACGGGTGAAGTTTTCAGCTGTCACGTTTGGGGAAAATATAAGCCCACACGCGTGACCTTTGAACCAAGGAGAAACTGTCTCCTAAGAGAAGAGAGCATATGGCGTTTTGATTTAACGAGGTATATGATCCGTCCTGGAATATTTGGCTCACTGTGGAATTCACATTATCAAACAATAATGTAATGCGTTGTGTAATGTAGACTCGATTCTCAACCCTTTTTTACATTTCAAAGGCCGCCTGTTTGATAGGCCAAGGGCCACAACATCGATACCATTTAGTTGTTTGAATTAATTAATTTGACTATATATATATCGTTCACTAAACTTTTGAGTTACTTGCTTTGGAGTTTTAATCCTTTTTAAAACACAGGCACCCAATCTGATCCTGACGCAAATTCAGCACTAACTTCCGATTAGAATGCACAGTGGGGCGAACCGAACAAAACCAATACTCCGTTCCAAATACAAGCAACTCGCTTTAATACGCGGGGCCCAGTTTAAATAAGGAAATTCACTTAGAGAGTAAATATAAATTCTGCTTTCATTGGGCACTTTTATGGCCAGTTTCCCAGGTGCAAAACACTCTGGAGGAATGAGAAGTTTCCTCCGCACATTATTAATCAAACCAACAATGCTTCCAAAGAAGCCACTATATACGGCGCGGCGGCGCACAATTTCTTGCTTTTTTTTTAGTCGTTTCCCCCTCACCCCACTCCCCCCCCCCGACGACACTCCACTGACCAATTTCCCATCAGTCGTCGTGACTCACACGCCCCATTTTTTGAAGAAGCGGCACGCTGACTTTATTACGCCGGCGCCTGGCAGACGGGGACTCATAAAGCTGACGGCTTCGATAACTCGTCCCTCCGCCTTGTCACGGTTCCCCGGGAGAAGGATGGCGGAAAGGTGTGCTGGAGAGAAAGGCCCTGCTGGGCGGGGGGCAGGGCAAAGCGCCCGGCGAACATCCCACGCAGGTTTCTCCTCCCGGAGAGCACCCGCTTCGAATGTTATCAACTGATAATCAGCAGCATGTTCTTATCTGGACCAATGCGATGCAGGCAATATGGACATTTCCACATATACTGCCTATACCGCGAGTATGCGATTAGGACATTTCGGAAGTGAATTTACTGCTGCCGAAGCTAATCGCGAAACTGCCATACAGTACATGACCGGTTAAAGACTGATATGATGTTAGGGGACTTTCACTACGTGGCCGGTTAAGACTGATATGATGCTAGGGGACTTTCACTACGTGGCCGGTTAAGACTGATATGATGTTAGGGGACTTTCACTACGTGGCCGGTTAAGACTGACATGATGTTAGGGGACTTTCACTACGTGGCCGGTTAAGACTGATATGATGTTAGGGGACTTTCACTACGTGGCCGGTTAAGACTGACATGATGTTAGGGGACTTTCACTAGGTGGCCGGTTAAGACTGATATGATGTTAGGGGACTTTCACTACGTGGCCGGTTAAGACTGACATGATGTTAGGGGACTTTCACTACGTGGCCGGTTAAGACTGATATGATGTTAGGGGACTTTCACTACGTGGCCGGTTAAGACTGATATGATGTTAGGGGACTTTCACTACGTGGCCGGTTAAGGCTGATATGATGTTAGGGGACTTTCACTACGTGGCCGGTTAAGACTGACGTTAGGGTTAGATTCAGGGTTATGGTTAGTAATAGTCAGACAACGCGAGGTCCCAACGCCACGTCGGACAGTGGCTGACAACATCATCAGTATGTGGGACAGTCCATACTGGCTGCATTGCATGCTATTGATAAGGGCTGATGACGGAGATTAAATCATCTGATAACATCCGAAGCCACTACCAGAGGCTGTCCTTTCGTTACCCATCTGAAAGCCTTTGTGCCAGGGACCGCCAAGAGAGAACATTTGTGTTAAAAGAAAATCTATTAAATAACATATTTTCTAATACTTTTAAGATTTATTTCAGTCCATGAGTCCTCGTCAAAGATCTACTGATCTACAAGCTTATGACATGTTGTGAGCGTCTTAGGTGTGCCTTTTCCTTTAGGCGTGGGACTAAATGAAGCCTGCGTGAGTGAGTGGTACCAGGCCCACACAGCCAGGCAGTGAGTGGTACCAGGCCCACACAGCCAGGCAGTGAGTGGTACCAGGCCCACACAGCCAGGCAGTGAGTGGTACCAGGCCCACACAGCCAGGCAGTGAGTGGTACCAGGCCCACACAGCCAGGCAGTGAGTGGTACCAGGCCCACACAGCCAGGCAGTGACAAGAAGCTATATGGAAGAGGACGACGTCGCTCCATGCTCATACCAGGAACCTTATTTTAATGAATAAAACATGATTTCAAACAATCTGTACGTACAGTATATGTATACATATGTATATATATATATATATATATATATATATATATATATATATATATATATATATATATATATATGTATACGGTATATGGTAATACAATATCAGTAGTAGTATATCTGCCGTTGGGGGGGGGGGTCTCCCTACCCCTCCATTGAGACATTTAAATCCTGGTGTCAAGGTTTTGATTTATCAATTGAATACTTTATTAGTCAGAAATGTAAAACGGCACAATACGACATTCAATCTAAAAGGACATTCCTGGGGTCTCGTTTCCATTGTGGTCCTGTGAATTTATGTACAGATGTGTCATTCCAATTTAACAGTTCAGGCTTTCCTGTACTTTTCCTGCATTTTCATTCAACTGAAAAGTGTCACTTTTCGACACTTCTTTCCATAGTAAATAAAAAGTAGAATCTGAATAGCATTTACACAACACCTTTGCAAATGCCCTCCTTTCTCACTGACAATGTTCTGACAATGGCATGACGTGTGAAGTTGAGACATTTACATTTACCCCCCTTGTGGTGGCCAATTTTTGAAAGAAACCGCATGTGTTACACATCCTTTAGACATTGATACATTTAAACCCACAGTGTCAGGTATAGCAGGACATGGACTTTACCGGTTGACAAAGTACTACTGCCTGAAGCTCATAATGCAATATCTCTCCCCAGGGCCAGGCCAAGTGGTAGGTATTGCCTCTATCACTCAAAGTGCTTTACAAAGCACATCCATCCATTCACACGCATGCACGCACGCACGCACGCACCACGACCGCACCACAACCGCCAATGGTGGTCTTCAAACATTATATGTTCCGTCAGGAGCAGTTAGGGGTTCAGAGTCTTGCTCGAAAATAACCAGACAGCGGTGGAATAAGTACTCACATGTTGTATTTCAGTAAACATACTGTATGAATACCACAATGGAGAAATACTCTAATTAACAGCAGTAAAAAGTAAGTAAGCGGAGTATATATGACCGAATATCTTAATGTATGATTAATAATAATCAAAATCTGCAAAGTAACAAGTAACTAAAGCTGTAAAATAATTGTAGTGGAGTAAAAGTGCAATGTCGCTGATCTTCGGATGTTGTGGAGTAGAAGTAAAAGTATTGAAAATACTCCAGTAAAGTGCAGAACCTAGTACGCACATGCACATGCACATGCACATGCACATGCACATGCACATGCACATGCACATGCACATGCACATGCACATGCACATGCACAGTAGTGGGACCATTCTGTTTCCCTGGGGGTAGCTCAATAAAACTACAATGCTCAAATTCAAAAGGGTTTATTTGTCACTCAGTCATATAAGAACAAGCAGTGAAATGTTGGTGTGACATGCCCTGCAGACCGTGCCAACAATAAACAATATATAATAATACTGGCTAGTGGCTATATGGTACAGGTACAAAGAATAGACACCTACAAGTATAAAACCTTTAGCAGCAACGGGGAGTGTACAGAATCTGAAGGGAGAATAATTTATCAACCGATATATATATATATATATATACAGAAAAACTGTATGGTGTCTGTCGAGTGGAAACCTCATATTGTATGTCCAAAACTGTTACTTGTTCAGGATTCAAATTCAAGTAACAGATGTGCAAGCTTAACCCATTCTGACCGGGCACCCATTTTGGTGTTAGCATCATGTTGTGCTTTAGATATTGAAAAATAGCAGATCTACAAGCTCATATCGCGCCACCGAGTGGCGCGATACGAGCTTGTAGGTCTGCTATTTTTGAAAAATTCGAAGAACGACTGACATTTTTAGAATCTGATCTCAGGTCAGAATGGGTTCATCAGACCAGTGTGTGTCCAGTGGAGACCTCGTATGAATCTGATCTCAGGTCAGAATGGGTTAAAACACGTCGCTTCTGCTACTTTTGATGCTTTTGTGTGACGCCGTATAGAATGATGAAGTTATAGGCCATTATTTTACGGGGGGCCAAAAGACACAAAAAGTTAGAATGTGGAGATAAAAGCTTTCTTAACCAACCACATACTGTACAGTACACGGTGCAAGACAAGTACAGTACAATGTACAGGGGATTTGTCCGCTCCAAAAAAAGAAGGAGAATGAAGAGAAGTGTGTGCTCTGTTTGGGGGCGTGTGGTGTGTGTCTACAGATGGAAGTGGTCTGACCTGGCGGTGTGGTCATTGTGACAGCCTCAGGGTAACGAAACTCTGGCGGTGTCTCTTGGTGGTGACCTTGTGTTTGCTACTATTCGGGCAGGAACAGTTGGCGCGGGTTAAATGTCCTCGCTTCAGGGCCCCTGAAACCCAGTACAGGAGTTCTCTGTTTTACAAGCTCATGGCGCGTTGCTTTGTGCCACGCTATGAGCTTGTAGATCTGCTGCGTTTGCATTTTGTGTGTTCAAATGTTTGAATAGCTATATCCATTTTTGAAGCGAACATTTCTAACTGCTTCTTGGGGGGGTCCCTGGAACTAAACATTTTCAGATGGGGGCATAGGGTCAAATACATATAATTTTATGGGGGTCCTTTATCATGAAAAGGTTTGAGCACCACCGATATAGCGACATATGTGTTTCAGAAACGGTTGGGATTTAGAAGACATCGGTAGAATCGGGCTGCCGTCCTAATGGGTTAAGTGGAAGACGGCATCCATTCCTTTAAAGAATCAGATCCAGTCCCGCGTCATTTTCTTCTCTGGCCCAGGGATCGGACTTGGGGAATCATCGAGGTCAAAAAAAGTTAAGGAAATATAACTCCTTGCACATTGGTACGTTAATTTCATTCTGTCGCAGTGAGTCCCTGCAGCACAGAAATGAGACAGCTTCCTTTTGTTCTAGTACAGCGCGGCGATATTATTATACCTTTTTCTATGTTGGACACTATATTATATATAGCCTAATCATACATTCTCCATCTCCTCTCCTACGTGGCCGGTTAAGACTGATGTGATGTTAGGGGACTTTCACTACGTGGCCGGTTAAGACTGATATGATGTTAGGGGACTTTCACTACGTGGCCGGTTAAGACTGATGTGATGTTAGGGGACTTTCACTACGTGGCCGGTTAAGACTGATATGATGTTAGGGGACTTTCACTACGTGGCCGGTTAAGACTGATGTGATGTTAGGGGACTTTCACTACGTGGCCGGTTAAGACTGATGTGATGTTAGGGGACTTTCACTACGTGGCCGGTTAAGACTGATATGATGTCAGGGGACTTTCACTACGTGGCCGGTTAAGACTGATATGATGTTAGGGGACTTTCACTACGTGGCCGGTTAAGACTGATATGATGTTAGGGGACTTTCACTACGTGGCCGGTTAAGACTGATATGATGTTAGGGGACTTTCACTACGTGGCCGGTTAAGACTGACGTTAGGGTTAGATTTAGGGTTATGGTTAGTAATAGTCAGACAACGCCACGTCGGACAATGGCTGACAACATCATCAGTATGTGGGACAGTCCATACTGGCTGCATTGCATGCTATTGATAAGGGCTGATGACGGAGATTAAATCATCTGATAACATCCGAAGCCACTACCAGAGGCTGTCCTTTCGTTACCCATCTGAAAGCCTTTGTGCCAGGGACCGCCAAGAGAGAACATTTATTTCTGTGTTAAAAGAAAATCTAAATAACATATTTTCTAATACTTTTAAGATTTATTTCAGTCCATGCGTCCTCGTCAAAGATCTACTGATCTACAGTACAAGCTTATGACATGTTGTGAGCTTCTTAGGTGTGCCTTTTTCTTTAGGCGTGGGACTAAATGAAGCCTGCGTGAGTGAGTGGTACCAGGCCCACACAGCCAGGCAGTGAGTGGTACCAGGCCCACACAGCCAGGCAGTGAGTGGTACCAGGCCCACACAGCCAGGCAGTGAGTGGTACCAGGCCCACACAGCCAGGCAGTGAGTGGTACCAGGCCCACACAGCCAGGCAGTGAGTGGTACCAGGCCCACACAGCCAGGCAGTGAGTGGTACCAGGCCCACACAGCCAGGCAGTGAGTGGTACCAGGCCCACACAGCCAGGCAGTGAGTGGTACCAGGCCCACACAGCCAGGCAGTGAGTGGTACCAGGCCCACACAGCCAGGCAGTGAGTGGTACCAGGCCCACACAGCCAGGCAGTGAGTGGTACCAGGCCCACACAGCCAGGCAGTGAGTGGTACCAGGCCCACACAGCCAGGCAGTGACAAGAAGCTATATGGAAGAGGAGAGGAATGCTCAGGCAAATGTGGACGACGTCGCTCCATGCTCATACCAGGAACCTTATTTTAATGAATAAAACATGATTTCAATCTGTACGTACAGTATATGTATACATATGTATATATATATATATGTATACGGTATATGGTAATACAATATCAGTAGTAGTATATCTGCCGTTGGGGGGGGGGGTCTCCCTACCCCTCCATTGAGACATTTAAACCCTGGTGTCAAGGTTTTGATTTATCAATTGAATACTTTATTAGTCAGAAATGTAAAACGGCACAATACGACATTCAATCTAAAAGGACATTCCTGGGGTCTCGTTTCCATTGTGGTCCTGTGAATTTATGTACAGATGTGTCATTCCAATTTAACAGTTCAGGCTTTCCTGTATTTTTCCTGCATTTTTTCAAAAGTGTCACTTTTCGACACTTCTTTCCATAGTAAATAAAAAGTAGAATCTGAATAGCATTTACACAACACCTTTGCAAATGCCCTCCTTTCTCACTGACAATGTTCTGACAATGGCATGACGTGTGAAGTTGAGACATTTACATTTACCCCCCTTGTGGTGGCCAATTTTGAAAGAAACCGCATGTGTTACACATCCTTTAGACATTGATACATTTAAACCCACAGTGTCAGGTATAGCAGGACATGGACTTTACCGGTTGACAAAGTACTACTGCCTGAAGCTCATAATGCAATATCTCTCCCCAGGGCCAGGCCAAGTGGTAGGTATTGCCTCTATCACTCAAAGTGCTTTACAAAGCACATCCACCCATTCACACGCATGCACGCACGCACGCACCACAACCGCACCACAACCGCCAATGGTGGTCTTCAAACATTATATGTTCCGTCAGGAGCAGTTAGGGGTTCAGAGTCTTGCAAAGTAACAAGTAACTAAAGCTGTAAAATAATTGTAGTGGAGTAAAAGTGCAATGTCGCTGATCTTCGGATGTTGTGGAGTAGAAGTAAAAGTATTGAAAATACTCCAGTAAAGTGCAGAACCTAGTACGCACATGCACATGCACATGCACATGCACATGCACATGCACATGCACATGCACATGCACATGCACATGCACATGCACATGCACATGCACATGCACATGCACATGCACATGCACATGCACATGCACATGCACATGCACACGCACAGTAGTGGATTATACCAGGGACCGTTCTGTTTCCCTGGGGGTAGCTCAATAAAACTACAATGCTCAAATTCAAAAGGGTTTATTTGTCACTCAGTCATATAAGAACAAGCAGTGAAATGTTGGTGTGACATGCCCTGCAGACCGTGCCAACAATAACAATATATAATAATACTGGCTAGTGGCTATATGGTACAGGTACAAAGAATAGACACCTACAAGTATAAAACCTTTAGCAGCAACGGGGAGTGTACAGAATCTGAAGGGAGAATAATTTATCAACCGATATATATATATACAGAAAAACTGTATGGTGTCTGTCGAGTGGAAACCTCATATTGTATGTCCAAAACTGTTACTTGTTCAGGATTCAAATTCAAGTAACAGATGTGCAAGCTTAACCCATTCTGACCGGGCACCCATTTTGGTGTTGGCATCATGTTATGCTTTAGCTATTGAAAAATAGCAGATCTACAAGCTCATATCGCGCCACCGAGTGGCGCGATACGAGCTTGTAGGTCTGCTATTTTTGAAAAATTCGAAGAGCGACTGACATTTTTAGAATCTGATCTCAGGTCAGAATGGGTTCATCAGACCAGTGTGTTGTCCAGTGGAAACCTCGTATGAATCTGATCTCAGGTCAGAATGGGTTAAAACACGTCGCTTCGAGCTTGCACATCTGCTGCTTTTGATGCTTTGGTGTGACGCCGTATAGAATGATGAAGTATAGGCCATTATTTTACGGGGGGCCAAAAGACACAAAAAGTTAGAACGTGGAGATAAAAGCTTTCTTAACCAACCACATACTGTACAGTACACGGTGCAAGACGAGTACAGTACAATGTACAGGGGATTTGTCCGCTCCAAAAAAAGAAGGAGAATGAAGACTGTGTTTGTGTGCTCTGTTTGGGGGCGTGTGGTGTGTGTCTACAGATGGAAGTGGTCTGACCTGGCGGTGTGGTCATTGTGACAGCCTCAGGGTAACGAAACTCTGGCGGTGTCTCTTGGTGGTGACCTTGTGTTTGCTATACTATTCGGGCAGGAACAGTTGGCGCGGGTTAAATGTCCTCGCTTCAGGGCCCCTGAAACCCAGTACAGGAGTTCTCTGTTTTACAAGCTCATGGCGCGTTGCTTTGTGCCACGCTATGAGCTTGTAGATCTGCTGCGTTTGCATTTTGTGTGTTCAAATGTTTGAATAGCTATATCCATTTTTGAAGCGAACATTTCTAACTGCTTCTTGGAGGGGTCCCTGGAACTAAACATTTTCAGATGGGGGCATAGGGTCAAATACATATAATTTTATGGGGGTCCTTTATCATGAAAAGGTTTGAGCACCACCGATATAGCGACATATGTTTTTCAGAAACGGTTGGGATTTAGAAGACATCGGTAGAATCGGGCTGCCGTCCTAATGGGTTAAGTGGAAGACGGCATCCATTCCTTTAAAGAATCAGATCCAGTCCCACGTCATTTTCTTCTCTGGCCCAGGGATCGGACTTGGGGAATCATCGAGGTCAAAAAAGTTAAGGAAATATAACTCCTTGCACATTGGTACATTAATTTCATTCTGTCGCAGTGAGTCCCTGCAGCACAGAAATGAGACAGCTTCCTTTTGTTCTAGTACAGCGCGGCGATATTATTATACCTTTTTCTATGTTGGACACTATATTATATATAGCCTAATCATACATTCTCCATCTCCTCTCCCAGGCTGCCTTCGGAGATCACTACTGTATACTGTACATGTCCAGCATGCCGTTCCTAGTGAAACTTTGATTATTATTATTATTATTATTATTATATGAGCCAATTCTTGGAAATGTGTGTTTATTACTTACTTTTGGCTTACAGGTTTTGAGCGCTTTCAGGGTCATTATTGCACAGTAGACTACAAATGTTGGGCGATAATAACACGGCTTCACCTCGCGGCTTCACAGACTTCATTACGCAAACGAGTGAAATAGGTTGGTTTTCGTCCAAATACCTACTGCCTGCGTGGAGAACATGATTGTTTTGTTCATCCACCGATCTGCCTAATGACTGCGAGTAGAGACGAGACAACATGGCTCAGTTGCCTGACAGTTCACACTTGCTTGAATTAAAGGAGCAGTTTAGCCAAAAGACTTCCTTTTTTCCATCAATTGCACACCCCTCAAGCCTTGAATTCATAAGCCAATAATGTGATGACCGGCAGGGTCTCTGGTAGGAGACTTGTGGAGTCTCCTGCTGAGTCTCCTGTTGATCAAACACCCGGTTATCAGATGATTGGCTTAGGAATGTGATTAAAAAAAATCACCATGAATTCAAGGCTTTATGGGTGTGTAATTGATAGAAAATAAGTCATTTTTGGGAAAACTACTCCTTTAAGTATAGCAAAGGAGCGCAAATTCTGTTACATTTGGTGAGCGATTTATAAGGATGCTTTGATGATGAAATCGAGGCAATTATTTATTGTCAGTCACCCCAGACGCAAAGTGACGGATCAAATTGAACGATAACATTTGAATAAATCTTAACCAAATACCGAAAAGAAACAGGGCAACGTTCCCAGAAACAGTGAGTGGTATATGTCAAAGCTAAACCTATTTCGCTTGTCACGGGCCCGCGAAAAAGTCAAAGCCATCCATTTTGATCTTGGCAATCACGTCGCATTCAGATAAACATTAATACAATAGGGTTAGGATTTATGAGAAGCCATTCCGACTCACAGGTCAGAGTCTTTTGTAATGCTAAACAGCTTAGGAGGTCGTCATCATTGCCACCGCGCGTTTTCCTGGCTCTATGTGTAGCTTGGCTCCGAGGCACCACCGACCTCTGCGCTGACACAAACTTATTGCCAGTGTAAATCTCACACACACACACACACACACACACACACACACACACACACACACACACACACACACACACACACACACACACACACACACACACACACACACACACACACACACACACACACACACACACACACACACACACACACACACACACACACACACAGCTGCCCTCCAACCATGAATATATAAAGGGGTGTACACACAGTATATAGCCTACGACAGCTTCCCCTACACACTGGAATATTATGATTATTCTATCTCCTCGCTGCAGTTGGAACTGAATCACATCCTCTGTCAGGAAGCACTTTTTTTTCATACGTATAGATTATACTTTGGGGCAACGTTCTTTACGGCGGAGACTCCCAACCTGTGGTCCTGGGACCCACTTAGGGGACAGTGAGGGTGTTGCAAGTGGGCTCCCAAATAATTGGCCAAACACACACAATAATAATAGTTGAAATTAAAAAGGTAATAAATGTAATTCCTTCATAATTATACACACCTAAGAATGTACCAAACGGTTACTTTTCATACAAAAGTATTGGTCAAAACAACCTGTGTTCCAATGTGTACACACACACACACGCACGCACGCACGCACGCACGCACACACGCACACACACACACACACACACACACACACACACACACACACACACACACACACACACACACACACACACACACACACACACACACACACACACACACACACACACACACACACACACACACACACACACACACACACACACACCTGCTGTCTTACATATTATATTATAGAACAAACAAAAGTAAACATAGTTGGCTTTAAATTAACTTGCATGGAAAAAGGAAGTTGAAAAACACGAAAAAACATGAAGACAACAACGGAACAATATTGCACAGTGTTCCGAGGGGTGATTGGGGACAGAGACTAAGATGCCTGGGGGGGGGGGGTTGTACACACTAATGCATTTCTTTGTTTCACACACACCTCCAGAGGCCCTGCGTTCATTTAGACCCAGAATCAAGATTCACGGCTTGATTCCCCGCTGGCTGCTCCGTGTGCCAGAGAGGTACTCTGGACGTTTTGCTCAGTGTTAAATGAATTAAATGGGCGGAGGGCCAAAAGTGCAGTTCAATCGGCACATTGGCTACAACACTGCCCCCCCCCCCCCCCCCCCCCCCCAAAAAAAGAAAGTAACTACTGTATACCACAATAGAGAAATACCATGTTTACGAGAATGAGTCCTGTATTCAAAAATGTAGCTTGAGTAAAAGTGCTAAAAGCATTGGCATCGATATACAGTACTTCAAGAGTTAAAATACTACTTGTTTTGAAAATATCTGATCTAGATTAGAAGCTCCACAACAACATGTGAAATGCGACAATGCCTTAAAAATATAGGCTGAGGCAGGGAGTTTTGCATTAATAATGAAACATCGGCAAAGGAACTACTAAACTATAGCAACTCAAAGGAACGACTAAACTATAGCAACTCAAAGGAACTACTAAACTATAGCAACTCAAAGGAACTACTAAACTATAGCAACTCAAAGGAACTACTAAACTATAGCAACTCAAAGGAACTACTAAACTATAGCAACTCAAAGGAACTACTAAACTATAGCAAGTCAAGTTTTCAAATAATTGCAGTGGAGTAATAAAAAAGTTCAACATTTTCCTCTTGAGAGGTAGTGTTGTAGAAGTATACAAACTTTATAAAGTAGGCCTATTGAAAATGTTATTATTCAAGTATAGTAAAAAAAGTACATCAAAGTTGTACTTAGCCTCTTTTCGATTTTGCGAGAGATTTCCCCACAATACAGATGCTGGGGTTTAAGCAGTGGTGTAAAAAGTACTAAAATGTTTTACTTAAGTACAAGTATCAACACTACCGTAATTCTAAATGTACTTAAAAGTACAAAAGTATTGAAGTACCAAACGTTCAAATTGCTGAAATGTATGGCTGAAGTGGTATGCCTCGTAATAATAATCAAAATCTAATTGTCAAATAATTGTAGTGGAATAAAAGTACAATATTTGCCTCTGAAATGGAGTGGAAGTAAAAGTGTTGGAAATAGGAAATAATCCAGTAAAGTACCACAAAGCTGTACTTGAATGAATGTGCTTTTTGTTACTTGAGTAAATGTACTACCACTGGAGAGAGGAGATACGTGGGGAATGCATTTGGAGTGTTGCATGACCTCGGGATTGATTATGGGGTTTGTAGCGCCAAAGCTTGACCTCCATTTGTTTTTGATGTTTTATTTATCCAGTATGTTCCTTCTGAGCTCCTTTTAATTTTAATCTTTTCTCAGCAACGCCCTGTATAACACACCTTGACTGTTCGCAATCCTTTTAACAACACAAATCATTTATGGTTATCCTTGGCACAGAATGTTTTTAACATTGTTTTTGACAAGGAAATTTTTGAAAACCACTGCAGTACTTCTCTCGGAATGTACAGTACAGAATACAAAGAAATAGAAAAAAAAACACGATTATGATTAAAATTGTAAATTGTAAATTGTATACAAATATTTTGAAAATATCGAGCATCAAATGATTGTATGAACTAAATTAATCTACCATATACGTAGTATGTTCTGCAAAGATCCTGCCAATTTTATTCTGAGCATGACATTGCATAATTTGCAAATATTCTGCGAAAATATCTGAGCAATCATCAGAAATACTGTAGCAGCTTGTAGATCAGCTTTATTCCTTTTCAGCAAAGAGATTGTGACCAACTATGTTAGTTACTTTTTCTGGGGAATCCTTCTTGAGAACCACCGCCATATTCAACCCAGATCATCATGATTATCATAATTATGGGCAGAACAACTTGCTGCACGTATATCCATCGCATTACACATTTAAAAGATCTGTCATCGTATTAATTGAGATGTTCTTTTGCCAGAAATTAGCATGATTCATTTAATCAGTGCGTTTGTGAAGTATATGCATCTCTCTCATCAAAATGTACATGATACATGTACTCTCTGCCTCACTCTTTTCTCCTCTTTCTCTCCAGTTGGCTGTAAAATCTTTACTCTCACACCGTGTGCTCGTAAATAACTGTACAGGTTCTCTCTCTCTGTGCAAATGCGAGTGATATACCACACACACACACACACACACACACACACACACACACACACACTGCTGCTGATTCGACTGACTCGGGTGATGGGGGGCCTGCTAATGCCTGACCACCACCAATGGCGCGGGACATACCTCACAAAATGCAACCCATTCTCGGGCATGCACAGATGCTTCTGGGCGTCCCAATTGCCTGTCTGGGGGCTAGAAGGCAGCCTGTGTGATTACTATAAGGCCATGGATACATGCGGGTCACTTTTACAAAATGTGTTTAATATTTGAACCCCTTTATCGATATTTTATACATTGGCTATTCAAACATATAGCAGACAAGCTCACAGCACGTCACTTTGTGCCACGCTGCAAGATTGTAGATCTGCTACATTCCCTCCCTCCCCCCCCCCCCTCCCCCTCTTAGATGTAAGAGTAAGGACCATGCACACAATATCTTCAAGAATTCTAAAGGTGCCAAGACTATGCTCACTTTTCTTTTTTAAATTCTCATCCCACTGGGAGGCGGCCACGGGGCAGACCAAAGGACCAGATGGGGGGATTATGTCTCCATGCTGGCTTTGGAACGCCTCGGGATCCCCCATGATGAGGTCTGGAACTCTCTACTGAAACCCCCGTGACCCATCTCCGGATAAACGGTTGAAGATGGATGGATGGATAGATGGATGCATGGACGGACGCATGGCTAGACGGATGGATGGATGGATGACGGACGGACGGACAGACAGACACACTCACTCCACCGATAGCCCGTAGCACTTGCCCTAGGCTTGACAACCTTGCAGGCTTATGTAAAGGTTAACATGTAATTTAGATAGCATGTATTACCTCGTGTTTAATTCCTTACTCTGGATTAAGA
This sequence comes from Protomyctophum bolini, assembly GCF_963924005.1. Lineage (NCBI taxonomy): Eukaryota > Metazoa > Chordata > Actinopteri > Myctophiformes > Myctophidae > Protomyctophum > Protomyctophum bolini. The sequence goes on from NC_137885.1 coordinate 22,112,989, forward strand.
GCGTCTGCTAAATGCCTAAATTGTAAATTGATGTAAAAAGGTTCAAATGTAATTTAGATTGCATGTTATGTAGACAGATGTCTACAGACAGATTGGTTGTCCTGGGCATCCTATAGTATGTATTTTCAATGTACAGATTTGTATTTAGGATATTCTATTCTATCTATATTCTATTCTGTTTAGACTGATGATAGGTTCTTGTTTCACCAATGATCCTAGACCACTTTCTCTATGCATTTGATGTAGTAGCTTGTGTTTAATTCCTTACTGTAAATTGCTCTGGATTAAGAGCGTCACGCCTATACATTGTAAATTGGATGGATGAATGGATGGATGTTTGCCAGTACAACCAGTCTTGCTGATGCACTGCTGGCCTTCACAAAGGTCAACATGTAATGTGAGGGTGTTTTTATCATACACAAATAAAACAATAGAGTAGGCCTATATGCTACCCAGTGGTATAAAGTAACTTAGTACGTTTACAAAAGTAACTGAGCTTAGGTACAATGTTCGTATGATTTACTAATTTAAACTTCGGCTATCTGCAAGCTCACAGATAGGCTATTTTCACTACTACTTAAAAAATATTTACTAATGTATTGATTTTTCTTTGATTGTTTTCATGAAAATACTGCAACAAAAAAAACCTTTCATCTTTTAAAATAATATTAAAGAAACACAAAAGTAAAGGATGGACCCATTGCATAAGACTCCCGACGCACTGTTGGCCAACCAGAGCTGTACAGTATGCACACTCGCATGGGAAGTCCCTCGGACAGCTGTGAGCGTGATAAGCACAGCAGGCCTGTGTGAGCCAATAGGCAAGAAGCCTGGTTTGCCTGAAGAAATGGCGTGCAGCAGCAGCAGCAGAGAAAGCCAAGGCCGTGCATGGCCGCCTCAATCCCTGGCAAAGCATACGGCGAGGCCCAGCGCCGGCCAGCCTGTCAGGTGGAGCCTGCATCTGGCCCCATTACCCATCGACCACTGCAATGACTCTCTCTCTCTCTCTCTCTCTGAAAGCCTGTTGAAATAATATCATCTGGACCTCGGAGTGGCGGAGAGGGCGCCTCGCTTCTCGCCAATCGTTCACTTAGAACGCAGAATAGCGGGCATGCTGCATGGTGAGACAATAATGCTGTAGGTCAGACGGCACTTTTTTGTGCCAAGGACCCCCCAATTGAAATGTATTTGGCCACAGACCGCCTCTGAAAACATTTGTGCCAGGCAGGGATTGCCCGGAAGAGAAGATTTGCTACACGCTCACGTTGTGAGCGCATAGCAGATATACACGCTCACAACGTGGCACAAAGTGACACGCTGTGAGCTTGTAGATCTGCTACTGTATTTTTGAATAGCCAACGTATAAATAGGTTAAGTGGTTAAAATGATTGTGATATGTTAAATACTTTTAACATTACTGACATTTACTGCTCTAAGATAGTGGATTCGACGACAGAGGTTGTGCATTTTCTTTGCCAAGGCTGCGGTTCTGCAGGAGTGAGGATCAAAATAACACCACACTAACTTTTCATTATTCATGCAGAGGTGCACTGCTGCTTTTCCCATCCTCACGCGTGAATTTTAATAACAGAAACTCAAACTCTTTGGTGGCGATGGACATAAAAAGCATATTGCTTTGGCATACTAACCACTCCAACCCAATACTGTGTAGACGTATACAGTAGTTGAGACTGGAGTCCCCCTCTGGCTCTATCCTTGCCCCACTCCATTTTTGAGGGGCACTAGCCCCTCCGATATACAGGTTTAATGTTTGTTTTTAGTTCAACGTTTGTTTGTTTTAAAAACGCCATTGACAATGAAGGGAAAATGTACTGTCATCTTGTCCCCTAACACAAACATGAAATGCCATTCACAATAAAGAGAATGTAATGTTTGTTTTACATCATCATTACATCACCTAATCTGGTATGATAAGAGCGCCCCTCACTTCACATTTGCTACTACCTCTAGTAGCAACCGTATAGTGGACACTTATTCATGATTGGCTGCCTCTAAGCCAATGGGAGACTTACCCATAGTCTGAACGGCATAAACCCATACTGAGACTGAACGCATGCGCTGAGGCAGCAGCTACACAAACTGATTATACTGTAGTAAACGAGAGTTTCTTGCACCTGGCAGTTATGAATGAGTCATTCCTGTTTTCTTTTCTCCATTGTCATGTTGCGAGCTATTAGATCTGCTATTTTCGCCAAATGTTTTCCCCCAGAATAAACAAAGCCTGGTACCCCCTGCGGGGTCCCCAGCAAAATAAGTCACAATCCTTTCAACCACTTTATCCATTCATGTTGGCTGCTATTCAAAAATAGCAGCTCTACAAGCTCACAACGTGCAACATCGAAAACATATTAGGAAATCTTTTAAGAATTTTGAATCTCAGATGGAGGTCTGCAAATTAATTTAGGGGTCCTTGACACGACAATGTTGGAGAACCACTGATGTACAGCACTCATATTACATATACTATGTTGACCGGGGTTCCCCACGGTTTTGTACTTGGGACCCCTCCTTTTATCTCTTTGCTGCTAATCTCAAACTGAAACACCTGTGTTGGTCCCCAACATGGCAGGTGTAGGGCTACATTTGAAACTCATGAATTAAGACACGCCCAGAATAGGGACACATATACATGCATAAACTTGCCTTAATGATTATATCTGGTTTCAGTATTTATTCATGATATATTTTCTCTATTATTAAGGTTATTTTTCCAGTCAGTTTCTATTGGGGGTGGGGAGGGGGGGCGGGACGGGACGGGGGTCGCAGTACAGTACAGTACAGTACAGTACAGTACAGTACAGTACAGTACAGTACAGTACAGTACAGTACAGTACAGTACAGTACAGTACAGTACAGTACAGTACAGTACAGTAAAGTACAGTGCACATATGAAGACTGCAGACAAACCTCACCCCTTTGGACTATACATTTAAAATTCGAGTGTGCGTGAGTCGACCTCGGCTGCCAACCAGAAGGCTATATCTCTCGATCATGTTGAGAGTGTCCTACCCCCCCCCCCCCCACCCCCTGGAAGAAGGGGAAGTGATTAACGTTAAAAAAAAAACGGGGCCTATACTTTCATGTTCCCGTCCCACGTGTCTCAGGGTCTCACGCCACACCCCAACCATCTGAGAAAAGGTAGACGCGCCTTTCGGCCCGCCCCAAAGCCACGCGTGACGCGCCCGCCACGGCACGTTCTATCCATCAAAGCGCTGCAACATACAAGAGCGGACGAGAGAGAGAGAGAAAAGGAGAAAGTGCAGGGATGGCAGATTTGTCATGCATGTGATATTCAGGGTACCGCATATCCGCCTACGTGAACCCAGGAGAGATGGGGGTGGGGTGGGGGTGCCAGAGGAGAGGGGTGTGTGTGTGTGTGTGTGTGTGTGTGTGTGTGTGTGTGTGTGTGTGTGTGTGTGTGTGTGTGTGTGTGTGTGTGTGTGTGCATGTGTGTGTGTGTGTGTGTGTGTGTGTATGTGTGCGCGTGTGCTTTGAAGATGGATTACCAAATCACATCATGGGAAAGAGAGCCCTAGTATGAGCAAGAGGCAATTTCATCTAAAGGCACTCGGAGCGAGTAGCATGTGCGTTAGGGGAGGAATACAGATGCTTATGTGCTTCGGAGTGTTTATTTGCACATTGACACTAGCGTGCACATTCACACAAGCACCGGCAATCTTTTAGTCCGCCAGCAAGCCACCCACCACCATTTCTCCCTTTTAGAAGATAATGACATGAAAAGAAAGTGACACAGGTCTAGGATTTTCTTTTTTTAGTACTATTATTATTGAGCTTCTCGTCGAATCAGACACGAGCTGTTTTAGCCAACATAGAAATGGACCGGAGCTATTTCCCCCGCAATACATGTCCCTCTGCGACTAAAAAAAATAAATAGAAAAATCTGTGAAAACGGCCGGCTATGTATAGTTCAATTAATCAGCGCCGCTCGAGCCAATTCAAAAATGAGAGGACGTGGGCCAGCGAGTTAGGCTACGCATAGCACGACAGGCGTGACATGGAGTGGTGATCCGTTGATTGCTCCTCAATTTATCATTGTTGATATACGGTAATGAGATGGAGAGGGTGGGGCCGACATGATGCTCTCTCTCTCTCCCTCCCTCCCTCTTGCTCTGCCTCTGCAGTCCATTCTTAGAGATCTTCCTTTTTTGTCCTTAAATGACACAGGCTTGCTGATAAAGTTGCTGCTAAATAAAGGAAGACTGGGTCAGTAATGAATGGCCAAGGCGCTCCTCCTGCCAAAAACTGCATTACAGTGCTCCTAATGTTCTGCCTTGTCTCAACCAGTCTATCAGCGGAGCCGCGCCGCGCTTAAGAGCGAATTAAAAGTCTGGAGAGGAATTAAGGACGGAATTGGAGAGGAAACGCGGGGGGAAGTGTGTGTGTGTGTGTGTGTGGGATGGGGGTGGGGGGCAGGGGATGCGCTCTATGCAGAGTATGCACATGCGCCATTTTGGAAAGAACTTGGGCCCCTTCCCTATACTTCCTTCACAGGTGTTACCGCCGATAGTAATGAAGGCTCTGTTCCGTTCTGGTCAAACAGAGTCAGGGTGCCGCTATTGTGCACGTTGGTTCACTGGAAACACTCTGCCACGTCAGTGGGATATTCAAAGTGTCCTTGAGTGGGTTCCAAATGGCCCCGGACGGGTCTGTAACTCTGAGAGTCCAGGTTTGACCTGTACTGTACGTGGTTTCTCAACCTGGTGGGTCATGAGGATATCGCCCCCCCCCCCCCCCCCCCCCCCCCAAATGATTAGCAAACCGCTAAGATTTTATTGATAATATAAACAACATTCATTCACAATCTAGTCTTAAAAAAAGTTACAAAATATATAAAGCTACACTATGACTTTCCTCTTTTACCCCAGACGTGAACTTGGTGTGCTGCATGCACCAGGGCTGACATTTGTATCATTGAGCTAATGGAGCTGCTTGCTCAGGGGATACATTGAATCTTGAACGTCAGGTCAAAATCCCTGTCGGGTCATAGCTGTTCTGTGTCACTACATGACCTTTGGCACAAGTAAAATGTATCAATAGAAGAGAGAGAGCTAGGGTGACAAAATGCAACAACCAAAATACAATTGTATAAGTTATATTGCATTAACCATACTGTACCCTACCATACAGACTGGACTCAATCACATTTTATTCATAATTTTGTTTTATAGTGCAGTGTACAACATACCGTTGGATGGGTGGGCTGTGGACACTTGTTCCACGAACACCTGTTCCATAAACAACTCTGGGTCCCGACCAGCAATATCTAAAACACTCAAATATCCCGGTTTTCAACAATCACTACCAAATTGTACTGGTTTTCAGCACAATTAAAAACAATTAGTTTTTGAGTGCTTCCATTGATTCATCATGTTCTGTTCTGGTGCAGTCTCTGTGCTAAGTGCTAAAGAGATTGACCCCCATCCTGATGAAAACACCGGGCCAAAACAAAGGAAAACGCCACTGTGACGTATTGCGAGCATACAGATCTGCTATTTTTTCAAATGGAATAATGGGTCAATGTAAATTCAATGGTTTTTTTTAAATATGCTCACCCAGTAATGAGTGATGGGTCAAGGTGTATTACGTGGGGGTAGAAGGACTGGACACAAACCCTTTCACAATTTAGAAATATTCACAAAGGGAAGCGAAAAACACAGAAACAATTGTGAGCATATTATCCCCAACAATAACATTTGTTTGGCAGATTTCTAAATTGAACTACTATGAGTTTTCCCAGCTTTACCCACACATTTATATTGCAATAAATCCAAATAAACAAATGCACTAAAATACGATTCAACCTCAACAGGTGGGAGATGGCACAAACAATATCGCTAAGCAACATGTCGCGTTATGTACCGTTGTGGGCTTGTAGAGCTTGTAGATCTGCTTTTTCTTTTCTGGTTTGCCCTAAGGAAGGCGGCAGGCCACCTTTGGGCTGAAACATCTTGGCTGTTCCATTATGAACCAACCTGACTTTAAAGCTTTTTTAACTTGATGAAAAGTGCCTTGCTTGGACTCATTTTAGGTTTGTTGCCTGGAGCCTTTTTCCTTTCTTTTAGAGCCAAAGTGCACCTTCGAATAATTCACAAGACTAGAACATTGAGGGCAATGGAGAGAAACTTGATTACCCCCCGTCACCCAAGGAAAATGAAGGCTCATGGGTGTGTGATGAACATATCTTCTCTGTTGGGTGGGTGCAAACCTCATATGTCCAAAACTGTTACTTTTTCAAATAAAAAAATAGTGAAAATATCAGATGCCCAAGCTTGTGTGATGCTTTTGAGTGATGTACTATGATCAAGTAGGACATTCATTTACAAATAACAAATAACAAGTTTTGGCGATAAGAGGTTTCTGCCCGACAGCAATGATATAGGCCAAGATGTTTATTTGTCAAAGTAAATTGAAAAGTTGCAACTTCTGATGGGATAGTGACCTGAGGCGAGCGGAGAAAAGAGCAATGGTGGCTTGTTAATTCGTAATCACAGTGACTAAATGATTGAGTGCGACTGAGTGGCATGGGACATGGGCAAAAAGAGAGGGTCACAGATGCTCCCCTATAGTGCCAGGGGGAGACTTCCCAGAATGGGGGCAACTCACCGCCTTCTCACCCAAACAAACACACGCCTTTATGCAGGAGCACATGGATTAAAGCAAAAATATAATCTCACGATTGAAAATGTTCGTATGCTATGACCAGGTCCTAATGTGCGAGTTGTAAGAAGGAGCTAGGCTACACCTAAACCTAACCTTAACGTACTTTTCGGACAAAAAATAGTTGGAGGTTGTTGGAAAAATAGTGGCAGCAGCGGGATTCGATAACAGGAGGTGTGGATTAGGAGTCCAATAATCTGAGTTCCCAGAAGTTAGATTTTTCGCCACTAGGGGGGTGAGAAGGCACGCTACTGAGCTAGCTGCCAGAATGGCTGTATCAGAATGTGAGAAAGCCCCGCCCCACGGGCACCCCACTACTTCCTACTAGTAGTAGCTGGCGATGTAAAACAAGCGCCCCATCAGCTCCCAGGCTCTGCAGAAAAGGTAGTCCCGTCCGACTGTATTTCCGTCTCCATAAGAGACATTCTGCATGGCTTCTATGGAATCCAATGACTGAAATGAGTCGCGGCAACTGAGAACATTAATCCATGCATGAGTGCATGGGACAACAAATAACATTTCTTTGCTCTCTTCAGTTATTCGCCAACAACATTCTGAACACATTGCACAAACACCCTTCGCCCTCTTTGATGCCGACGGCCCTTGGAGTAAGTAAATAATGAAAAACGTAGAGTATAATTCATTTCGCCTCGTGTGATTTATTTGTCCTCTTACTTTCCTTCCATCTCTCCTCGTCTCCTTGCTGGCTTCCTTTCTGTCGGTTTGCTCCAACAACGGTAATCATATCAATTTGTTAATAAAAACGTTTGCCGTTTTGTTCCAGATTCTGAATCAAGGGGGAATCTTAAAGAAGAATCTCGAGTTGACCGTTCAACCATTCATTCCCTATCTGTCGGTAATATGGTAAACAACAAGAAGGAAAAAAGCAATTCAAAGAGTTGAACCCCCGGCACTCATCCCCCTTGGGCAAAAGTTCATTTTTTTCCCTTCAATCAGGCAGGATTATCTGGACATGGCCACAAAAGCATCCTCTGTGAATTCATTTCTCGGGAGTAAGAGTATTGGACATCCTATCATCTGTCTGACTGAAACCTTGTATGTCCAAAAAGGTTACTTTTTTCAGGAAACGGAGAAAAGAACATTGTGTTCCAATTCCAAATGGATGGGGATGGACCTCGCCTTAGCTCACTATAGCATTGGCGCTATTGATATTAGCATCCAAGATGGCGACAAACCGGACGCGCATCACACTAAAAATGTTTCTCATCACGATGGCACCCAATCAGGTGGCCCTCATTGTGTAATAATACTTTTCATTGGTTCAATAGCTACAAACCCCACAGACATCCCATCGAGTCTCTACAGTATACCCAAACTAAAAACGAACATAAAATAATTCCTGTCCTCGACATACAAGTGAACATAGCTCTTGAACACCTTGAGAGTAGAATCCTCTGACCCCCGACCCAAAACCCTTCCTTTCTCTGATTCTACTGAGCTTTACTCCAATTACTCCAATAGAAATGCCCACACACACACACACACACACACACACACACACACACACACACACACACACACACACACACACACACACACACACACACACACACACACACACACACACACACACACACACACACACACACACACACACACACACACACACACACACACACACACACACACACACACACACACACACAAATATGGAGATACAAGGTTTCTGCCCGACAGCTATCTTCTGACATACAATATTGCCCAAGGATGCAGAGAAATGTGACCAGACGGAGGCAATATGAACAGTGTTGACCTGTCTGCTATCAACATGTACAGCTGGCATCAGAGAGAGAGAGAGAGAGAGAGAGAGAGAGAGAGAGAGAGAGAGAGAGAGACAGAGAGAAACTCCTTTGTTCCCCCTGACAATAAAGCAAGGAACGGATGCCTCGCTGGCATTTTGTGAAAATAAACGATTGCAACACCCCAGGAAACTGCAAGCTTTGTATTTCCATTACTCATGGCCATACGAGCAGGTATACTGTGGAGTGAATGACTGTTGCTGCTTTCCACTCGCCTTGCTGTTCTCATAGTAATGTTATAATTATAATATTTGTTGTTGTTGTTCAGGTATTTCTCAATGTACATTTAGCACGTACTGTGAAATTTGTCCTGGGCATATTACAATGAAATTATTGAAATTTAACTAAACTATTATTTTAACTTAATTTAACTTAACTATTAAGTAGCCTTGGTAACCAATAGTTGCAAAGTCATCATGTGGCCCATAGGAGGAGCCTATAGACAAATTCACAGAGGCTTGCCTGGGTGCGGCCATTACTGAGGTGTACCCATTATAAATCAATTTTAGCATTTATTGAAAAATTAGGATCTAATTCACGCCAGCATTTGAGCTCTTATTTTTCCGGTCAGCTAGCAGTAGACCTAAACTGGGAATCTACACAGTGCTGGGCAGGCCTTGTTGACAATGTGAATCCAGACCGGAGCATTCATAGTCTGGATTTCCGGTGGTGAGGTGACCACCGAACTACAATATGACGTCACGAGCCGCGGTGAAGAGCAAACCACCGCCACCGCCCCAGCCCTACTCTCCGTTTTTACTCACCACCGCTCAACGTTATTTCAGGTCACCTGGTGGACACCTCACCACAGAAAATCCTGACTATGAATGAGCCTTTAATCTTCTGTCTGTAGCATGAGGCAACTTGATACACAAACTGTACACATCCTGTGAGTTTGTAGATTGGCTGATATCGGACACAATATCGGATATAGATTGTAGCCATCTATATTTTGGCCAAATGTTCACCTATTTCAGGCGAACGTTCGCTTCTAATGATTTGCCCAGACTATAGTACAGTATGTTTCATACTACACCCAGGGAGCAGGTTCAATGGGGTTTAGCTAAGGCACACCTAATCACAGTGTGGAGATAAGAAGGGGGCGAAACCAGCAACCTTCCTTTCCCCAGACTGCTTCTCTACCCACTCAGTTACAGCCTCCAATGTCTTCCAGTTATATAATGATTTGCCACCGGAGACATCATACTGTATGAAATACATCGTTGCAGTCAGGCAGAAACATCTTATCGCCATATTTTAACTTTCACGAACCAACGCGTTTCAAGCTTATAGATCTGCTTCTTTTGCCACTTTTAGAATTTGTATCCTGAAAAGTTTTGGACATAATGAGGCTTCCAGCAGGCAGAGGCGAAAGCCTATAGGGGCATAGCAGTTGAAAATGTAGAAAAACATTCTTATTACATTACTTTTATTAAACACTATTTTCTGTTTTTACTCATCCCTTTCAAAAGGTGTAAATATTGGAGAGCACTATATTAATTATGAATAGACGGATCTCTTGGTGATTACATAGCGCTGTTCCCCCTAAACCAAAACAGGCTGCGTTATTAAGAATTAAGCCACTCTCGATCTGGGAAGTGTTTGTTTTTGTATTTATTTCCTAGATCCCTTTGTTAAACTAGGGGGGTTATTATGAATTTCTATTGACTTAAAAAAAAACAATATAAAGTCTATCTAGATTTATTTCATTTCATCCCCCAGGACTCTACACTGGATCTGTGTGTTTTTCCCCCCCTCGACACATGTTCCGATTGCGACGCATCGTGTGCTTATGTTATCTCTATACAGCATAGTATCATCTCTGTCAGGTGGAAACCTCACATCTCCCAAACTGTTACTTTTCAGGATTCAATTTCAAAAATGGCAAAAGTAGCAGATCTACACGCTTGCAGTTCTGCTACTTTTGATGCTATTGTATGTGACGCTGTATTATGATCAATTAGGGCGTAACTTACAAAAGAACATTTTAAATATGGAGATATTGGTTTCTGCCCGACAGCAATGATTTGTAATATGTCTTTGTTTTATCTCTTTAGCTTCTGGTCTCACTCTACCGCTTCTAACGGAATATTACAAAATTAAAAATGATGGAATGCGGTGAAGAGCAAACCACCGCCACCGCTCCAGCCCTTCTCTCTGTTTTTACTCACCACCGCTCAACGTTATTTCAGCTCCGGTGGTCAGCTCACCACCGGAGCGGTGGTCACCTCACCACCGAAAATCCAGACTATATGAATAGGCCTTTAGTGTCCAGCATTCACAGCCATAGAGGAGAATATCAATGGAATATCATGGAGCACCTGGGACCACAGATATAGTCTTCCTACAGAGCACCAGTGCAGAATGATGATACAGTAAGAATTGTAAGTTGTCACAGCGGAAAAAATCCCTGGGCGGCATTAAAATAAAACGGATCAGTTATAAACGTACTATTTTGAGCCATTGATGATAGAGAGACCATTTAATAATGTTATGCATGTCTCCGTTGTGAACCATTGTTGAAGGGAATGTTCCTCCTCGGGCAAAGCATAAATGTACACGACTTTAGAAATTGAATGTATAAACTAAAGATACAAGCAGTTTTTGAGCGAAGTGAAGAATGAGGCGTCATATTTATCGAATATGATTTGGACTTATCGCCTTTTCAGTGTATATCCTGTCAGCTAAATTGAACAGCGCGAGCCAGGGACAGCAACAATGCTAAACAGATTGGAATAATCTTGTGCAGTACAGCATTCACAAATTCTATATTTCCAAGGACACTCCTACACTTGGACAACTGGTATGAGGTAGCAATAAGTAGGTCAATCCAGGACAGAATTTTTATATTATATATATATATATATAGTATATATTAGAGTTGGGGGATATCGCGATACCTGACCAAATGGCAGGTTCAACCACGTCACTCACTGCCACGTCCCTCTACAAACAAACCAACAAAATAAAAGACTTGTATAAGAACCCATTACAGTCTTTATATCCTTCAAGATGTGAGCATTGTGTCTGTCTCCGTTGAGAAGCACTCATCCTGACACCATTATGAGTGAAGAGTGTCTTTCCTCCGGCGTCAGGAACAGGGACTCTCAAAGCCGCACTAAGTATTATTGTATACTTTGGTTGTTAAAAAAAAGCAAGATATATACACACAAACTGTGAGCTTGTAATTTGCTATTTTGTATTCATTCATTTTTAATCGTGACAATTTGTTAAATTCGTCTTTAAAGATATATATATATTTCAAAGCATTTTTTTACTCAAATCATTGCTTCTGGAGGTCCCTGGAACATCATATTTTGAGATGAGGGTCCACTGCCAAATACATATCATTTTGGGGGGGGTCATTAACATGAAAAAGGGTGAGAACCATTGGCATAGCGTAGAAACCCCCCCAGGAACAAGACATTAGAATGGGCCTGATACAGTAGGTCTAAATGGGTTAAGTGCATGCACAATTAAAGACACATACAGGGACCAGCCTAGAGCGGGTTTATTTCTGATGCCTTGTTTTATATTACGGTACCTGTATATAGGGTGATCGATTCAATTGATTACTCTCTCTCTCTCACTCTCACACACACACACACACACACACACACACACACACACACACACACACACACACACACCAAAGTACATTAAAAAAGAAATGGTAAGGATAAGGAAACAACCAATAGTTTGTTTGTTGTTCTTTTTATATAATATGCCAGTTTCCTGTATCCCCCTCTGAGTCTGAACACAGATGGAGATTCATCTGTCCCCCTGTTCCGCTGTGACTCGTTCTCCCGTCACAGAGAAAGAGTGACAGAGTCTCTCTTTCATGAAAACCCCCTAGTTTGACAACCCCCCCCCCCCCCCCCTAGTCACATGCTCACACTTAAAGGACCACGTCACCACTTTTCAACCCATCTTCATATAATTGGTCCTCACTAATGTTCATGATAAAATACCACTATTTTTCTACTTTGTCTGTGTCTCATAGGAGGGGCTGTGGGCAATTCAGAAACCCGTCCACCAGTGACATCGTTAGGCAGATTTCTTTAAGAAAATGTGTTTATATATTTAGATTTGTATTATCGTGAGAGCGAAGGCTTCTGGAATAGAAAGACCGATTGACTTGGATTCCCCATCGATGAACTGCCCACAGCCCTCCTATTAGACACAGACTGAATAGGAATGAATTGTGCCATTTAATAATGGTCATTAGTGAGGACCAATTATATGAAATTAGATTGAAAAGTGGTGAAGTGGTCCTTTAAAGCAGAATGAATTTACCATGATCCACTAAATTATTTCATTTACAAGTTTTACTATGTTATTTGGATGACATATCATTAAAAAAACCTTGAACGATTACTATTGTAATCTATTTGGGGTCACACCCCTTTTAACCCATTCAGGATGGGAACCCCTTTTAGTATTTTAACCATTATTTTATACTTTAGCTACTGAAAAATAGCATATCTACAAGCTCATAGCGCAGCACCGAGTGCCAGGCTACGAGCTTGTAGATCAACTATTTTTGAAAAATCGTGAAAATGTGGCGCAAATCTTATTTCAGAGCGAACATTTTTAACTGAAATATTTGCTTCTGGGGGGGGGGTCCCTGGAACAACATATTTTTAGATGGGGGTCCGCAGCCAAATTCAGATCATTCTGGATGACATGAAAAAGTTTGAGCACAGCTGACAGAAACAAGGTTTTTCAAAAAAATGTTTTTTTTAGAATTGGCCTCAGGTCTAAATGGGTAAGCTTTGATTGACTGGCCTATATATCCCCATCCGTCTCTCTCTCTCTCCCTCTCTCTATCTCTGAAGAGCCTATATCAGCCATCGGAGGCGCCGGTACACATCGCCCGTCGCGCTTATCAGACAGTTTATTGTCTTTCCTGTGGGCGCCGAGTGTCCTCCATCTGTGTGAGCGCTGACAGCCAGTCGCCATGGTGAGGGGCCCCGCTTCAAGCCGTGATTTAGACGGCCGGCCTTGCCAGCGTTGCCTCTGTCACTGCTGCCCGCCCACCCTATACCTCTCTCCCCGTCTCTCTCTCCCCCCCTCTCTCTCTCTCACCCCCTCTCCCTCTCTCCCCCCCTCTCTCTCATTCACCCCCTTTCCCTCTCTCCCTCTCTCTCTCCCCCCTCTCTCTCTCTCCCCCCCTCTCCCTCCCTCTCCCTCTCTCCCCCCCTCTCCCTCTCTCACCCCCTCTCCCCCCCCTCTCTCTCTCACCCCCTCTCCCTCTCTCACCCCCTCTCCCTCTCTCCCTCAGACCCTCCTTCGTTTATTTATTTATTTGTTTTCACACGCTCCCCTCGAGTCCTCGTGCACAAAGCGTCATTGCTGTGCACACTTCAACCCCAGGTTTGTGGGGAATTAACGCACTGAAAATAGCAGATCTACAAGATCACCCACAATGACAGAGAGGAGACCAGCATAGCCCCCTGAGGGACTCCACTCAACCATATGGGGTTTAATTGGTAAAAAGAAAACTATACTATATACTATAGGTCCTCTCCCTCCTCGTTTAAAATGGCCAATCTACAATGCCGTGAGCTTGTAGATCTGCAATTTTTGGCGAATGTACGCCACCTCGAATAGGGCCCGCTAGGCGGTTCGTGGTCGTTGAGCAAACATGCGCACGATGACCTCGGATCCGCTCTCGAGCAGCCGAAGCTTTTTAAATATTGCTGTGTGTGTGCGTGTGCATGTGCGTGTGCGCGCGTGTGTGTGTGTGTGTGTGTGTGTGACATGTGTGAGAGAGAGAGAGTCCATGCATGTTGTGGGCAAGCGAATAATAATAAAAAGATGGCCTATGTTTTCATCCCCCTATAGCACGAGCCCCTCTCCCTTAACCCATTCTGACCTGAGATCAGATTCATACGAGGTTTCCACTGGACACACACTGGTCTGATTAACCCATTCTGACCTGAGATCAGATTTTAAAAAATGTCAGTCGTTCTTCGATTTTTCAAAAATAGCAGACCTACAAGCTCGTAGCGCGCCACTCGGTGGCGCGCTATGAGCTTGTAGATCTGCTATTTTTCAATAGCTAAAGCATAACATGATGCTAACACCAAAATGGGTGCCCGTTCAGAATGGGTTAATGGCCTGGTTATGCTCTTACCACTTGCATCCTGTATATTGCCGCTCGCCACTCAACGAGCATCCTCCAGAGGTTGCCTTTGTTAATATTTTATTCAGCACTGAGATGGTAAATACGCCAGTCAATCCAGGAGATGAAGTAGGGGAGCGAGGGAGATGGAGCGCTGGGGGAGAGAGTAAACTAAATCTTATACGGTTGGGGAGGAGAGAGAGAGGAGAGAGAGAGCGAGAGAGCGAGAGTGGGGGGGGGGGGGGGGGGTGGGAGACAGAGAGTGAGAGAGAGGCCAGAGGGGTAAGAGAGAGGAGACAGACATACAGACAGAGAGGGGAGAGACTGACAGAGGGGAGACAGACAGAAAGGGGAGAGACAGACAGACAGAGAGGGGAGAGACAGACAGAGAGGGGAGAGACTGACAGAGAGGGAAGAGACAGACAGAAAGGGGAGAGACTGACAGAAAGGGGAGAGACTGACAGAGAGGGAAGAGACAGACAGAAAGGGGAGAGACTGACAGAAAGGGGAGAGACTGACAGAGAGGGAAGAGACAGACAGAGAGGGGAGAGACTGACAGAGGGGAGAGACAGACAGAGAGGGGAGAGACTGACAGAGGGGAGACAGTCAGACAGACAGACAGACAGAGTGTGAGAGCGAGAGAGAGAGACAGACAGACAGAGAGAGTAAGGAGCTGTCTCCAAGGGGTTGTCAGTCACAGTTGCTTTCTCATTTTTAACTTGTCAAGCTCAGCTTCAGCTTTCCATTTTTTATCACCAGTGAAAACGACATTTGCACCAAAAGGCTAAGGCGCTGCTCGACAAGAGTAAAACAATTTAAGCAAAACGCCCGACACACATCGGGGTTCCATTTTTTGTTCTGTCTGTTTGAATAAAAATAGCAATAAAAAATAAAAACGGGGAGGGAAACGTGCACGCACAGAATTATAGCCCACGGATTATTTTGGGGGGGGAAAGGATAAAACGTACACAATCACACCCTATACAGCATTCTTCCTATGGGGGGGGGGGGGGGGGGGGGGGGGGGGTGGAGAAAAATAATAAAAAATGGCAGAGAACAACATTCATACCAAAAATACTCCAGTGCCACACTGAATTTAAGTTATGCTTTCCCTGTGGCACAAAAACAGTGGAAAATAATGGGAGAGAAAAATAAACATTTCTTGAGAGAGAGAAAAAAGAACATTGAAGTACAACCTCCCATCTTGCAACAGCAGGTGAGAGAGAGATAAAGTGGCCCGGGTCTAGTCGAACGGCTGCCTGCTTGTGGTTCATTTGCAGTTGCCAGCGATGTGTTAAATGGCCATCTGCGATAGGGTGAGAGCCCCTGTAATGACTTCCTGTCTGGGTAGGAAGAAGACTGTAGGATTTGGGGGGGGATCGACTGGAAGCGTTTATGTTTTGGCTTCTTTTATATTTTTCCATTTTGGGGGGTGGGGTGGGGGGGGGGGGGGGGGGGAACTGGTTGGAATAACATGTTCCTTCCACGTGCTACGTCCAACCGGGGAAACTCCCCCCCCCCTGTCGGGTGAAAAGAAGCGCCTTGGACTCCTCATAGAAGGAGGCATGAGGTCAGTCCATTGGGATGGCTCCAGGGGGGCTTTAGCCCCCTCTGGTGGAGGCTGAGCTGCCCCCCACCCCCTCCAAGCTCAAACAAGCCCAATTGACTGACTTCTATATGTAAACCAAGATGCATTAGCCGCGTGAATTCCGTTTGTGTCCGAGCATAGGCATGGTAACGCCCCGCCTGCCAGTGATTGGCCTACCGACACTGCCTGTCTTGACTGTCCTCCGAGGTGGATATGCTGGATAGTCTGATGCGAGGTTACTCCGTGGTGGGAAATAATACAAGTAGTACGGTGTGATACCCACAGTCACAATTTTCTGGAGCCATCGCTGTCTATTTTTTGCGCATTTTTTTGCACTTCCCTCATTTGAAAATAAACCGCAGAGCAGGCTATACTAATACAAAGGCTTATTGTAATTTTGATATTACAGAGGCTATTATAGGCTCCAATATTTCAAAAGGATTTAACTACATTAAATGACTAGCTTGTCGTCTCATTGCTGTGCCTATTTATTTTCCATTTGTTCAGCTCTGGTCCTCAACTGGAGGGACTTGAGTTTGTAAATATTCAACTGGCTCAAGAAAAAGCCAGGCCACACAAAATTATGAAAACTATGTTAAATTATATTTGGCTAAAATATCAATTTGTTTGATTGGACTGGACTTTTTTGTTGTTTTTTGTGTGTGTCTCTGTACTCTATTATTGTTATTTTTTTATATTGTCTTAAGGGAAAAACATGATAACGATAACTATGGGGGGAGGGATGGGGTGAGGGAGAAAATGGGGGAAAAAATGTATGTTCAAACCTGCTACCAACACACACACACACACACACACACACACACACACACACACACACACACACACACACACACACACACACACACACACACACACACACACACACACACACACACACACACACACACACACACACACACACACACACTTAACGCTGTAATTGCTGCCAAAGGAGACTCAACTTAGTACTAAGTCAAGAGTGTGAAGAATGTGCATGTGTTTTTCCAGTTTCTTATTTTTATAAATTAACAAAATATAAAAAAAAAACGTTTTTCACTTCATCATTATGGGGTATTGTGTGTAGATTAATGAGGAAAAAACCGAATTGAATCCCTTTTGAAATGAGGCTGTAACAAAGCAAAATGTGGTAAAAGTGAAGGAGTGTGAATACTTTCCGGATGCACTGTGTATATATATATATATATATATATATATATATATGGCTCAAACACAACCTAACAACCTAAAACGCAAATTAAGACACTGATGATGTGGTACATAATGATTTGTTAATAATTCTACAGTATAGGCTACACGGAGAGGAATCATATTAAGCAACAAGCCTCATAGATAGGCCTACTGTATGCTATCCGCATTTTATTTTTTACATCGGTCACTTCGGGCACTTAAAATCTCATTACTCATCATTGGCCTAGTGGTCCAGGAAGACACATATAGTGTAGGGCAGGCTCTAATGGGGCAGGCTCTAATGCAGCCTGCCTGACAGCGTGTCGTGGGTTCGAATCCCAATCCCGCCGGCCTTTCACGCTCTCTCTCTCTCTCTCTCCCTGTACATCTGCACTTGTACTAACTCAATGGAGCAGGCAGAAAAGGCTAAAAATAAAATGACTCGATCATCACCTGAGGCCTTCAACAACAACATCAAAGATACCATAGCTGTTGCATTGCATGCTTAGCTGATAACTGTTGAACTGATAATCATATCGGATAACCGCAGTGAGCCCCCGATCGGCTGATAAATAAGCAGCACCTGACCAATCAGCGCCGCAAGCTAAAAGTGCAACGGCACGGAACCGTGAAGAATGTCGCTGCCGAAAGGAACATCGGTGTGTCAAACATGGATGAACATCAGCTGGGCAGACACAGTCAGTCACCATACAGGTGTTTTGGTTCAACTCCCGGCTGAGGAGGAGACGCAGAGCAGAGCGGAAAACCCTTCGCCGGTCACAGAATGGATTCTAATCATGTATGCCCGTACTACTGCACATGTTATTGTATATATCGTTGCTGTCAGGCAGAAACCTCATATCGCAGCGCACACACGTACATGCACACGCACACACGCCCTACTTCATCATACTACAATGTCACACAAAAGCATCGAGAGTAGCAGATCTACGAGCTTGTCAATCTGCTACTTGTTATGCTTTTGGTTTCCACCCGACAGAGATGATATCTTTGATTATCTGACCCATAAATTCGTTTTTCTTCCCCCACACCCCCCCTGCTCTACCCTACCTCTATAGTCTTCATACGCACAGATACAATCATTTACATTTCAGCCAAGTCTTCATGTGACAATAAAGCCTAAAATATCAGATGTCTAAATAGCACTAAAACTAAATGGTGTGTTATTCAAAAGATAAGACTAAACTAAACCAGAATTTGCAGTCACAATAGCCAACCAAATGGAATAGTTCATTCATGAAATGAAACACATAGCTCCTATACACAGACGTTCCTACAAGGTGGTTCTTGATGTATACACTAAGGCCCCGATTCACAAAGCCGTTTATACCCATATTTGGTGTGTGAAGGAATGTTTCAAACTTCCATCTTTTTTTTTGGCCTGTGAATTTTCCGGAGGGTCGCTCTTTCTCAAGTCTGCTCAGATGCAGACTTACATGGGACATTGGAATTCCTTCTTCTAGACTACTAACATGGAACAGTTGGAAAATTCCTTTACACCCAAAATATGGGCGTAAACAGCTTAGTGAATCGGGCCCCTATGTGTAGCTGCATACTGAATTTGCCGTTTGACCAGACACAGGAAGTGTCACCTCTTAAATAATGAAAGATGTCTACTTATAGGCCACTCGCAGGAGCATGCTGTAATTGCTTGTAATCATCTTCTCAGAGAGCTTGGTGTGTAATTTCATAGTGTCTTGCTTGACAGATCTCTGGCCTTCCGTGTTCTACTTTCAGCGCCCAGGTAATTTAGCTTTCATTCCAGATCAAATCCTCCAGTATCCATCAGCATGATGTAGTATAGGATTCAATTTTAAATTATCACTGTTTATTATCACAGCGAGATGAACCCCTCATGTGGTCTCGCCAGCTGAATACCGTGGCTAGATTCCAAATATGTTGCTTTGAAAAATCTGAATCATGACATACAGAAATCCACAGGTCTCCCTGAATAAATTATGCAGTGCTAAAACTGCTGCAATGTTAGTGGCAAAAGCTACAGTATTTGCAAAGTCGATGTATTTTGTTTGCTCAGACAGGGATTTCCATTGCATTGTAAAAGCCTCCTAATTCAGTGCCTCAGACAGGGATTTCCATTGCATTGTAAAAGCCTCCTAATTCAGTGCCTCAGACAGGGATTTCCATTGCATTGTAAAAGCCTCCTACTTCAGTGCCTCAGACAGGGATTTCCATTGCATTGTAAAAGCCTCCTACTTCAGTGCCTCAGACAGGGATTTCCATTGCATTGTAAAAGCCTCCTACTTCAGTGCCTCAGACAGGGATTTCCATTGCATTGTAAAAGCCTCCTACTACAGTGCCTCAGACAGGGATTTCCATTGCATTGTAAAAGCCTCCTACTTCACTCCTACTTTGACACCTTTACTGTTTTTTGTCCTTTTCAGTACCCAGATTGCACCGACATCACAAAGTTGAGATTTTGGCCTGGGGATGGCGCCAGAGTAAATCTCATGGGATCACTCAAACGATTAGGCTTCCAGGGAGCATGAATGCACTAATGCAACGACAGGCATTCTGTCCATTTGATTCCGAGATATCTTTTGTGCAAGTGGGCATTTGACAAAATGCAAACTTTGCAAAGTCTACATTCTGCACAATGGCTATACTTTTCCATAATTCCGATACTTTTGCACTTTTACTCAAATCAATTTGTAATACAGGACTTTTACTCAAGTTGTAACACAGTATTGCTACATGGTGCCATTGATACATGGTGGCATTGATAAATTCAAACTACTTCTGTGTGTGTGTGTGTGTGTGTGTGTGTGTGTGTGTGTGTGTGTGTGTGTGTGTGTGTGTGTGTGTGAGAGAGAGAGAGGGAAATCAGCAGGCCTGTGTTGACGTGACAGTGGCTATTCTCCTGGAGAGAGAGAGAGAGAGAGAGAGAGAGAGAGAGACAGAGACAGAGACAGAGAGAGACAGAGAGAGTTAGAGAGAGGGGGGGGGGCAATGGCGGTGGCCGCCAGCACTTCTCACTCGGCCGTGAAAACAGCATCATCAGTGTCCCCGTGTGTGTCCCTCTGCTGCCGCTCAACTGCACGGGAGCACGGCACCGAATCAGGCCAGCGCTAATGACATCTCGACCCCGGGGACGGTGCGCTGCCCCTGGGTGGCAGCAGGTCAGCGGGCTGGCCTCCGGCCTCTGTCATTGTACAACCAACTCTACTCTCATTATACTGCTCCTGCCTCTAACCGGGCCCCGGGGATGCAAGGTACCTTTACTCAAGTACTAGATCTAATCATGTACTGTTCATCAGTAGTTCTCAAACTTTCCCAAGTTTCCCCCCCCCCCAAGTTTCCCAAGTCCCCCCCCCCCCCCCCCCCCATTTTCAAAACGTGTGAAATGGACCTGAATGAGTACTTTTTACTTTGGAATGTTTTTTTTAACAAAAAAGAAAGAAACAGTGCCACTTTAGGTCACCCAGCCAAGAAGTCCCTTCGGGTTTGGTCCCTGAATAAATCTGAGTACTTCTTCCTCCATTGCTAATGGCTATTCACACGAGCACACACACAGACACACACGCAGATCCAGGCAAGCATACAAAGTGAGTGAGAGCAGAAAGTGGCGAGGTGCCTCTCACCTGTGTACTCGCTAATATCAGTGCAGCGGGCCGAGTAATGTGCCACAGTTCCCTGCACTTCTAGGCTGTGAGGAAACTCGGGTGGCCATATAGGAGGATAATGGCATGTATAGCACTGTCAGTAAAACGTAGGACTGTATGTACTTCAGTGTGTCATGTGTCTTATTGAATTAGCTTATTCCTAGTCAGGGTTCAGTTTGTAAAAGTATAGCGGAGAGGGGTTGGGGTTGTACTTTGGACAAACCCCATTTATACAAGCTCTCAACATGGAGACTCATTGTGAGCTTGTACGCACCTGTCAATGTTTTTTTAATGTTTTTTATTTATTGAAACAATTTGGAATTGTCTGACGAATATGGTTAACATATTCTTTGTTTGTTTGGTAAATTGTGATATAATAATCAAATACTGTATCAAACATACAGGTCTATAGATGCTTAAAAACAGCTAAAATATGGACAGACGACTATGGCTCACTGGAGGGCTAGGGCTGGTATTGCAACATTAGATTCCAGAAATTACAAATATAGTATCCAAGAGTTGCTCGTGGCTAGGATTTGACCTCCCCCCAGCAAATCCAAATTGTTGCAATCAATGGTGCTTCAACGGATATCAGGCTAATATTTAACCATGTATGGACATATGGTAGTAAATCACAAGCGAGACATTCTATTTTAGCTCACACTCATGTGTCTTTGACTGCACGACTGTCAAAGAACCGCAGGCCTCTCCGTCTTGGTGAGAATAGGTGACAGCTTAATGGCTCTGTCAAAAGAGACAAGTTGTATTGAAATGATCATATAATGGCTGGGTTCTTTATTTTTTCGCTCTATCTCTCTTCTTTATTGGCATGAGAAAACATACGTTTTAATTGTCTATAAGCAAGAAAGGGTCAAATAAAATAAAAAAATAAAAACTGAGAAATGTACTATTTAAAAGGGAATAAAGCATTGTGTAAACAGAGTTTTGTCTCATTGCAACTTAAATCTAGCTTACAGTCAGTAGTCTCTCTGTCTCTCTCTCTCTCTCTCTGCAGCAAAAAGATATATTTAAAATGCAGTATGGTTGCATGCACTTCCCAGGTCACCTGAAGCAGGTGCTCATGAATACAGAGGATATTAAGCATGCATGGGAGTTATTAATTACAAGTCTGGAATTATTGCAAGGTGATTTTGCGGTTTGCGTTTTCCTGTCGGCCACGATTGCCATCATTTCTCTCTCTCTCTCTCTCTCTCTCTCTCGTGACCTCTGTCCCAAAGCAAAAAGGAACGGTGAGAATTAACTGTTGTCCCCAAAGTCCTCATCACAGAGTTTGGTATAATTGTTTGTTTGTTTCTTCAGCAATGTAATGAAAAAAGATATGCAGATTTAAAATGACACACTGATAATCATATTCACAACTTCTCACAACTATATTCAAATATGTGTGGCTTAGCAGCCTTAGCATGGCAGGCTAAGGCACTACTCTGCATACGCACACACATTTGTATTTACTATATACTTGCATCCACATTTTAGGACGGCATCAAAAATAGTCAAGAAATAGACCGAAAAATAGCAAATCAACAAGTCTTGCACATTGGCTATTTTCCAGTAGCCTATGTGGCACCGGCAGGCAATTATCAGTCAGGCATACTTCCAACTAGAGGTGCTCTGATCGATCAGCCACGGATTTAAATCGGCCGATCTTTTATACCATTCAAGTGGAATAAAAGTCAGATGTATAGTATAATATCCCTTGTGACAGGCCTAAACATTCTCCCCTTCTCCCCAATTCTCAAATGTACACACAAGATCGGTATCTGTATTGGCAGATCGTGAGAAAGAAATCACACTTGTGTGAACTGAGTGGTGCAACTCCGTGTGGGAGTCCCCGGGGGGTCATCCAGACGCCCAGGAACGCGCCCAGGGGGCCGGACCGGTTCCGGTGAGCCGCCCCACGTCCTAAACGGTCGAGAAATGAGTCCCCAGGGGGTCCCTCTATTGTACTGTACTGTACTGTACTGTACTGTCACACCGAAATCCCGTAATGGCTGCTAAAAACTCAGCTTAGCACTTTGTCACCAGTTGGTACGACAGACAGACAGACAGACAGACAGACATTTTGAGCTTTCTTACTGGAAACATCCACCGTCAGGACAGAAAAATGGAACATACACACTACACAGCCCATACAAGTGCAATCCTTTTGACTACAATAAGACTTTTCCACATGAAAAAGCTCCCTGAAGTCAATGAAAAAAAAATTGGCTTAATGGATATTGGGGGTGGAAATGAAATGAAGTTGGAACGTGGCTCGAATTTCACCGCGCTTTCTCCCAGATTAGACCACCGTTATTGGGGGGCATTTTGAGTACTGTAACATTTAAATGCTTGCACGTCACATACACTGGCATTGTGTCGGGACTATAAAGCGAGAACTCAAGAGGGCTGTGTCCCCCCTAATGTCAGGATGGGGCGAATTACCCAGCAGGCCTCAGCACTAGCAGGCTGACAGAATAACAACTATCCTCGTTAAAGGGTCATAACTCAAGTGCAGTGACTGTTTGGTTTGAATTAAAATGGTTTAATTTCCTATTTAATCACAAAAGGAAGGAATCCCAAAAGTTGAGTTGATAAAATGGCAAATAGTCAACACAAGAAATCCTCAAAACATAGGAAAAATCACTGAAGGCTCGAGTCCAAAAATGTATATCACGCAAAGACTAAAGCTCTGAACTGAATCACAAACATGGTTTACATGATACAGGTGAACTCAAACAGGGCGATGGCAATCATCCAAAATCAGACAGAGGCGTGCGTGGTGGGTAACAAGGAGGCCGGCAAGGCAAACAAAACACACATGCAAGGCTAAACAAATGTCCAGAATAATGGCCACCATGCAGAGATCAACCACAAAAACCCTAAAAACCCATGACACCTAAGCTGTGATGT
The DNA here is from genome assembly GCF_963924005.1 of Protomyctophum bolini. Classification (NCBI taxonomy): domain Eukaryota; kingdom Metazoa; phylum Chordata; class Actinopteri; order Myctophiformes; family Myctophidae; genus Protomyctophum; species Protomyctophum bolini. Next base: position 22,136,965 of record NC_137885.1, read on the forward strand.
CAAATTTGTCGACAAACAAGCAAAATGTATGGTACTTTGTCCAGCAGTGACAATGAATTGGAGGTGAACTCACCCAATATCTTGCTTGAGCTGCTACACCCAAACAGACTTTGCTGTACCTCCGTCCAAGCACTGCTGGCAATTCTGCACCTGTTAACAGTGTCCATCCTACAGTGGCTCCAGGGACCCCCAGAGGTCCAGGAGGTTCCATGGGGGTGGGGATGTCTGGAATAGAGTATGCACAATACATGCATCACTTTTTCTCATCTAGACTGAGTGAGTGGCAAAACATTGAGCAGCATGGAGCATTGGAGTTTGGAAGCGCTTGTTTGAAATCACTCGACGGTTCTGCGTAACAGCTGTTTCTGAATTGCACATAGGAGGCAGGAGGTTTAGTTGTTGTGTTATTGAAAACAAGTGCTTCCTAACTTTGACACTTAGACAAATAATCACCTGCATGGAATTTCTTGATAGAAAGTAGCCCATAAGTCATAACATGTCTATGGTGGATTTTTATGAAACAACAACTTTGCAGATAGAAAGAGGATAATTCAAGCTTTCTGTACAGCTGCAATGTTTGTGAGTTTAACGTTGTTTAATACAATCAGATAGGACTTTTCTGTTTGGATGTATGGACTGTCAAGGCCAGAAGGTTGTTATTTTGCCAATCAGTAGGCTCCCACATAACTACTGGGTACGATGATGTCACACACAATAGTCTCTATTCTGAGAGCGTAGTACAAATGTAACTAAATGGACTCAGTTTGCACGCTCTTATGGTTATGGGGCAGGGTCCGTGGTCTAATGCATACCAAACTGGGGGGGGGGTCCTTGAATTTGAAACCTGAGTTGTCTCTGTACTTGGACCGCTTTTTAAAATATATAGAGATAAGAGGTTTCTGCCCGTCGACCGACAGCAATGAGGGACATTGCGATGGGATCCGAGTTCCCACCTAATGCCCCAGAAGAACCTCGTGGCTCAAAGGCAAAGACTGCTCTACCAACAGAGCTATTTTGTTTCTTTGATCTATCACCCTGATCATTATCGGAGTTAAATGAAAATCTGTCCATCCATTCTTCAAGTTGTTTTGTTCACAGAAGGCATGAAGACAGATAAAGAGTCAGGAGTGATTAGAGGAGAGGGGGCAGATAATGAGAAATTCACCAATGTCTGGTAACAAGGCAATTACCCAAGAGTGCCACCCATCCCAGACACAGGAATGCAGCCTAGCCTAACCAATTGTCCTCACGTGTCCGTCCGCTGTTACTTTGTTAGACACTTTGCAGCAGCCAGTCTAGCTCTTTGGATCACAAGTGGTGGAAGAAACAGTAGATGTTTTTTTTTTAAGTGAAAGTAGCAACAGCACAATGTAGAAATACTCTGTTTTACCAGTACAAGTCCAATATTCAAACTTTGACTCGAGTAAATTAGAAAAGCATTGGCCTGGCCTCAACATAATATGTTGAGGCCAGGCCAATGCTTTTCGATACACCAATGCTTTTCGATACACTATATTATAGTGTACCAAAGTTAAGCATTTGACTCTGTGCATGTGCATTTGATGTTTTGTGGTGGATTCATGCCATGCATCTAAATAGGAATGCACAATGCTAATTCATAGGTTCACGCGAGTCGGTGTGACACATTTATTTCTTTTCAGTCTGAAATGGGGTCCCTTAATTGCGGGGTCCAGTCCACGTGTTGCAACTATGAAACGAGGTGTTAAAAATGACAGATTTTTTCAGACACAGCCAGGAGGATCAAACTCAACGTTTGTTGATCTTTAAGTGAAGGGAAGGTAGAGAGAGAGGGCATGGATGGTGACAACATGTGACATTGATGAGTGCTGCCCCTCTCCAAAAGAAAATAATATATAATAATGTTGGACTCAGAAAGCGATGAATGTTGAAGCTTGGCACATGGAGCGATGCAGCGTTATTTTTGCCTTGCAGAAAGGCACTGGCAGCTAAAAAAACACTTCCTATGGACCCAAACCAGGCTATATATATATATAGGCCTACTCGTAGATGCCGGGCAGAAACCTCTTATCTCTATATTTTAACATCGTAAATTAACACCCTACTTGAGCATACTACAGTGTCACCCTAGCCGAAAGTATCGAAAGTAGCAGATCTACAAGTTAAAAAATGCAGTGTAAAGCCTGTATGCACAGTTTTGCACACACACTCACATTACCATGTCTGACCTTGTCTGGAAACAGGAACTTATATTGACAATAGAATTATAGATATGCTGTCAACTACACATTTCTCCCCCCGATATACAATATTCTCACTGAATAATTATCAGTCAATTATGGCACTGATGCTAACAACGCATAATTATACCGACATTTTGGCCTTTTCTGATGAACACTCATAATTCTATATAATTTCATCTATCTGCAACCTTTGCAGCACTCCCGGAACTAAACTGTCCGCCTTTAGAGAACGTGTCATGTTATTATATGAGAAACACATTTGGTTTAATGTGGTGCGTGATTATGGAATATATCCAAAAGTCAGAGATCTTTTTGTGCACAGCTGCATTCTGGGACCTTACCATTAGCTTTAGAAACGGGTAGATTCATTGGTACTCCTGAGGAGGACAGAGTGTGTCTAGTGTGTGATTTGAAAGAAATTGAAAATAAAATTATTGTTTTGTTTTACTGCCCATTATATGAAGAATTAAGTATAAGTAATGTATTATTTTGTAAAATGACAATCTGTGCTAACTCTTTACTACGAAAAACTGGAATTTTGTTTTAGGAAAGGTATTTTTGCTTTAGCAGACTTTTTATGCAAAGCGTGGGAAAAAAGGCAGAATGTTTTGTTTGTGTAAAAAAGAAGAAAAAAAAGGGGACAGTTGGTAGTGCTGTCGCCTCACAGCTAGAAGATCCTGGGTTCGATTCCCGCTCGGGACGCTGTGGGCGCTGGCGGTGTGTTTCCTCCTCCGCGTCATCAGTGCCCATACCCGAAGGCGGGGTTGGCGAAACGCCTTTCTGTGTGGAGTTTGCATGTTCTCCCTGTGTCCCCTAGGGTAGGTACCCTCACAAAAAACATGCAGTAATCCTGGTCACTAAACTGCCTCCCCCTGGCCAGCCGGGGCGCCTGATGGAGGGGAAAGGAACTGGTTTCTTTCAAAACTGGCCTGAAAAATCATTCACTGCCGCCGTTTGTCTTTTTTCTCCTTTGTACATTATAGTGTTTTGTATTTGTTGATGACATGAATTATTGTGTTATTATTTATGCTATGTTGATGAATTGAGTACATAATTATGACTTTTATTGTGTAACCCGTTTAACCCTTTTCTAACCCTTTTAGCTTTGATGTCTTACTATACCACATTTCTGACCAATCAATCAATCAATAGCATGACACATGACCAAAATATGGCGGTGCACTTCTATAGCATAGACACCTTGGCAATAGACTTGTGCAGTTCTTCCACCACAATACGCATGCAGTCTCTCACTGAAGACGTTCTTATGAATGAAGACATCAAAGTATTCTCCGTTTTCACTGATAAGCCTTTGGAAGGCATCCAGGAAGCCCAGAGGGTCCTCCCCAATCCCATTTGGAGAACCAAAAAGGCTTCAGATGACTAATTTATGCATGGTACAGTATTCTTCAGATTAATGGAGATAGAAAAAGAGAAGCTGAAGAGAAGTTTGACATTAATTGCATTGACATTTCAGCGATTTTCTCTCTCTCTTCCTTCATCCGACCAGAGCTAATGGTTTATAGACTTGATTCTTGAATAAATGCCAAAGTCATCATAGGGCAGATAATTTTTTCAGTGAATGTTACCTTTTGTGGACTTGACACCTGACAATGCAGTGTATTTGCACATTTCAAAAGTTACAATTTATTTAGTGACTTTTTTTTTTACATACCAAACTAGCCAAATTGACGAAGCTTTGTCGATCACTATTTTAACTACATTTTTAGCGATCACTTTTTAATTGATCATTTTATATATAGGCCTATATTTATTTTAATATTTATTGATTACATGTATCAACTGTTACAACTCTAATATATTGACCATGGTCAGCAGGAAATAAACATGTGGACCTTCTCCTCCTTCACGCTGAACAAACATGTTGCACTGACTCTCGTGAAGACATATGATTATGAATGAATTAGCATTACATTGAGTGGCATTCCAATTTGGATGCATGCCGAGCTCCTCTCTGCAAGATCTCCTGGAGATGAAATGAGGATGTGACTGTAACTGGCTGCTGGACACAGCAGGAGGTCTGTTTGTCAAGCACAGTCTCTCATCAGGCTGTTTATTGAGCTCCAACCAAAATGGTTTGGTTTGAGTTTACAGTGGTGTAAAGTATTATGTACAAAGTATTGTACTTGTCTTATGTACATAATACAACAAATGTGTTTTTAAATATATTATATATACCAGTAAGACGCCCTGAGGTCGCGTGCATGCATCCGCCTGGGTGACAGTAGACGGCAGACTGCTGGGCAAGTGCTGGCGCTTTGGCATGGGGGGGGTCAGATGAGCATAGGAATGAATTCTGTACTGGCCATATATGGAGCGTGCCTTGATTGTACAGGGTTTGATGAGGTCAGATCAACATATGGAATGTCAGAACAGGAACGACGGGTGGGGAAGGATCAACATATGGATTGTCAGAACAGGTCGGCTCCATATATGGAGATCTAAGGGTTTGAGGTCAGATGTATACAGTTTTGCTGGCCAGCTCCATATATGCAGGACTATAGGTGATGATCCAGTCTTCTTATTGGTTATCCTGGGTTAGATGATCTTCATATATGGAGATGGCCAGTGGCGTGACGTGTCACAACAAGGCATGATGTCAAGAGCCGTGACCATATATGGAAGACATACATTAACCACTTACAAGCTAGTCTCGCATAGCCAGACAACTGGCATAGCCAGAAACTACAGGCAACCATAGTTATGAATAAGGAGGCAACAGTCTGGCAACGCGAGACTATACTTACAAGCCAACAATGTTGCAATGGGACACATCGTGAGCTTGTAGATTTGCTATTTTATATGAAAACTTGTGATATGGGAAATTCTGCATAATGATTAGCCTACTTTCCACTTTTCCCTCAAGTACATTTTGAATTCCAGACTTAATTGTTTCTATATTGCAGTATTGAGTGCAAGCGTAGGTCGCAGTTTACTATCAGTCAGTCCGTCACTCCTCCAGCCTTGTGACATGTTCCATATATGGCCAATACAGAATTCATTCCATATGTTGATCTGACCTCATCAAACCCTGTAGACTCAATACACTGCCACAGCTGCCACCCTTAGATCTCCAACATCTCCATATTATATGGAGCTGACCTGTTCTGACATTCCATGTTGATCTGACCTCATCAAACCCTGTACACTCATACCAAAGAGCCAGCGCTCGCCCAGCAGTCTGCCGTCACCCGGGTGGATGCGTGCAAAGGCCGAGGTCGCTTCTCGAGTAATTGTACTTAAGTAAAAAAATGTGAGTACTTTTTCCACCTCTGAGGACAGTCAGTGGTTTCTCAAAGTGGGGTCCATGGACCATCAGTGTTATACACTGTCAGTGTAGGACTATAAGAGTTATTAATTGGGGTAGTTGAAAGTTCACGTCTAAACAGAGTGACTCCCACTGGGTGGCACTGCTCTTGTTAATTTAGTATCATTGGTAACACCCTGATGAATTGAAAATGGTGGACCCTTTTTCAAACAAGTGTAATTCGTTAAATGGTGTAGGCAGTTAACAGTTTTTGAGTTGTGCTTGAAATGTAGGCTACTGTAATTCTGCAAACTGTTAATACATACTTCAATCAATCAAACCCGTGGCGTGTTCACCTTAGATATAAGGAAATAAAACCAGCATAGCAAGTTAATTCCTTACCGTTGTCGGCATCTTCCTTGTTTGTGTCCAAACTTCAAAGTTCAGCTGTTCGACGTCTTATCAAGTGCTTGGAAAACTCTTCCACAGCCAAGCAGAAGGCCCGGTTCCCCACACATCTGCAAGGTAACTGCAACTAAAGATGTTAAATCATTCCAGTGAAGTACAATATTTGCCTCTCAGATGAAGTGGGGTAGACATTTAAAGGGGTGCAATAGGACCAGTGCAATGAAAATAGGATGGGTGTTATATGTTCATGCTTAAAGGACAGCATTCAGGTTGTATTTTGTAAACAATAAACAATGTGGGCGCTCATGTGATGACGTAGGATGGGTGGAGCAGAGTGCGCACGTTGGCTCTGTGGATAGGAATTAGGAAGTCCTCTTCACGTGTTTTGTTTTGTTTATCTGCACTGCAGCACGCGTCACTGAGTGTGTGTCTTCTTTCTGACTCTTTGTAGTTTGTCTCGGGTAAGTTTTACAACTACAGTATCCCTTCTTACGTTAGCATGCGTTAGCATGTTATGCTAGGATGAAAACAATGGCAGGAGAAATTAAGCTGTAAACTTTTAGAAGTGTAACGATGTTGGTGATATCTGAGCCCCAGCCCCCAGAGCCATCACTGAGCAGTTGTAGGCTATAATGTGTGAGATCCTATCATGCAAAGTTCAGTTCTAACAAATTGTACAGTACAGTACAATAATATCATTATCCAATACTGTATTCCAGCCTTTTCAATCATTTGCTCTCATTGTATCACATCAATTGTGATTATTGATTTGTATAGTTAGGGAAATAAAGTAAACACAATAAGTCTAAGTTACAGGGACCTGTATGATTTTTTTCAGTACATACTTCAACAATTCTATAATATGTGGTGGGATGACAGTGGAAAGAGTGTAATATGCGGTATGGTAGGTTGCCAGGTCATTATTGACCTGATAATACTATAGTGCAGTGGTTTTCAACCATTTTCATATCAAGGCAGTGAAGGCACATTATTTATTCAGCATTTGAGCCACGGACCACCATTTGATGATATTTAGCCTCTAAAACTAAATTATATTTTGTTTTCTTTCGATAATATTTTGTCCACAATTCCATGTTGTATTGATGTTGGTACCATTAGGAGAGATAATAGACAAATGTTGATAAAAAAATAATGATTTTACATAATCTAATTGTGTAGACTTCTTGTAAATGAAGTAATAGATGTTTAAAAATAATTTTACTTGTAACAGCATAAAATTAAATGAGAGCATAAAGTGGAACCATACAGGTCCATTTGGTTTCATTTTACACTTGAGTGTAAAATGAACCCTTGAGGGTTCAAGATCTATAAGGATCCATTTGGAACTTTCCATCATTTAGCTGTGGAGTGGGGACCACCTGGAACCCCTAACCCAAGGACCACTTGTTGGAAAACCACTGCTATAGTGTTTCATAGTTTCAATGTACAGATTATAGGTTTTCTTTGGATATACTACTGTTGGACTGCTTATCTTAGTGTACTTATGATCCTAGATGACTATTTCTATGCATTTGATCTATTTCCTTGTGTTGCTCTTGCTTACTGTAAATCGCTCTGGATTAAGAGCTGCTGCTAAATGCCTAGTTTGCCTACATTGTAAATTGGTAGAATAGTAATTTATTCCGCTCCATTCTCTCAGTGGGCTAATTTCTATCAAGTGAAATAAAACAGATTCTCATTTTGATGGGGAACTTGTGGAACTCCCTCAAATACTCCTGAGGGTCTCTGGACCCCACTTTGAGAACCACTAGTGACAAACACCTTGAATACTGACTGTTTTACTGACGCTACAAAGCCTCTGTGCGACTGCTGACGTACCAGAGGAACCTATGCTGGCGATGGTGGAGGATGAGGAGGAAGAAGCAGGTGCTTCATCTGCGGAACCCTCTCTTCCAACCTCTGAGTCACACAGAGAATCTGCACACAAGGCAACTCAGTACAGCTACCGGAAACCACCACACCGTTCTTTCGGTATGTTTTCATTTGCTTTGCAATTGTCTGTTTTAGCCAACACAGCCTTTATAGAGCAGTGGTTCCCAAACCTTTTCATGTCAAGGACCCCCAAATTGACACTCATTAGCCCACAGACCACAAAACCGAAGATTTGCAGTGATTCGCAACCATTTTCATTTCAAGGGCCCCCACGGTTTGACCTGAATTAGCATTACAAGCTCATAGCACGGCAGTGCAGCGATATGAGCTTGTAGATCTGCTATTTTAGATAATTTGTGAAAATGTGGTGCAAATCTGGACCTGTTGGGGTCCATTTGAATCTCATTAGGATCCTGGCAGCGCTGTTCTGGTCTGGATTTATTGCAGCTTCAGAATAGAGTAAAGGAGGAGGCCGCGTCAACAAGCAGGGCCGGTTCTAGGCATAGGCGAACTAAGCAGTCGCCTACCCAGCTAACATTTCCCCGCTAGCTACCGCCTCCCGCTGTCGCCTTCACAGCGTAGCACGCCCGGGCTGGCTTGGACTTCGCCCCGCTGTCCTCCCGTCAAACGATCTCGCCTCAGTTAGATTTTCATTCCTCTGCGCAACAGTGTGCATTTACAGCCCTCGTGACGCTGTCCTGAGGCTTGCCCCCCCCCCGCCCCTCTCTTCCTCTCTCTCTCTCTCTCTCTCTCTCTCTCTCTCTCTCTCAATAATAATAATATTATATTTTGTAGGATTATTATTATTATTATGATTTCTTTTTTTTTTTAACTATTATTGAATATAATTAAGTGGATTCTTCTTCTACTTCTTCTTGCAGCTATATTTATTTTTAATTTTTATTAATAATAATATGTACCTGCAGACTATAGTAATTGTCGTGGTGGGGTAAATTCACCTGTGAAGCCTGAGACCGAGGCTTCACCCGGCATGCATTGCAGAATTGCAGGCTTCTCCGTCTTCTCGGCTATTCTGAGTCTGTTGTTTTTGTTATGAGCTAGGAAGACAAGACTCCACAACACATTCCAAGCATTAGTTTTTCACGAAAAACAATCCCTGGGCTAAAAATGGCCATATCCGTCATCACAAATGTGATGAGGTCAGCACATTTTGGCGCATTAGGGCACATTTGGGCAAGTGGCTATGGCCGAATTTAGCCCGAGAAGTATTTGACGTGCAAAAAGAATGCTTGGAATGGGTTCAGAATCATGAAAAACCCCTAGTTTGATCCCTAGTTTAAGCATAGACCCCCATAGGTTGGCCATAGCCACTTGCCCAAATATACCCAAATGTGTTGACCTCATCAACCATTTGGTGGAACCAAATCGACACAAAAAAGGTTCATTTGGTTCAACTTTTTACACTCAAGTGGACTTGTCCTTATTTTTAGCTGGGGTCAATAAGCTTTACATTGCATGAGCCTGGTTTATGCAAATGCCGTTTGTTTTTGTTTTGGTGAACATAGGTGGAGGAATTGGCGAAAAAAAGAAGAAAGAAATAAAGAAAGGAAAGCAGAAGACAGGTGAGAAAGAAAGAAAACATTACTATTACTTCTACATGTATGTGAATATTGCTGCTAAAAACAATACATTCTTCATTGTTTCACCTGAAGATGGAGTGCCTCAATGATTGTTTGATCTGGGTTAGACCAAGCAATAATTCCCCCCCACACACATTTGATTGATTGGGGCCCATGACTCCAGGGGGCCTCGACTCCAGGGGCCCTGCGGCTCCAGGGGCCCTGCGGCTCCAGGGGCCCAGGGCTCCAGGGGCCCGGGACTCCAGGCGCATTGGATTGGTTGCATTGTTATTGTATTATGTTAATATTCTATAGTTATAGCCTATTCTATAGTTTACCTCAGTGATTTTAAATTAATTTCAAAAATACCCAGTTTGTCAAGTTGGTTCCATGTGTACAATGTAACGGTTTCCTCAGTAGCTTATTTGGGGTGCCAGGCAGGCGTGACAATATACAGACGGAAATATATCAGTTCAATTCAAATAAAACAAAACGATCCTCTTCAATTTGCAATGTCAATAGGAAATATCCTCTTTCTGTTTAATGGGGAGCAAACTCCTCTTGCTCTCAGTTAAGTAGGCCTTTTCCCCCCCCATATTATGGAGTTGGGTTACCTGTATGTTCCTTAGGTGAATATGGTTAACTCAAAACGGGCAAATCCAAGAGAATCCTGAAGGACAACTCCCGCTCCAAACAATTCACTCCTCAGCTCCAATTCTCCCTGGATTCCAAAACGCAGTGGGGCTTGAAGATCCTCAGTTAGTGAATTATATAGTTTGTTTAGGTAGTTTGCTCCAACTTGAGCTACCTAAAGGATAAAATAAAACACCGGGTAAAGAATGTTGAGTTGAATGCTGGACTATACTGTCATGAAGAGCTGCTGCCAGCATACAAACAAACTTCTTCCAACCTGATTCACACACACCTGTGGCAATTTCAGTGGTGAGCAGGGAGATTGCCAGGTGTCAATCATCGTTGAGTGGTGATGGCTCTGGGTCCATTTGGTTCCATTTGTTCACTTATTGTCACAGGTTATTCCTATATATGGCTTGCTAATTAACAGATATATGAGTTACCCTGAACTAAAGTGTGTGTGTGTGTGTGTGTGTGTGTGTGTGTGTGTGTGTGTGTGTGTGTGTGTGTGTGTGTGTGTGTGTGTGTGTGTGTGTGTGTCGCATGTATATAATGTCAAACTAAATCACCGCCCCCCTTTTTTGATTGATTGATTGAAGTATTTATTAACAGTTTGCAGAATTACAGTACATTTCAAGCACAGCTCGATACGAAACTGACTGGACGACCCAATAAAGCATTATACACTTGTGTACAAGAGGGTCCACCTTGTTAAATTCATCAAAACAAATATACACTTCTATTTAGCCAAACAACAACAGGAATTCATCATAAAGGAGGTAAAAAAGGGAAAAGAAGAGATGCGGAGACAGGATGGGTCCCTATAGAACAGGGGTGGGCAACTTTGACGATGGAGAGGGCCACTATATTTCCACACTCACTCCAGAGGGCCACTATATTTCCACACTCACTACAGAGGGCCACTATATTTCCACACTCACTCCAGAGGGCCACTATATTTCCACACTCACTCCAGAGGGCCACTATATTTCCACACTCACTACAGAGGGCCACTATATTTCCACACTCACTCCAGAGGGCCACTATATTTCCATGGGGAGGTTGGGCAGTCATCTTCTCTTCTTTTGACCCGCTGACATTGATAGGTGATTTTTCAGACCGGTTTTAAAGGAAGCCAGTGATTTGTTTGTTTTGAGGGAATAATATGTGTAGACTCGAATATGTGTAGACTTTAGGAGTCTCCCCCCCCCCCCCCCCCCCCCAGTTCCCCAGAGCAGTGTTGGTCCATAATAATAATAATAATAATCTTTATTGTCCCGAAGGATATTTGTCTTCACAATCTGTTCAACAGTTCAACACCCACATCAAAAACAACACAGAGCACATGGCACCAAGACAGTACAAAAAACAAAAAAACAAAACATGAGGTCCCCACTGTTTACAGAACCATCCTATCGGCGGGGCAGTTTGTTTAATGCCGCGATGGCTGAGGGGACAAAACTCCGACTAAAACGGACCTTTTTCCATGGCAAGGTTCTGTATCTTTGTCCAGATGGCATGAGGTTAAAGAAACGATACAGAGGATGGTCAGTGTCATTTGATATCGAGAGTGCTAGTCGTGTGATGGCGTTATTGTTCATATCAGAAAGTGTGGGTGTAGGAAGTCCGATGATTTTGGAAGCAATACGGGTGATACTGAAAAGTTTGTTCCTGTTAGGCATGGACAGTATGGTGTAGAAACATGCAGAACAGTACAACAGAACAGGTTGAATAATGCTTTTGTACAATAATAGCAGAAGATGAGGAGCAACTTGGTGAGCAAGTTGACCTGGTGACCACCTACAAATACTTGGGCACTACATTTGACAGCAAGCTGAAATCCGATCTGTCTGATCGGGACAAATGGGGAGAGTCGTAGACGCAGAGCGCTCTGATCACGTTCAAGACAGATATATATCTCCATATATCTCTGAGTGACGGTATAGGAACCAATAGGGAGAACCGAAATTGAATAATTTTTTAGTGATGGGAGATTAATCTGCAAACACATCAGTATCGGCCGATTCTAGTTGTTTTTAGATTAATCCGCATCGGTTTGATTATCTGTCTGATTAATCGCTCTGTCTTTACAGAGAAACAAGCCCCAAAGTAACAGCTTGAACAGATCTACAAGCTCGCAATATTAAATATAACGGTATTTAAGTTAAAGCTGACTTGCCTAAGCCTGCAGCGCAGACACCCTGTTACATGTATTGTACAGAATGGACAAAATTATTATACGTTTTCAATACAGAATGATATCATATCGACATCGGTAATATCGGACATAACAGCAATTAATTATATTGGATATCGATATCGGCCAAAATGTCTCATCGGCACATCCCTAATTATTGTAATGGGTACCCAAGCATGTTTGGTGCGGTACCCAACCCTATGTGGTAGTGGGACGGACAGGATGGACTGCTTTGTTGGATCTGCTGTGTTTTAAATGACTCAACCGATAAGTATCTGGCAACCCTGTGGAAAATTATCAATTAATCAATTACAAATTTTACTCGGCTATTCTGAGTCTGTTGTTTTTGTTATGAGCTAGGAAGACAAGACTCCACAACACATTCCAAGCATTAGTTTTTCACGAAAAACAATCCCTGGGCTAAAAATGGCCATATCCATCATCACAAATGTGATGAGGTCAGCACATTTTGGCGCATTAGGGCACATTTGGGCAAGTGGCTATGGCCGAATTTAGCCCGAGAAGTATTTGACGTGCAAAAAGAATGCTTGGAATGGGTTCAGAATCATGAAAAACCCCTAGTTTGATCCCTAGTTTAAGCATAGACCCCCATAGGTTGGCCATAGCCACTTGCCCAAATATACCCAAATGCGTTGACCTCATCAACCATTTTTAGCCCAAGCAGTGTTTTTAGTACAAAACTAATGATTGAAATGGATTCAGAATCATGAATAATAACATAATGACATTTAAAACATTTTGCCTTCTAATGGTTGTATGGCACCCCAACTTTCAGCAGCTGTCAAAACTTCCCCTAGGGTGGTTGAATAGAAACCAATGTGGGATATGTTAGTAGACACCTTTACAAACGCATTGGTGAATAAAATGATTGGTAAGAAATGTATTCCCAGATTTGACACTATACTGATAATATTCCCTGACTACTGGGGTAAATGGATTGTAAAATTGATTCATGGTGATGGGGTGTGTGTGTGTGTGTGTTTCTTCCAGAGGGCACTGTCTGCTGCTGGGCGTGTACCAGACCTTCAGCAGAGGGCAGCGGTGTGTACCAGACCTTCCAGGAGAACCCTACGTCGGCCTGGTGCTCCGTCCCCAATGCGGAGTCTCCTCCCTGGCTATGAGACTGGACAGAACGCCCCCTGTTGGATCATCACACCCTGGCCACTCTGTGCAGATGGCAATGGGTCTTTGTCCCCATACAGGTACGGTACAGACCATCTCCACCCTCTCTAAGAACCTTGCATTTACCTCCATTGAGTTTTCTGTCGGGTAGAAACCTTGTATGTTCAAGACTACTTTTCAGGAAATGTGAAAAATAGAATGTGTTCCAATTTTTTTCATTTTTTCATTTTTTTCAAATCCTCAAAAATGATGAAAAACAGCGTGCCATAGTATGCCGTACGATATGGGCTATAGCCCACGGTCCAAAATGATGAGAAACGAGGCTAACCTTTTTTTTCAAAATTTCAAAAAACATGGGCTATAACCCATCGTTTTTTTCATTTTTTGTGTTTCTCTTCTTTATATATTACTGTAGTGGCTAATCAACACATATGAACAATACAACTTAAAAGCCACTAAAAGCACCGGGCAGCGAATCTTACGCAGTTGGTATAGGGAATAAGACCATTGTCCAGTCAAGGCAGCAACATTTGATGGTGTTTATTTTGCTTCTCCAGACACAGTACAAGATGTCATAATGTCAGTGCTCTCCCTAACCTGCTGGTAAAAAACCATGGACCTTCCCAGTGCTCTCTCACTCCCTGTGTGCTCTCTTAATTAAATAGACTCAGCTGTGAACTGCCCATCACCTTCAAAACAAAAGCTCTGTCTGCAACAAAAATAATGGCTGTAAACAAACCAACATAACAAAGCAACTTAAACAAAAAATAAGAAATGCATTACATATATAACAGAAATACTGAAATAGAAACTGACTGAATATAGCTCCCACATTCCGGCCCCTAATTGTGAGAATCACAATTACAAAGTGTAAACATATAAGGGAGCTATTCTTTCCATCCGTGTACACGTCTCCCCCTCTGTAGCCACTGAAAGATAAACGGATTGAGAGAAGACAGGATAGAAAGAGAAAGTAGATAGAATTGTCCATTTTCTTTTTGATGTACAAGTCACTCTTTTCAAAGAGTCCTGGGGGAAAGTTGGGGTTTCCTTTCAGCAGGAGAATATGGTTTGGGGTGGGGGCCTCAAGGTCATGGGGGTCGTCAGATGCTCCTCCATCTCTGAAGATGTCCTCCAGTATGGGGTCTGATATGTACAGTGGACTGTTCTTGGAGATGATATTTGAACCATGTTTGAGGGAGGCAACTTCATTCTTGAACCTGTGTTTCTGCACAAAATGCATGCTTGCCTTCTCTGCTTCATCACAATCTTTTGGAGTGAAATGTTTTCCAGACAGTGTACATTTGAAGCTGTGGTGATTCTGTTCAATACTTTGATTCCAGCATCACTTTTGGTGGCTTTAAGTTCCTTTCTCTTTTGACTCAGAAGCCTTTTGAGTTCAAAGAACCGGGAGACAGGCATTTTAATCTTCCCAGATGAGAGGCAAGATGAGTCCTTAACGATTGATGGGTCATCAATGGGAAATACTGACTCCATTTCCAGCGTAGGCCACTCGTTTTCAAGCAAATCTGGGCCTTTCCTCTTCAGGCCTTGAAGTTGCAGCTTGATGCTCTGCAATTCACTTGACAAGACCGGATCTTCTTTTCTGAAAGGTAAGTCAATGTAATGTTCATTTTTCATTTCTGTTGTTCTCATCGTGCATTGAGTGGCCTCTCTGGGCATTTCATATTGCCTCTCTGATGTTTCATTCAAAGCATGGTTGTGTTTAATTAACTTTTCTTCCAGATGTTCCACACATATGTGATTAGATGTAACCACAGAGCAGCCAGTTTGAACTCTGCTCTTAGTTCCACTCCTGAGTGGTCCATTGATGACCCAGCCAACTCTTGTTCTGACCGCGTATGGTCCTTCATTTTGGCTGTTGATCAGCTCCCATGGTTCCATCACTTTCGCAGCATTAGTTCCAATGAGCATATCCACATCCGCATCCAAGTCATGCAGCTTTATATTCCTTAAGTAGTGCCATTTTTCCACATCATCTTGTCGTGGAATGTTCACTTGTGACACTGGCATAGGTTTTTGGGTTAAGACATTTGGCAGTTCAATAAAATCATTCGTGTCCATGCCCGATACTTCCAAGTGAGACAATACACTGGTACTCACAATTTTCTTTTGCCCCATTGTTCTTAATAGAATACTGGCTGGCTTGCCACTTAGCCCCAGTCTCTTTGCAAGGTTCTGCGTGCAAAAGGTACCAGAACTGCCCGGATCCAAAAATGCATATGTCTGCACAACTCTGCCACTCGTTTTGTTTTTCACTTTAACTGCAACAATGGAAAACACAGCATTGTCCTCGTCTCCGGCCCCTATATGGCCACATGTCTGAGACTCATGAGATGCATCACTCTCAGGTTCATGAGCTTCATTATGCTCAATGTGAAGAACTGACGGATGCCTTTTCTGACACACGCCGCAATACAATCTACTCGTACAAAATGTACTTGTGTGTCCCACTTTCAAGCATCCAAAACAAATCCCATGCTCCTTTATGAAATCTATTTTGTCTTTGTGTCTTGGACTCAAACTGTGAGCATTCGTCAAGTGAGTGACTGGTTTGTTGGCAGAATACACAGCAATGCATGTGACTTTTGTTCTCCTCTTTCACTGCAGTGACACTGGTGGCAAAGGTGCCCTGATTCCTCTGCCTTGGTTGACTGACAGTGGGGGGTGACCTGTTGTAGCTGGTATTTTTTGGATCCTGAATATTTCCAAACAGTGGGTCAGAGACAATTCTAACTTCTTTTTCAACAAATGTCACAAGGTCAATAAAAAGTGCTCTGCAACCACGTTGCTCCTGTAAATCACATGCAACATTCCTCCATTTCTCCCTCATCTTATAAGGAAGCTTCATGACAATATTTCTGAGGTTCGATGGCATGTCCAACTCATTCATGTGCATGATTTGCTGTGTTAAATTTGAGCATTCCCTCAAGAAAAGAGAAAAGGATTGCAGTGCTTTGACATCTTCTCCTTTAACCAGAGGCCAGCTATCAATTCTGTCCATATAAGCAGAAGCAATTTTGTATTCATTTCCAAAATGTTCAGAAAGCAAGGATTTGGCCCTTTGGTAGCCTTGAACAGAGGGTAGGTGTTGACAACTTTTCACCAGGTCTCTTGGTTGCCCCCTGGTGTACTGTTCTAAAAAGTGTAAACAATCACTTGCATTGTCAGTTTTGACCTCAACACAATTTTCAAAAGATCTGATGAAGGAATGATACTGAAGGGGATCACCATCAAAAATGGGTATGCTTCTCACTGGTAGGGAAGATGCTAGATTTTGCTGTACCAACATATTAGTAATTTCAGTTTGGCGTTGCATAATGTTCACAATGTCATTTTGGGTGCAATTGTTAGATGTCATGTTCGAGGTGGATGCCTGTCCTGTTTGTGGAGTATTGTGAACCATTTGTGTTATTGGTGCTCGAGTGTTATTGGTTGGTGGTCTGAGGTTTGTCTGCAATGTTGCCCTTTGTGTGGTTTCCATAAAACTGATGGTCTGTGATGTTGTCTTTGGCCTTACAGTGACAGCCTGGGCCTCAGAGTGAGATACATTTTGCATGTCATTTTTGTCATTTCCCTGTGGGACAATTTGATTAGCTTGAGGGTTGAGTTGGCTTGTCATTCGATTCTGAGCCTTGTTTCTTTCCAGGTATGAGTTCATTCCATCTGATCTTCTGGAGCTGCATTTTGAGCTGGTTTCGAACACATGGAGTTTGGCATTAGTTGCAGCTAGCTCACTCTCCAGAGCCAACTGTTCCTTTTCCTTTCTTATTTTCTCAGTTTCCTTCCTTAATTCCTCCTCCTTTGCTTCCAACTCATGTTTCCTCTTTAATGCATTAATGCGCTCCACAAGTGCTGCTTTGTCAGCCTCTGCATTTAGCCTGGCAGATGTGGTGGATGATGTGTTCGATACACTAGAATGTGCTTTTTGTTGCTTTTCATTAGGACCTGAAATGTTAGAGGCACTGTCATCTGGATTTATATCATCAATAACACTTTGCTTAGTTTGAGTCTCAGCATCATCAATGTCAACATTGTCATGTATTTCAACACCAATTTCAACCTCATTTTCATTTGTTTCAAACTCATTTTCAACATAATTTTCATTTGATACCACATGAGGGTGCCCAGCAGCAGACAACCAACCCTTGACATCCTCAGTGAAATTACACAATTTCGCTGTTGTTGCATTGAAATATGTATCTTGCCTTTCGACCTCTTCCTCAGGCAAATCCATATGTATGAAAGACTCATGCATATCTATAGCCTCCTCATAACATTTGATGAGGTTACACAAATTACTTTGCACAGATTTCACATTGTCAGTAGATGTCATCAACACACGTATTGGCTCAATGCATTTCTTGGCCTGTTTGATCTTAGCAGATCTTTTTTCTTGGCATATTTTCATGTAAAATGCCAATTCCTTTGCTGTGAACTTGATGTCCCGTTTTGAAGAGGGCTCGGGCTGAGCAACATTCTCCACACCTGAAACATTTGTATCACCCACAGGAGGCACCGTCTTGTTTGCATCAACTTGATCCATATTGTCTGATTTAGCTCACACAGGAAATGTCTCTCACTCCACAAGTCCAAACTCCCAATACTCATTTGCATGTAGTGAATTAATAATTCTGTCACTCCAAATAAGTTTGCTTTTTTCCAATAAAGCTGACAGATTATTCTTCAAGTTCACATACCAATGCTGTTGTAGAGTAGTTTTGTGGGGCGTCCATAAAGCCAGGTGCTTCTCCGTTCTCCGACCGTGTCCAGGGTTGATCGAAGGCAGTTCAAAGCTTCAAAGTGACAAGTGCATTGTTCGGGTGTGGCTCCATTGATTGATCTGTTTGAAAGTGCAAGTGCATCCACTCCAACTCCAAACATCCAAAGGTGCAAAAAACTCCAATCCAACAATAAAAGTTTCCGCTTCAATAAGGAAGGTTTTTTACTTTATGTAGTGGCTAATCAACACATATGAACAATAAAACTTAAAAGCACCGGGCAGCGAATCTTACGCAGTTGGTATAGGGAATAAGACCATTGTCCAGTCAAGGCAGCAACATTTGATGGTGTTTATTTTGCTTCTCCAGACACAGTACAAGATGTCATAATGTCACAGTGCTCTCCCTAACCTGCTGGTAAAAAACCATGGACCTTCCCAGTGCTCTCTCACTCCCTGTGTGCTCTCTTAATTAAATAGACTCAGCTGTGAACTGCCCATCACCTTCAAAACAAAAGCTCTGTCTGCAACAAAAATAATGGCTGTAAACAAACCAACATAACAAAGCAACTTAAACAAAAAATAAGAAATGCATTACATATATAACAGAAACACTGAAATAGAAACTGACTGAATATAGCTCCCACAATTACTTTACTGTTGAAATGTAAAATTTACATTTCAACGAAAGGACCTGTAAATGACAACACAAAAACTAAGGCACTGGTGTCGTACTTCTGGTTTACCGGAACGGGGTGCAACTCCCTGCAGTGCCCTGCTCAATTTGTTGTATTTACATGGTTCATTGGTCCATGGTCTCAGAGGTCATCGCTATAGTCTTAATCATTGTCGAGGATATTAAAAAAAGTGAAAATCGTTTTTTTTTATTATTCTTTTCTTCAAATCCTCAAAAATGAGCAAACTCTGCAATTTGCTAATGTTTCCGCAATGTTTCCGCAATTTCCATTTTCGCAATTACCTTAATTTCTGCAATTTCACAATTTCCATTTCCGCAATTCCGCAATTTCCATTTCCTCAATTCCACAATTTCCATTTGCGCAATTCCACAATTTCCGCAATTTCCACAATTTCCATTTGCGCAATTTCCGCAATTCCACAATTCCCGTAATTTCCGCAATTACCATTTCCGCAATTTCCAGACCGATTCTCTGCGTTCCGTTTTGTTTTGTCACTCCCCATTAGTCTACTAAAACGATCTTCAGAGGATTTATGCGGATAAAATAAAGTTGAAACAACTCAAAAATCACAAAGTAATGACTTTATTTAATTTAGGTATTCTCTTTTTTTCTCGTGAATCAATTTTCAAGTTTTCAGGTCATACACAAACAGTGCAAAAGACAATGGAACATACAATTCCTATATAAACTATATAGAACAAATATAACAGGTACTATGCCGAGACAAGGAAGGCATTTTCAAGTATTGTCAACAGGAGAACATACAGACTGACAATAAGACACACATATAAAGCAACAGGCACAGGGCAGTCCATCATTTGAAGGAAACATGGACATTTGAAGGAAACATGGACACTTGAACATTTCAGCAATGCATAAAGGTACTCTATACAAACTCTTTCTAAAACTAAATATACACACACTCCGCTCCACTTTTAACTGCATCTCTGCTGCAACATGGTTGTACTTTGGAACAATACTGTAGTGGTTATTTTTCCTAAACAAAACACTACCATTTCATTTGTACACCCATCTACACACCACACATCCATAGTGAAAACAACTAGAAAATAACGAAAACACTGATCCTTTTAATCCCCATTTAAAAAATAAAAAGGTGAACAATAGCTGATCTACAAGCGCACATTGCGACAGGTGCGCATTAGTCCGACGTCCTCTTAATCAGACACCCATAAATCCGACAGCAAGCCTACCCCTCAAACCCTAAACATCTCTCAGGCGGCAGCCACAGTAAACGGCCACGTAGTCGGACTGTCTAACGGGATGTTGGAGTAATGCACGTCGTGGACTAACGATTGCCCCCCCCCCCCCTAGTGCGACACGTGAAATTGTAGTTTGGCTATTTTTTGTTGTTGAAAGCTCTTTCAGAATTTTTAAATATATATTTTTTTAAGATTTGTTTTTAAATAAATCTCTCCCATGTGCCCGTTTCACCTGCATGCCCAAAACAGGGACACCAGGGTGATAAAGTGGATAGTACCCCAATTAGCTTTTTAGGCAGGTGGTTATCAGTCAAAGCTGTTCGTACCTGGAGATTAAACTAAATCATCTCGCCACTAGCCCAAAATGGCCTGGTAATAACTGCCCACCCGGTCAGTTGATTGAATGAAGTCTAATACGTACTGGGCGTGTGTGAGCCAAGCTATGGCTCATAGCTCTGCACTTAATGCTCAGATTAATGGAGATAAAAAGAGAAGCTGTGAGTTTGAGACATTTCAGTGATTTTGTTTCCTCCTTTCTCCATCCTTACAGACGATGAGAGAAGCGGAGGAAAAACAAGCATCTGGATTATCCAGCACACAGTGCTGGTGTTTGGTGGATCGAATTGGCTTTGGAAGCTTCTACAGCACATGGATTAAAGCAAAATAAAATCTCAAACTTTGTGCAATTTGAGAAAACACTGTGAAAGGAGCCTCCCCACACTAGCGCCGTTTCCTAAACAGCTATCACAATATGTAAACTATGATGTTTGAGGCTTTTATGAAATATCCGAGACATTACGGTTATATGAAAGTCAAGATGGTTTCTGAACAGATTGCTAGTTTGACCACTTACAATGCTTGAATCTTAAAACAATAACCAAATATAGCCTACAAGCTCTCAATGAGCCTGCGACGCATTGAGAGCTTGTAGATCGACCATTTTTCGTTGTGCAACATGCTTCCTCCCATAGAAGACATAATGGCTTTTATGGAATTCAAATGACTGAAATGAGTCGTGGATGAGAACTTAAATCAATGCAAGCGGACGAAGAACAAGCATGTGGAATATCCAGTCTTGGTGATACTGTCCAGACTTAGTTCGGACAGTATCGTGACGAATTCCATACTAAAAGGCTTTCTTACCTTTCTTTGTAGTTGTTGCGTCCCCACCAAAGAGGTCCAGGTGTTATTTTGTGCAACAGTTCCTTATTGGCCATTTCCCCTACCATAAACCCTAAATGAATTGCATTGAATTGAACTGGGAATTGAATGGGGCTATGGGGTGTTGTGCTAATTCGCTTATTTCCATCGCTCAAAAAAAAATCTTCATAATGTAAATAATATCCCAAGCGGCACACTTTACTACTTATTTCGATGGGAATAAGGAAATTAGCACAACACCCCATAGACCCATTCAATTCAATGCAAATCATTGAGGGTTTATGGCAGGGGAAATAGCCAATAAGGGGTTTTTGCACAACAAAACACCTGGACCTCTTTGGTGGGGACGTAACGACTACAAAGAAAGGTAAGAAGAAAAAAAAAAGCATTCTCCTTTAAACCAACATTTATTTCCCCCCCCAGGCATCGGAATGTATTGTACAAATGGCACCAGACACATTTGGTTAAATTAAGATTAAAGATTTCATAGTGTAGATTGGGGTCCCCAGAGTAAAAAAAACAACAAATGGGGGTCCTTGGCCTAATCAATATCAAACTATAGCTATCACTATATCCGGTAAGTGGTTCCATTTTATTGTCCCACATTCAGTTTTGCAGGAAATTAAAATGTACCCGACTAAATTTTAACCTTGCAATAACGATGAAACAGAGAGGGAAACACTTTTTTTGGTGGAAGATTAGCTCTTAAATGCCCGGCGCTATGATCCATTGGCCTGTATTGGCAGTATAAATTAAGCTTGACTGTCAAACAAAACGAGAGCGTGTTCAGTGAGGGACTAGCAGGCAGCTTGGTGTTGAGAGTGAGACCGACCCCGTTAATCATTTCACTGTGTGTCCATGGAGGAACCGTCCACTTGTTCCAAAGTGCTCTGCAGCTTCTCAATACAGGGTCTGATGGCCTGGCTGTGTACCTGGGCCATCTTCAGCCTACAAAAGGAGAAGAAAAAAAAGATTTGGAAGTCAAGTCTCGCCCTGCGATGTCCCACATGACTCTTTTCCAGACTGTTCCATTTTAGTTGATAGCCGAGATCGAGGGAAACCCAGAGCAAGGCTGTATGTATGGGAAAATGGAAACGGCGTTAAAGCTGTAGTCGTTTTAAAGCCTAGATTTACACTTACTCATTTACCTCAATTACCTGCAAGCCACAATGTGTATTCACAAAGCCTGAGCAAAATGCACAGGCGGTAATGTTAACTACTTATAGTGCACTGTATGTGTATGCTATGACAATGACTTCGCTGCTGGCTGGCAGGCAAATCCACCAGTTTTGCCTCCTACCCAACTAGCTAATTTTAACTGCCAGCTACAATTAGCCAGCGCTGGCACGCATCGATGCCACCTAGCATGCGCCAACAGCAACACTAATGAAGTACTTCACGGGCAAAATCCTGTTGTTTTGTTAGCCATTGTAAATATCTGCGCTAAACGTCCCTCCCTGTCGTATTGTCGCCGTCGGGGCAGAAACCTCTTACCTTCACATTTCATCTCGTTGTTTTTCGCACATAATAAAATAAAAAGTTAAAATGGTGCATTTATATAGCGCCTTTATCTAAGGCGCTTTACATAGATTGTGCATTACATTCACCCAGTCACACACACATTCATACACCTGAAACCATGCAAGGCACCAACCAGCACATTGGGAGCAATTAGGGGTTCAGTGTCTTGCTCAAGGACACTTCGACACCAACTCTGGGGGACCCCGGGTTCGAACTGGCAACTTTGCGGTTGCCATCCAGCCACTCTACCCCTGAGCCACCACCGCCCGTTAATGGCACTACTTCTGTCATACCATAGCATCACACAAAAGTAGCAAAATAGCCAATTTTGAGCTTGTAGATCTGCTGATTTGCTTCCCCCGGTATTGTTTTTACTGTGTCTGTGGGTTTTATACTGTACATGTTGTGTACATGCACAACTTGTTGAATTAACATCAACAAGAGCTCGTCTCTTCTAAATTCCGGTGCTTGCGGCCTTAGCTTAGTCATCTTTCACGTTCTCCACTCCGTTTGGTGCCCCCACAAGGTTGGTGCCCTGTGCTGCAGCACCTAAAGCCTGTTGATTAATCCGGGCCTGCCGACAGAGACAATAATTATCTTGGGTGGATTTCTGAGCACCACAAGTAGTTTGTGGAACAGGCAGTGGCGTATGATGGGATGGGAAGTGGAGAGGCTTCTTGTCAATGGCACGCAGGCAGAAACCTCTTATCTCCATACTGTAACTTGTGTTTTCGTAACTTAACGCCCTACTTGATCATACTACAGTACAGCGTCACACGAAAGCTTCAAAAGTAGCAGATCCGACAAGCTCGAAATGTGGCGCGAAGCAACACGCTTTGAGCTTCTTGATCTGCTATTTTTTTGGGCCAATGTTAGCCCCCAGAATATGGTTGCTGGGGTTTAATTGGTTATGGTGCCGTGTAACCAATCCTAAAACAGAAAAGCTCAGACCGTGAGTAGTGTGCACTCTGCTCACAATGACATAATTGTAATTGTCAGTGGTTTTGCAAAATCAAAACGTCAAGTACCTAAACATCCACAGACACCCACACGAGGCATAACAAGACATTTCAAATCTGTCAATACTCAAAAAGGTGACACTCTTGCATTTGGGGAGCCAGTTATTTTTCTCCCAATTTAGTCGTTATGCCAATTACGGTTTCCCCCCGGCCCAAACACTTACGCATTAACACTCCACTACAGTGAGGAGCCCTGGCCGGGAGAACATAGTGTGATAAGAAATGTCAGCTGTAATCATATTCCATCATATTCACATGATTTTGGAGAGAAATGAGACAGTAGAGGCGTAGTTGTATATGTGTCTGTGCCCAGGTGATGGTCGTTATTGATGCTCATTAATACATCAAGGAAGGCAATTATCTTTGCAATGTAGTTAAATAAAAATTGTGAAAAAAGCTTTGTAGGGGAAGATAAATCATAAAAAATAAAAATAAAGTAATTTGTCTGGAAAATCATTGTGTTACTTAAAATATCGTGAAAAATCGTATCGTGAACCTCATATCGTGATACGTATCGTATCGTGAGTTGAGTGTATCGTTACATGTCTACTATTTACCCCTGGGCCAACTGAGCACCCAAAGCTGAGCATTTCAAAATTATAGAGTCGGTATACAGGAACTGTTGGGGCACTGCCACGGCGTCATGTGCTTCCCATACCCTAAATAGTCCGTGAACCAAAAGAGAGATTAGACGTTTGCCTAGCCCTAGTGGAAACCAAACAAGTGAAACTAGCAGATCTACAACAAGCGCACAGCGCGTTGCTTCGGTGCCGTGAGCTTGTAGATCGGCTATTTTTTCCACTACTTCTTAAATATTTGTTCTAATTTATGGACGCTGTGAGTTTGTAGATCGGCTATATCCACTACTTTAGAGTTTTCTTTCATTTCTTCATGACATTGCTGACATTTTCTTTTGTTATAAATTCATGAAAAGTTTAGCTTTTTTGGTAATGTTTTTTGAAAATGTTGAAATGTTGAAATAATAATAATAATTAAAAGACCAAATGTAGGAAACAAAACGCCCATAAAAATGTGTCTGTAACCCACATGTGGTTCCCGACCCAGTGTTTGGGAACCAGTGCCATAGACTGTGCTGCCAGCCAAGAGCTCCATGGAAGACATGGCACGGCGTTTATGGAATCCAAATGAACTTTTAACCCGTTTTGGGGCGGGAACCCCTTTTGGTGTTACCATTATGCTATGCTTTAGCTATTGAAAAATAGCAGATCTACAAGCTCATACGAGCTCGTAGGTCTGCTATTTTCGAAAAATCGAACGACTGACATATAGAAACATGGCTTTTTCAGAAAACTGTCAGGATGTAGAAGACATTTTTTTTAATCTGATCTCAGGTCAGAATGGGTTTTAATCCATGTGTGTTGGTGAGAGAGAGAGGAGGGTTTTTTTTACCTCCGGAGCAGCTCGCGTGCTTTCCCGGGCTTGGGCCGGTGGTGCTGCAGTGCAGCCAGACAGTGGGCCGCCAGGGTCCCGTAGCACTGTTCCCGAAGAGTGTTGTGGCCCGCCGTGTCCCACTGGGGCAGCTCACTGGTGTAGCGCCACGCCACCAGCGTGTGCTCCAGCACACACTCCCACTCCTCGCTCCGGAGGAGGACGTGGCCCCACTCCTCACACGACACCTGAGCACAGACGACGAAGGGTTGGAAGAGATGTTAACCCATTCTGACCTCCACTTGTATAAAATTGCATTGAAGACAGCACTGTCCAGTGTTGTTGAATAAATAGATGATCGTGTTTTGAGCTTCTGGATTGGCTATTTTCAGCAGATAGAGATTAATAGTGCTAGGGTTCAAGTTGGTTAATGTACTGTGTGATAAGTTAGAACATGGAGATAAGGTTTCTGACCAAAGATATAACAAATGAAATGGAATCACTACTCCTGGTTTCTTACTCAAGAGAGCGCAGAATCAACAGATGAAGATGAACAACAAATCGATGGGGGTCCCCAGCTTGCTTTCATCACAATCATTTTAACCACTTTGTACATGTGCTATTTAGTTTGAAAAAAAAAGGGTTCTCTTCTGGACGTCCCTGGCACACAGCACTTTGAGATGGGGGATCTGCGGCCGAATAAATTATGTATAATTTTGGGCGTCCTCGACATTAAAAGAAGTTAACGGTAACTTCACGGTTACTCACTTTGAACGCCAGCAGGTGAGGATATGCTTTTCTGTAACAGTGCGCGTCTCTGTTGGAGCAGAAGCGCGAGTATGGTATGGATCTGTAAACGGTGGTCTTCTTCAGCTGCAGGTCTTCCTGGAGATACTTCAGGTCTGAGGTGAGGGTTCTGCGCTCCTGGCTCTGGGGACACACATTAACCCATTTAGACCGGATGTCGAAGTTTATAAAATGGCTTCTAAACCACGACAGTTTTCTGTCAGGATTTGTGCCACATTTTCACAATTTTTTTCAAAAATAGCAGACCTACAAGCTCGTAGCGCGTGCTATGAGCTTGTAGATCTGCTATTTTTCAATAGCTAAACTATAACATAATGTTTAAAACACCAAAATAAAATCTCACGGTTCTAAAATGTTTGTTTGCGGAATTTGTTAAATGGTGTGAAAGCAGCCTCCAAACACTAGCATCTAGCGCCGTTTCCTAGACAATTTAACACAATATGTAAAGTTATGATGTTTTGGTCATAATTGTTCCTACTGCTACATACTGCCAACCAGGCAAAGAAACCTTTGCTGTTATGGGAAATATCCGAATCGATTAAGATTTGATGGAAGATGCTTCAATCTGAACGTATTGCTAGTTTGACCACTTCAAATCCTCCAATCTTAAAATAATAACAGAAAATAGTTATCTACAAGCTCGAGAGCTTGTCGGAAATCACTCCAGTTCTGGGTGGCTGTGTAGTGCATGCGTACCACCCGTTCCAAAATTGCAGGACGTTGTGTTATTGAAAATGACTAACGGGTGCTTCCAAACTCAAACACACAGAATATATTGACAGAAAGTAGGTCATAATTTTTAATGAAACAAAGACTTGACAGATACAAAGAGAATAATCCAAGCTTTTCTGTACAGCTGCAATCTTGTTGAGTTTAACAATACAATCAGATAGGGCTTTTTGGTTTAAATGAACAGGCTGTCAACTGGGTTGGTTTTGCAACTCTAGGTGCCAGATAGCATTATAGCATCTGTGTTGCTTGCGTCTAGAGAGCTCCCACACCCAGACATAGCTCTGCCGTTAAGACAGTAGGCTTGTGAGAGCAGATTGTGCCAATAAGACTGTCTGCACCCTGCTGTGTGTTCACAGCTCTGAAGCTTGTTAACCACTTCTTCAGCCCTGTACTCTTAGATCAGTGCTTCTCAAACTCTATGGTGCCATAGATGGACCCAGTATTGATGTATTTGGCTACGGACTCCCACATGATTTGAAGCCATGATCGAAATTAAGTGGGACTGACTTAGGCCGGTTTAGCGGTCCAGGCACCGTGGCTGGTAATCCAGCATGACAGTGTGTCGCGGGTTCGAGTCCCGATGCCGACAAACTGTGCTGTGTGTCTTCCCTCTCATCTCTCTCCCCGTTTCCCGTCTACCTACAGTTCGACTATCAATAAAGGCAAAAAAGGAAAAATATCGTAATATCGTAAAGTGGGACACAAAATAGACACTTTGTGTGAGCGCATGTCTACTCTAAAGTTCACTCACTCAGGGAAAAATGTATTGCGATCAGGCGATTATGTAATAGTGACTGACAGGCAGTGAAGATTTTTACAGTAAATTTGTTTACCGTTTGTTGTTTAATTTTAAATGCATTTCCATTTTGTTTCAGTCATCCGACATGTTTTTCTTTTGGCCAGCTCACGTGTTGCACCGTGACATGTTGTGAGCTTGTAGATCGGCTATTTTCGTGTGACACCTGCACACAACCAAGCATCAAATGACTCATCTTGGTTCTACTGATCTCTTCTCCACTAGTCCTCCCTACCATTTTAGCCTATAGTTCCTATTTGTTGAGGAAGTTGACACTAGTACATTTGGTCATAGCGTTAGTCATCATAGGCTATAGCTTAGTTTTTATTTCGTTTCGTAAAAAAAAAGAAAGGTCGTCCACAAAATTACTGACAGGGCCTACGGTATAAGCATTACCTGTTGTTCCACCAGGATGAGTGACCTGATGATCTGAACCAGCTGCTGCTGAGACAGTGGAGTCTGGTGGTGGTGCGTCTGCTCCATCTTGTTACATCTCTCCGCGGGCCCGACCCGCCACACACCACCCAGAGACGAGTCCACTGCACAACACATGTCGTGTGATCAATACATGGAAATCAAGGGTCTTTAACCCATTTAGGCCTGACCTCAAAATGAAAAAAATAAATCTTCTAAATCCTCCAGTTTTCTGAAGAAAATATTTTCACGTTTTTTCAAAAAATAGCAGACCTACAAGCTCGTAGCGCGCCACTCGGTGGCGCGCTATAAGCTTGTAGATCTGCTATTTTTCAATAGCTAAATTATAACATGTTTAAAACACCAAAATGGGTTAACAGGGGCCAAATGGCCAAATCGTCACATATTGCCTGCAGGGCCGTGGCCAGAAAGGTTTGGGAACCCTTGCACTGACTAGACTATGTCAGATAGTCCATAAATGTATTTAACAAGGCTGTCTTGCTTTTTTTTACTGAAGGCTGTGTCAGCGGAATGCAAAGCGTGGGGTTTTTTTCCGCCCACACTTACTTTGACACTTACACGACTGTCCACGCCTAGACGACGTTATTGCTGCACTTGTTCTGCCTCTCTGGGCCAGAGGTGACGGGGCCAAGCGAGCGCTGAGAATCTCAAAGTACGACCTTCTCATCCGGGCTGGGGGAAAAAAACACAAATCACACCATACACACAATATCTGATTATTATATTTTCCAACTTTGTCAAGCTTGGCCAATGTTATACGGTTTATCACCGCTGCTGTTTGGCAAAAACTTCCCATCTCCAGCGGATCCACAAGCTCGGCACACAGTGCGAAACGGCGCGTTTCAAGTTTGTAGATCTGCTACTTTTTAATTTGAATCATGCGGTTTCCATCATATATTATACTGCATTTCAAAGAATTATTAATTATTTAAGACGTTTCTATTTCACTGACAGTAAAAGTCCAGATAGCTCATGGATTAGCCACAAGTTCCCTCACACACATAATACAAATAGCATCTATGAAGTGAGAGAACTAGAGAGGGGAAACCATTGTTATAATCACAGAACAGATCTAACAAGTTATCAGCCCTTTTAGGCAACACCCAACATAATATATAGTAGTAGTCGACTAATATATGATTTATAGAAAATGTGCATAGCTACAACTCTGCTAAATTCACTGTTTTTATTGTTGTTACAACACACAACATAACTACATAAGTATAGTAGACTAATCTAATATATGATTCATAGAAAATGTGCATAGCTAATTCCACCGTTATTATTATTATCGTTATTATCCCTTATATACATTTGAATTCCTAGTTATTGTACAACCACAAAGGTTAGCAGGTCCACCTTTTCAACTTACCCGCAATTTTGGGCTGTGGAGGAGGGATCTCCACCAGGGCACGTCTCGGCTGGCACACCGTAGTTGCCATTTGGCACAGAATTATCTGCTAAATAAAATGATCAGCGTGGTGTAAGAAGCTACTACTGTTAGCTTCAACCTCACCTCGACCCCCACCAACCAAACCCAGGGCTGCCTGCAAACAATTAAAAGTCTCCCTGGATGCTAATTAGCTTTAGCCCTGGCTAAAGTAAAGTTCAGAGGCTCTGTTATGTTGAGTTGCACTCCTCCTCGCGCTCGAATATATTTATAAACAACAAAAAGAGATGTGGTTCACCCATAAACTAACGCAAAAGTGAAGCATGAATAAGGTCCCGTGTTTATAAAAAAATAAATCTGGTTAATAATTAAAGCGAAACAGGAGCAGAATGTTAACTTGTTGCGTTCCCTCTGAACTATTTATCATACAATGAATGCTGCAGCTGAATGGAGCGCGCGACGCGCTGGTTGCCGCGCGGGCGTGGCTTAGAGCGCTCTTGGCCGTGTCATTGGTGGACGCGTCAGACGAGGGCGCCCGATATGCAAATCTGATAGCCGGGCCGGATCTGCCCGAGTTGCAGCAGATCCGGTCTAGAGCGGATAACTGATGCAAATGACCGGATACAGTAGGTGGGCTCACCAGATCAAATATTTTCAGGGGCGCACACACACACACACACACACACACACACACACACACACACACACACACACACACACACACACACACACACGGAATGCCGGAACAGGTCTGCTCCATATGAAGATCTATGGGTGGCAGCCTTAGAGTATAGGTGGCAGCGGGGGCAGTGTCTTGAGTTTACAGACTTTGATGAGGTCTGGCCATATGGAGCGTGTCTTGACTCGAGTGACGAGTGTACAGGGTTTGATGAGGTCAACATATGGAAAGTCGGAACAGGTCAGCTCCAGGGTGGCAGCGGGGGCAGTGCCTTGAGTGTCAGTGCCTTGAGTGTCTTGATGAGGTTAGATTAACATTGAATTAATTCTGTATTGGCTTTGGCCATATATGGATATGGACGGTTAGTAACTGCGACCTATGGTCGCAATAATATTTTCTTTCAATCAATCAATCAATCCCACTTCACTTGAGTCTTCAGTTTCGCCAGCAGCTAGGGCTAGAGCCCATCTGGATAACAGTCCTGCATGAGCAAGACAGCTTTCCAAGGCTATGGCCATTTTTAGCACAAGGATTGTTTTTCATGCAAAACAAAATGCTTGCAATGGATTCAGAATCACGAAAAAACCCTAGTTTGACCCTTTTACAGTCTATGGTTTGACCCCTCACATGCTCAAATTAAAACCCTAGTTTGACCCCTCACATGCTCAAATTAAAACCCTAGTTTGACCCCTCACATGCTGAAATTAAAACCCTAGTTTGACCCCTCACATGCTCAAATTAAAATGTGTATTTGTTCCTTGTACCTATATAGTATAATGACCCCAACTTTCAGCAGCTAAACTGTCACAGATTCCCCAATAGGTTAAACTGAATTTCAATCTTTGTGAGATAGTATTGTAACACATTTCACAAAGACTGAAATTCAGTAACTTAGACACCTTTACAAACACACTGCTGAAAACATTTCTTGGTAAGTCATGTATGAAGAGACTGGACATTTTTCTGACAATATTATCTGACTGTCTGCCTATTAGATTTACCTCCACCGACCACCACTGGCTCCACATCTGATTCAAATGAATGATCAGTGGCTCTCAACACTTGCCACTTGCTCTGTGTCGCCCTCAAGTGGACAAAAACCATGCAGCTTTTGGAGAAAAAAATGATATTAAAGAGGTGGTGCATTGTCAGTGTGTAGGCTCTACACAAAATGGTCATGCACAGTCCTCATCTCCTAAATATGGGGGTGTCAAACTTTATCACGGCAAGGACCACAAATGTGAACCACCTGAAAAGGGTACAATCTGATCCCCCCACCCATGTTTTTCTCTCTCTCTCTCTCTCTCTCTCTCTCTTTACCTCTTCTATGATGATTTCCTGTTTTTGGCTATAGGCTATAGAAGTGTATATTTGTACGTCTCTAAATGTTATGGTGAATTGAGCATGGACCCTATTGTAAATAAACACCCACAGTCCACAGTTAACAGTTTTGTATTGAGTTGTGCTTGAAATGTACTGTAATGTTAATACATCTTTCAATCAATCAAACAAAGTCCACCTCCAAAGTCCACAATGAACTCCAATATGTCCAGAACACAGCTGCCTACCTGCTCAGTACCACAGACCATGTTACACCAGCCATCCACGACCTTCACTGGCTTCCGGTGCTACCTTTTGTATTATTATTACTCAATTTACAATTTACAATTTAGGCATTTAGCAGACGCTCTTAATCCAGAGCGACTTACATTAAGCATGAACAAAAAGCATGGGGAATACATCACATAAAAACATTTATCATGAAACATGCGTAAGCTAAGAAAGTAACTATAACAGTGGAATATCTATAATGAAATAAGCTATACATCTATACTACTATGATATACATTATGTACTATGACGTGCTATGACTACATACAATGCACTTATGCTGTTTACATAACATGCTATAAGTCTGTATCAAATGCTATCTAAGTCTACAGAATTGCTATCTAAGGGGGTGGGGTAAGTGCTATGGGCCATGATGGAGTCTGAAAAGGTGGGTTTTCAAACTACGGCGGAAGATTGGGAGTGATGCTGCAGTTCTGACTGCAATGGGAAGTGCATTCCACAGTTTTGGAGCCAGAAGGGAGAAAAGTTTGGGACGTGTGGAGCGTTGTCCCGGCGTTTTTAGTGAGGGTACTTCCAGCTTCCCTGCGTTGGCTGATCTGAGTGAGCGGGAGGATTTGTAGGGTTCGATCATACTTGCAAGATATGGGGGAGCCATACCTTTGGTTGCTTTGAATGCCAGCATCAGAGTTTTGTATTCTGTGCGGGCAGCGACCGGGAGCCAGTGGAGGGAGCGGAGCAGGGGGGAGACATGTGAGAATTTTGGCTGGTTGAAGACCAAGCGAGCTGCGGCATTTTGGATCAGCTGGAGAGGCTTAAGTGCACATGCTGGTAGGCCAGTAAGGAGGGAGTTACAATAGTCGAGTTTTGACAAGACTGTTGTCTGGATTAGGAGCTGGGCTGATTCCTGGGTGAGGAACGGTCTAATTCGTCGTATGTTATAGAGTGTGAACCTACAGGATCGAGTGACAGCTGTGATGTGAGTTTTGAACGAGAGCTGACTGTCCAGGACAACACCAAGATTCCTGGCTGTTGGGACAGACGTTACCAGGGCGTTGTCTACGGAAATAGTTAGTTCCCGCATAGGGCAGGACTTAGCTGGGAAGAAGAGAAGCTCAGTCTTGTCTGGGTTCAGTTTGAGGTGGTTGGAGGACATCCACTGTGAGATGTCAGCCAGGCATGCGGTGATACGCTCTTCCACCTGAGTGGCAGAGGGGGGGGGGAAGGATAGAAACAGTTGTGTGTCATCGGCGTAGCAGTGATAGGATAAATTGTGAGCAGAGATGATAGTGCCAAGGGATTTAGTGTACAGTGAGAAAAGCAGGGGACCAAGTACAGATCCCTGTGGGACCCCAGTTTGGAGGGTTCGGGGGGATGATAACAGACCTTTCCAGGAAACCTGGTAGGTCCGGTCGGTGAGGTAGGAAGAGAACCACTTTAGTGCCGTTCCACCGATGCCTAGATCCGCTAGGGTGTCTAGGAGCAGCTGGTGGTTCACTGTGTCAAATGCTGCCGATAGGTCTAGGAGGATCAGTACTGCAGAGTGGGAAGCAGCTTGGGCAGCATGCAGTGCTTCTGTGACTGCCAGCAGGGCAGTTTCTGTGGAGTGGGCCTTCTTAAATCCGGACTGGTTGGGATCCAGCAGGTTGTTCTGTGAGAGATGGAGAGAGAGCTGGTTGGAGACAACACTAGCATCATAATTTGTTTTGTGCCAAATCTCCCAATAGCACGTCACGTTCCCTGGGAATAAAAATGTCTGGGTTTCCGAGGCTACGTTACTTACAAGTAACATCTTACATTCAGCATTTGTGACACAGAGAAGCTCGGAGAGCAAAGAATACATGAAAGAGACACATTTATTCATATGTAAACTGTTTTAATAGGCTGGAGGGGTTGTGGAAGAAAAACAAGGAAGTTGATTGTTGAGTCAAATGCATCCCGATAATCAGGAAAAACATCAATTCTCCTTTGAGTCCTTTGCTTGAATGACATATTATTCTGCACCATGTTTAATTAGATGAATGCAGTACAATTAATCATTCAAGCAGACACATTATTGCAAAAATAAATAAATAAATAAAAGAAACATAAAAATGATTTGTTGTAATCATAACACAGTGCTCAAACACTGAATACAAATATTTCCACACACAAAAAGAAAACAGTCTTT
Organism: Protomyctophum bolini; assembly: GCF_963924005.1. Classification (NCBI taxonomy): domain Eukaryota; kingdom Metazoa; phylum Chordata; class Actinopteri; order Myctophiformes; family Myctophidae; genus Protomyctophum; species Protomyctophum bolini. The sequence continues at coordinate 22,170,639 of NC_137885.1, forward strand.
TTTTTTGCCATTAGTGTGTTATTGTGTTTGGAAAATATTTCAAAATAATTTACACAATACAGTGACGGTAAGCGCTACTAGTTCCAGTGCAATATTGGTGTCCCTGTGTTATTGAACAGATCATTCTGTCAACCCCAAAATGCATTGTTGTAATACAATAGGTCGCTTCAAGTCCAATGATTCAAAACAGTAAACTGAGATACACTTCAGCCTATGAGAAAAACAAAGACTTGGGTTGACAAGGGAACACATTTTGTGATTTTCTTTTTTTTCTTCACTCATCACTGAAACAGAACTCCAGTCCAACCCTGTTCATATATCATCATCATCCTATAATAAATTAAGTACATATCTCTTTCTACAGCAAATAATATATTCTTATTATAGTTATGTACATTTTACACATGTTTAAATAAGCTATGTTATGCACAGGTTCAAAGGGAATCTATCTAGGTATATATTACAAAGGTCTTTTAACAGTATATGGCTTTGCAAATTACATCGTCGGTCATCAGAAAGAGCAAGGACAGCGAGTTGAGATTGCCTTTCAACTGTTTACTCAGAAACCATTGAGCATAAATATCTGACTTGTTAACGATTTGCATGTTTGAAGAGTTCGACCACAAGCAAGTCTGACAGAGTCTGAAAGAGTTCAGACTTTGAGTAAGACAAATGCTTATAAGCCAGAATCTACAGTAAAATACACAAGTAATCAAGGAAGATTAGATTTTAGATTTTAGCCTACATAAGATACACCATAAAAGCATAATGTCTGATTTAGTTGTTGTTTAGTTGTTTAGTTGGGTGCCGGTATCATCACTCACTGAAAATAGTCGAAATACAAGCTCACAAAGTGACGCACTGCTACTGTAGATCGGCTATTTTTGGTTTGCCAAGACACTAATGCGCAACCAAGCATAAATCAGGCTTAACCACTCAAACCCCAACATCCGTATTGTGGGAAAAGCTTTAGACCATGGTTAAGAAAGTATCTTATTACTTGCTGAGCAGCGTCTTAAGGGAGCGCGTGAGAGCGTTGGCGATGGCCGACATCGTGCTCGAGTGGCGCACGAGGGCTTTGACGCTGTGCTCCCCCGGCGCCCCGACGGTCGCCGTCTCGGCCGCTTTGAGCAGACAGATGTAGTTCATGACGACCTCGTCGACCTTGGCCACCACCTCCCTCTGCTGGTGCGTGGCGGAGGCCCCGAGGCCCCGCACCAGACACATGCACGCCTCGCAGAGACAGCACAGCACCTGGAAGCTGCAGGTCACGGCCAGCAGCATCTCCTCGGGACTGCCGTGGGCCTGCGCCGTCCTCCGGCAGGCTCGGCCCAGCTCCTTGGACTCGACGGAGAGGAGCTGCTTGTAGTGGGACAGGTCCTGGACGGGAGGCATCTGGGGCACCCCGCCGCGGTGGTCCCCCGCCCGGCCCACGCTGGACCGCACCAGCGCGATGAGCTCGCTCGCGTCCCGGCGGACGTCGGCGAAGCCGGCGGGGAACACGTACATGCGGTCCTTGAACGCGTTGATGCGCGCCAGCCGGTCGACGAAGCTCATGCTGTTCAGGACGTCGCCGCAGAGAGGGTCGCCGCTCGCGTCCGGCGTTGGCGTGCCGCCGCAGAGCTGAGCCACCGGCGTCATCACTCTCCCGCCTTGGATGCCGACGTTGTTCCCCCTGGACCTCTCCCATTCAATGTCATCCTCCTCCCCCTCGCTCTTCCTCTTGAAGAAGCAGTTGCTAAATGGCCCGTTGCAGCGCCAAGGACTGTTGTCCAGTTTCTGCGAGCCCTTCATGTGCTTGGAGTCTTTCTGCAGAGGGAACGCCACCGTCGCCCTCCGGCTGTCGCCCCTGCCGGAGGACCAGCACGTGGTTTGGGAAGAGACGGAGCCCTGGGAGTAGCTCTTGGAGAGCCTCTTCCTCGCCGTCCTGCGCTGGACTTTGGTTTCTCCGTGTTGTTGGTGCGGCGACGCCAGCAGCGGCTGCTGGCTCCGGCTCCTGCAAGGTTTGCTGAATAGTGCCTCCGCGCTGCCGCAACCCGCCGTCACGTTGCTGCAACTGCGCCTGAGCTCTCGGCCACGCTGGAGGCCGTTGTTGTTGTGGGGGTCCGTCTGCTGCTGCAGGGCCGGGGCGAGCATCTGACCGTGGTTCTGGTTCTTCCAGTGGTACTGGATGGAATCCTGCTTGGGCAAGGGGCTCGGTTTGCCGGAGCTGGCGTTGGCTTGCATCGGCAAGGCCAAGGAATGAGGTGGCAACGAGGAAGGTGGTGGTGGAGCTGGAGCTTGAAGGTTGCGGGTGGGTGACATAATGCATGATACAGACCCGGTAGAAGCCTGTCGGGTAAAAGCTGAGGGTTGTGCTCCACATCCTAGCGGGATGGGGCACAGCTCCGTCCGCGGGACAGTCAAATTGGGGGCAGCGGTGTAGCACAGAGAATCGTTAGGAAGCTGGTGAGACTGGTGGAGCGCATGCTTTGTCCTCGCATTCGACTTCATCCAGTCCTCCGAACTGCCGCTTGGCTGGCTTCTGGATCTCGGTGGCGGGCGTTCAACGTCCTCACAGTTCCTGCCAGAAGTGAAACCCGCTTTTTGATGCCCGCTGCTCTCTGTCCTCTTGCGCAGCGACAGGAAACGGTCGGGGCCGGCAGCACCACGTTCGAGATCCATCTCCAGGCCGGAGAAGGAGCTCCTCCGCTCGATGCTAGCCGCCCTCGCCTCTGGAGGCTCGACAGGTCTCGGGGTGTGCGAATTGTGACTCCTGAGCTTGGCGGGGAGAGTGGCTGAGTGGTACGGATGTTGGCTTCTGTTTGCCGCCGGCGGGGCGGCCATATTGGCGCTGACCGTGCCGGGGCCGAGGAAATGGGACGGCACGGAGGCAGGCGTGCAGGTGCAACGCGCGATGGTGTTCCCCCTGTTCTTCACCATCTCCGCCAGCTGGGGGTTGCTAGTGATGTAGCATCTACTGTCCTTTCTCACCGCCCCTCCCCTGCCTTTACGGTCATGCATCTTGCTGACCGTCAGGTAGTTGATGAGCTGCCTGTACGCCTCGCCTTCCTTCTGGTTCAGCTCCCTCAGACCGCAGACCTGTTGCTTGGCCTGTGGATCGCTGTGCTGCTTTCTGGCGGCGGAGCCTGAAGCTTCTCTGTGCATCGATGGTGCGTGCGTTACGGCTGAGGGCCGGCAAGTCTCGGCCCCCACCGCTGGGGGGTGAATGTTGGGCAGCATCTTCCGTAGGAGCGAAGGGTCTGCGTGCGGGTGGAGGTCTTTACCCTGCGGGTTTGGGCCTGAGCCTCCGTGCTTGCCGTTGTCGTATGCGTGCACTCGCAGTAGCGAGGAGGAGGAGGCGGACAGCGGGTGCCGCTGAACGCGGCGGAGCTTGGAGTCGAGCGTGGCAGAGCAGAGCGGCGAATCAGCCGGCGTGCAGCAAGCACTGCCGCTGTTGACGCTGCTGCCGCCGGCGTCTATCGATGAGCACAGAGAGCCCTGTAGCGAACCGTGGGCTTCCCCGTGCAAGTTGGAAATCCTCTTGGCGAGGTGGTATTCGCACAGGCGCGACACGCTCTGCTGTCTCGACACGGGCGGGTGGTCGCCGTGTGCTTCCGGTGGGGCTGTCTTGGACGGGGAGAGAAGGGACGCCACCAACAGGTGCTCGTCCTGCTCGCCTGGCGCCGGCGCCCTGCCGTCCTCTGTGGCGTCTCCCGACTCGCTGACTTCTACAAGGTGGTCGGAGGTGCAGGATGACACGCGAGGTATATGAATGCGGCCCCTGGGGAGGCTGTTCAGACCGAGACCCTCGGCGACAGAACTCTCGGGCAGCGCGCACCTCCGCTGACTCCCGCTTCTTTCTTCCGCGAATGACACGCGCTGCTCCGCGTCGAGGCGGCCGTTGCTCGCCCCTCCTCGATGGCCGTCCCTCGTGCTGAAGGTGTTGTACTTCCCGTTGGAGTCGGGCGACTTCCTGTGATGTTTGCCTCCCGGCGTGGTGGAGTTGGGTCGCTGCTGCTGCACGGTGACAGACGTGGACGTCTGGGTCCTCGCCGACTCCTGGCTCTCCGACTCGGGCCGTGCGGCGGCCTCCAGCAACGGGGTGGTTCTCGGGGGAACCGCCGGGGGCTGGAGGGGACGCGAAGAAGGACTCCGCGGCCTCTTCTGCACGGCACCCCCCGCCGCTGTTCCGGGCAACGCAGGGAATTCCGTTTTCTCCTCCAGCAGAGGTTGGTAGCCGTCCCTCGTGGCCACCAGGAGGCGCAGGTGGCTCTCGCTGAGCTTGTGGGCGGCGGCCAGCTCTGAGATCTCTGTCATCTCTGAGGAGTTGGTCTCGTTGCCCGAATCCGAGGAGGAGCCAGGGCTGAAGCCCCGAGATATCAAAACACCTGTAGGGAACGAGGGAGAGGAAAACATATCAGCGTTGCGTTCATTGATTTGGGTGTTCAAATCGTTTAGTGTAAATGTAATAAAAATGTTAATCGAAAGATTTTGATGGACTATCAGCGGAAATTAAATGTGTGTAAGATCATTGGAATAAATTAGTTATTTAAAAAACGGAAATCATGCCAAGGAAAAAATAACATTGGACATCAAGTTTAAAAAGAATACAATATATAACAGTAGCTCTCTATCCCATAAGGGGCGAGATGTGGCATACCAAAGTTTTTTCAAAATGGTATACTATCTTGAATAAGTTCATACCACTTTTAAATGGTATACCTTTTTAAAAAGTGTTTTAAAAGTGGTATAAATCACGTTTTCAAAACGGTATACCTTTTGTAGTGGTATGCCACATACCATTTTGGAGTTCGCCCTCCTTCGTGTGCATGTGTGTGTGTGTGTGTGCTGTGTGTGTGTCTCGTAAAGGTGAGCAGGGCACAAGTGCTCGTACTTATTTGTGCATAAGAGTGACTACATGTACGTCAATGCGCGGCTGACTCGTTGGCGCTCGACAATGCGTGCACACGTGCGTCGGCACGGGAGGGACACACCTGCACTGTTAGCGTGATGATGCGACTGTGGATGCGGTCGCAGCGGATGCCTCTGCTCAGAGACGGAGAGAGCCTCCAGGGCGTGAAGCGTGTTGACCACCGCGTTGTCCAGTCTCCTCTCCGTTCGCACTCCTCCTCCTGATCCTCCTCCTCCTCCTCCTCCTCTTCCTCCACCCCCCGCGCTGACCTCCTCTCCGTCTCCGTCCTCCTCGCCCGTTGGCACGGCGTCAATCAGCGACACGGGGATGTCGCCGTCGGCCGCGGCGTCGCCACCCCGGGCGCCACCCTGGGCACCACCCTGGGCACCACCCAGGGCACCACCCTGGGCGCCGCCCTGGGCACCACCCTGGGCACCACCCTGGGCACCACCCTGGGCACCACCCAGGGCGCCACCCTGGGCACCACCCTGGGCGCCGCCCTGCGGCCTCGCGTCGGCCGTCGAGTCCTCGTCTGAGCTGTCCCTGTGAAGCCGGAGTTGTTGCAGTTAACGCAAGGCTAACGTTGAACTAACGAAATAACTAAAACTAAGAAACAACTATAACTGACTGAAGATACAACATCAAATATCTAAATACTGAATCGAGCAACTTAAAACCGCTCTGGGCTGCTCACAAAAGCCTGAGCAGACGTTAAAGATGACCACAAACTCGTCTCTGTTCCATTCTGGTCAAACAGAGGCACGGTGCTAACACTCTGCTACACCAGTGGGTCTAACACTCTGCTACACCAGTGGGTCTAACACTCTGCTACACCAGTGGGTCTAACACTCTGCTACACCAGTGGGTCTAACACTCTGCTACACCAGTGGGTCTAACACTCTGCTACACCAGTGGGTCTAACACTCTGCTACACCAGTGGGTCTAACACTCTGCTACACCAGTGGGTCTAACACTCTGCTACACCAGTGGGTCTAACACTCTGCTACACCAGTGGGTCTAACACTCTGCTACACCAGTGGGTCTAACACTCTGCTACACCAGTGGGTCTAACACTCTGCTACACCAGTGGGTCTAACACTCTGCTACACCAGTGGGTCTAACACTCTGCTACACCAGTGGGTCTAACACTCTGCTACAACAGTGGGTCTAACACTCTGCTACAACAGTGGGTCTAACACTCTGCTACACCAGTGGGTCTAACACTCTGCTACACCAGTGGGTCTAACACTCTGCTACACCAGTGGGTCTAACACTCTGCTACACCAGTGGGTCTAACACTCTGCTACACCAGTGGGTCTAACACTCTGCTACACCAGTGGGTCTAACACTCTGCTACACCAGTGGGTCTAACACTCTGCTACACCAGTGGGTCTAACACTCTGCTACACCAGTGGGTCTAACACTCTGCTACAACAGTGGGTCTAACACTCTGCTACACCAGTGGGTCTAACACTCTGCTACACCAGTGGGTCTAACACTCTGCTACAACAGTGGGTCTAACACTCTGCTACACCAGTGGGTCTCAAAGTATCACATCTCAAAAAGTTTGAGAACCACTGCACACTAAATGGAACAGAGGCTTAATTAGCATCATCGGTAACACATATGCAGGAAGTAGGGAAGCGAGCCGGAAGTAGGAAGAGTCATTCTGTGTGCATTGGGCCCCATTCCATTGATATCTGCTCTTAACCCATTTTGGGCAGGAACCCCTTTTGTTATGCTTTAAGCTATTGAAAAATAGCAGACCTACAAGCTCATAGCGCGCCACCGAGTGGCGCGCTACGAGTTTCTAGGTCTGCTATTTTTGAAAAATCGATGAACGACTGCCATAGAAACATAGGTTTTTCAGAAAACTGTCAGGACGTAGAAGAGGTTTTTACAATCTGACCTCAGGTCAGAATGGGTTCAGGGTCCTTGCCTGAAGCCTTGGGGCGGGGCGGCGATGGCCAGGTTGAGGCTCTGCAGCAGCGCGTCCTCCTCCTCCTCGCCGGCGGCACCGTCTCCCTCGGGCGGCGGCAGCGACGTCAGGTCGATGATGTCGTCCGTGGACCCGCAGAGCGCCAGGAAGGTGGCCACGGTGGCCATGTTGCCACAACCGGCTGCCGCTGCGTCGCCGTTGCCCTCTCCTTGCCCCAACGCCGTGGTCTCGTCCCCCACCGGCGTGCCCGCGCCTCCGGCGGAAGAGTCCTCCTCGCACGAGGCGTCTTCGTCGTCCTCGGCGTCGTCCGTGGTGTCGGCGTAGCACAGGTCCCTGCGGGTAGATAAACATATACATTAGTAACCTGCACAGGTCCCTGCGGGTAGATAAACATATACATTAGTAACCTGCACAGGTCCCTGCGGGTAGATAAACATATACATTAGTAACCTGCACAGGTCCCTGCGGGTAGATAAACATATACATTAGTAACCTGCACAGGTCCCTGCGGGTAGATAAACATATACATTAGTAACCTGCACAGGTCCCTGCGGGTAGATAAACATATACATTAGTAACCTGCACAGGTCCCTGCGGGTAGATAAACATATACATTAGTAACCTGCACAGGTCCCTGCGGGTAGATAAACATATACATTAGTAACCTGCACAGGTCCCTGCGGGTAGATAAACATATACATTAGTAACCTGCACAGGTCCCTGCGGGTAGATAAACATATACATTAGTAACCTGCACAGGTCCCTGCGGGTAGATAAACATATACATTAGTAACCTGCACAGGTCCCTGCGGGTAGATAAACATATACATTAGTAACCTGCACATAGTCGCCTGATCGCAATTACAGGCGGCTCTTCGGTGCTACTGAAAATTTCTGACGAGCCGAAATAATTTCGGCACTACAGCGCCGAAACAGCGGTAAAATAGGAGTATGAATCGGCCCTTAGAATGAGCGAATAGACGAATGGGATCAACGTCACCTGATTCTTTGTTTGACCCCGCAAAAACGTGGATGTGTGTCTCAAAGAATATGATTATTGGTGGAATCACGGAAAAGTTTAGAATATTTGGCGGTCCCGTTTTCATTTTTCACTGCATCGGTGGATGTTGAAATCACGTGCACTACACTACAATACGTCACCATATGTTGCACTATGACGAAATAAACCCATTAAATGTAACCATGTGTACGTTCCCTAATGCCATTCCAATGGTAAGCTGTGTTGTTTTCACACCATCAAGCAATGGCGAATTCGTACACACCTCAAAATACCAGTATGTGTGTCTTAAAGAATAGGGTTTCCATAATGGAATTATCAAATCATTTCTCTGTATATTTCAGTTAAATATTTCATGTCTGTCCTGTGCAAGTTTAGCTTAGTTTGAAATAAGCCAAGCAGAAATGTACATTTTATTTGTTTGTGACAATGAATGGTCGAGTAAATGTCAAGATTGTGCTGACCCAGCCTACTGTCTGTCCCTTCATAAAAAATATAAAATAGAAAGCCGCCACAAAAGAAAAACATAAAAAAACATAAAAAAAAGATTGTGCTGACCCTACCTGAGCAGCGGCTCCTCGCCGCCCTCCACCTCGCCTATGTTGCTGTAGACGTGCGGCCGGCCGCCGTACGGAAATGGCGCCCCGTCGTCCCGCGGCCGGAAGTTGTTAACGTCGTCATTGTTGTGGGACGGTGTCGTGGAGTAGGCCGGCCTCTGCTCGGCAGCCGCGCCGTCCGGGCTCTCCAGCAGCCTGTCGTAAGCCGCCAGACTCCTGGGGTTTCCCCCGCCGCCAGCGTTCAGGGGCGGGTCCCCCCCGCCGCCGCTGAAAATAAACGACACTTTGGCGCTCCGGGGCGAGTCCTGCGGTTTGTGTCTGGTGGCAGGGGGGACGGGAGGGGGCAGGGGGTTTCTGTCCTGGGATTCGGGGTGGTGGTGCGGCGAGATGCTGTTTGTTTCCCGTTGGCAGTTCCTGGCGTAGGGGTCTCCCTGGCCGGGGCCGGGAGACGTCTCCTCGCAGACCCCCGGAGACGATCCGTACGGCCACTCTGGGATACGATCCTGAACTGGACGGAGCAGGAAAAAAGGCTGGATCAGCTATAGGATTGTAAGGGTTTTATGATGTGTTGTGTGGTAGTAAAATACAGAACCTCCTTATCTCCTTATTCTAACTTTTGGTTTTTCGTAAGTTAACGGCCTATACTTGATCACACCACAGCCGCGTCACACAAAAGCAGCAGAATCACAGGCTCGAAGCGCGCCTGCACATCTGCTACTTTTGATGCTTTTGAATTTGAATCCTGAAATGCCATAGTTTAGTTTTGGACAAATACGAGTTTTCCACACAACAGAGACGATAAATTACTTTGTTTGGTTATCGATTGCAGGGTGCAAAACCAAGCTAAACAGGAAATCAAAATTGTGCCTTGCTTAAAATATATCCAAGATTATTAATATTAGGGTATTTTCCATCAATGTTGTTCTGCATGCATACTGTCGCACGCACGCACAAGGTGCTGCCACACTATCTAAAGAGCCGCGCACGTTCTCGGCTGCACACAGCAGCTGCGCAACAGTCTTTAGACAGCTGGTGGACGGAAAAGAAGCTCCACTTCCGCGGACGACTTGTGCGACGGCCAGATTCCCAGAAGCGCTCTCCTCCGCAGAGCTTCTTCTGTCCGCGGCGCAAAACCGTTTTGCGCTTGGGTGTGGAAAGGGCTACACACACACACACACACACACACACACACACACACACACATTGTATTGTGCGTGGAAACTCACAAGCGTCCTCTTCGCTGATGCTGTTGCAGCTGGCCATGCTGAAGATGGACCTGCGCGAGTCCACCAGCAGGCGGTAGTAGCCCGCAGTGAGACAGGCCAGGTTCATGGCATCGCTGGACTCCATGATCAACGTGATGGGCTGCAGGAGAAGAACGGGGAACGAAACATTTAACCAATTCTGACCTGAGATCAGATTCTGATCAACGTGATGGGCTGCAGGATAAGAACGGGGAACGAAACATTTAACCCATTCTGACCTGAGATCAGATTCTGATCAACGTGATGGGCTGAAGGAGAAGAACGGGGAACGAAACATTTAACCCATTCTGACCTGAGATCAGATTCTGATCAACGTGATGGGCTGAAGGAGAAGAACGGGGAACGAAACATTTAACCCATTCTGACCTGAGATCAGATTCTGATCAACGTGATGGGCTGAAGGAGAAGAACGGGGAACGAAACATTTAACCCATTCTGACCTGAGATCAGATTCTGATCAACGTGATGGGCTGAAGGAGAAGAACGGGGAACGAAACATTTAACCCATTCTGACCTGAGATCAGATTCTGATCAACGTGATGGGCTGAAGGAGAAGAACGGGGAACGAAACATTTAACCCATTCTGACCTGAGATCAGATTCTGATCAACGTGATGGGCTGCAGGATAAGAACGGGGAACGAAACATTTAACCCATTCTGACCTGAGATCAGATTCTGATCAACGTGATGGGCTGCAGGAGAAGAACGGGGAACGAAACATTTAACCCATTCTGACCTGAGATCAGATTCTGATCAACGTGATGGGCTGCAGGATAAGAACGGGGAACGAAACATTTAACCCATTCTGACCTGAGATCAGATTCTAAAAATGTCTGTTTGAAAGAAATGACAGTTTTCTGAAAAAGCTATGTTTCTGTGTCAGTCGTTCTTCGATAAAAAAATAAATAGCAGATCTACAAGCTCACAGGCCCAAGACCAAAGAATATTTTGTTAAGTTGTTGGATAAGGTTCTGTTTTACATTTCATATTTTGATATTGCTGTATTGTAGAGTGTATGTTGTTGAGTTTGTTTTTGTATTTTATGCTTTGTATTTCGGCTACATTGAAAATGAGGGCTTGCCCCTCAATTGTACTCCGAGTTTAAATAAAGGTTATGATGATGATGATGAAGGTTTTGTCCACAATTCCATGGCAAACGATCAAAATAACAATTCTTCTAACATGCTCTAATTGTGTAGACTTCTTACAGTATGTATTAAGTAATGCAGATGTTTAACACTTATTTAACTCTTGGGAGCGTAAAATGAAACCAAATGGACCCGTAAGGTATTTGAAGGTACTTAACTCTGTTCCTAATCCCAGAACAACGTGTGTATTTCTTGTTTTTGCTCTACATATTCGCAGAAAATAGCCGTTCTACAAGCTCATTCAGTAGTTGTGAGATTGGAGATTGGCTATTTTCTGCAAAATACAGATGTGGTTTAAGTGGTTAAGACAGAGAAACATGGGGATAGATAAAGAAGAATGTCATTAAAAAAGACAAAGAGAACATGCAAAAAAGAAAGAAAGAAATTATGTAATCTTCGTGTTGTGTTCAGAGACAGAGTGGTTTCACTGTTGACTTCCCCTGATAGGCTATACAGTATTTTGCTACACACTCTCCTGTTTTCCGAATTTAAGCCAGTAGATGGCAGTAGCGACCAACAGATGAGATTCATGGTCCTTGTGATAAGCATTGGCCCTGAAGCATGCCACACAGACATGACAGTTACATCTAACATTGTATTATTTTTGAAGAACCATTCACTAAAGTAAGTCACTAAGTACATTTACTAAAGTATTGTACTTAACTAAAAAAATCAGGTACTTTTACTTTACTTGCGCATTTCCAATTGTCAATAACTACAATTTTTAGATAATTCTACTTGAGTATTATCAACTTTTTATAGTTTTACTTCTACTCCACTACATCTCAGAGGCAATTATTGTACTTTTTAATGTCTACTCATACTCCGGTTTTAGTTGATAAAAACGACAACATGCCGTCACGCCGTGGTGGTCAGCGACTCACCGCTCACCCAAACACATCTCTCTTGTTTTTACTAAGCACTGTTTCAGGTGGTCAGAGTATGAATAGGCCTTTACGCCAATACAGTTATTTGAAAACAGAGTTGATAGTTACTTTATGGATTTGGATTATTATTACAAAATCATCCCTCAACCACTTATTTAGCCCTATTTACACCTACACAGTATATGGAAATAAAACCAAACGCGTTGCGATGCTACGCGTTTACGTTCTCTCTGCGCTCCTCAACCTGCTGATTGTGTGTGTGTGTGTGTGTGTGTGCGTGCGTGCGCGCGTGCGTGTGTGTGTGTGTGCGTGTGTGTGTGTGCGTGTGTGCGTGTGTGTGTGCGTGTGTGTGTGTGTGCGCGTGCGTGCTCACCCTGACGTCCAGAACGTGCAGCTCCAGGCGCACGTTGTCGTCGTCCTCTGTGAGGATCTCGATGCGGTTGACGTGGCTGAAGTCGGCCAGCAGCGCCACCAGGTGGGTGCGGGTGTTGATGATGTGGCTGATGCCGTAGCGCGGTCCCACCAGCAGGGTCACCTCCGTCTGCTTCTCTCCCTGCTGCGGAAACAACAACGGTGAAGGGACGCCGTACTTGAGTACAAAGTATACACAGTGGTGAGAGAAAAAAGTACTCTGATCTGTTACCCAAGGGTGGGTATACTCGGGGACCGAGGCCTTGCCTTAGGCTGATTCTACACTTGCCTTCTGGATCAGTAGTTCTCAAACCTTTTCTTAATTCGAAATAATTCAACACTTTGCAAACACAAAATAACAGATATTTTATGTGTGTGTGTGTGTGTGTGTGTGTGTGTGTGTGTGTGTGTGTGTGTGTGTGTGTGTGTGTGTGTGTGCATGCGTGTGTGCGTGCAATATCACAAGAAAATGCTTGCAGCCACAGGCACCCACAGTGGAGGATCGAAATAATTGATGACCTAAATAGAATGTAAAGTATGCCAAATCACTCAGATTTATGCTGAATGGCAGAGATTGAAATAGGGTGCATTTTGCATCCCAAAACGCAGTTTATAGTTAACCCATTCTGACCTGAGATCAGATTCATACGAGGTTTCCACTGGACACACACTGGTTCTGATTAACCCATTCTGACCTGAGATTTTTCAAAAATAGCAGACCTACAAGCTCGTAGCGCGCCACTCGGTGGCGCGCTATGAGCTTGTAGATCTGCTATTTTTCAATAGCTAAAGCATAACATGATGCTGAACACCAAAATGGGTTCCCGTTCAGAATGGGTTAAGGGACGCAATAAAACAACAACCTACTGCTACTGTACTGTTTTTCATTCTAGTTTATTTTCGCTAGCTTTAGTTATAATAATCATTTCTTCTTCTGTTTTCTACATGCATATAATGAGTGACATTATAACCAAAATGAAATGAGAGTTAAATGCTGCAATATTGTAAAATTATGACTCATAAAATGTCCCTGGGACTCATCTAAAAGACCATCCCTGCATCCCATTCCCGGGACTCATTACATTGAAAACCTATTTACATCACTGGAATGGCATATTTTATTTTATTCGTTGTGTCTTGTTGACTTTTATAATCTGTTGAAGCCACCCTGCTGTTGCTCTTTTGTTTTTGTTTGTCATAAACTTGTTAACATGTTGGTCTCTTCACTGAGAACAGAAAAAGTAGAAGCAAGGAAAACATGGAAATGTAACCAACCCTCAGGCTAGGGGACAAGATGCTTTGGCCCAGGCAACCAAAGAAAACAAAAATGACAGCCCTTACCAGCAGTATTGATTTGAACTCCCTCCCTCCGTACAGTCTGAGCTCACTCAGGTACCGAAGATAGTGCACCTTCGCCTGCAGAGCAGTCAGCTGCACGCACGCACGCACACGCACACACACACACACACACACACACACACACACACACACACACACACACACACACACACACACACACACACACACACACACACACACACACACACACACACACACACACACACACACACACACACACACACACACACACACACACGATGATTGAAATTGTGAAACCTTCACTTGGTAACAGCCACAATAGGAATGAAGAATAGAATAGGAGTGAATATTTGATGTAGGCAGCAGGCTGCTGCTCATGGATTTGGACACCATAATGAGCATCAGTCTGATTTTGTTTGCTGTTTTCTTGGCTCTCTAATGAACCAGCTGCCACTGTCATGCATACAAATGTTTCACAGTCCGTGTTTGGAAGGATCAATTATTGTTACATTTTGGACACTACCATTATGTGGATTGTGGACGAATCTTGGGTACTCAAAATGTTCTGTAGGCATCACAATAGTTTTTCAATATCTTTTCTTTTACAACTTAATCCACTATACTTTATGGTATAATACTGAAAATAGACAATCTACAAGCTTATAACACGTTGTCTTGCGATTGCAAAATCGTTTTTCACCCGGTGCCAATTGCCTATAAGTGGTATAATCCTGGGCACTACTCTCCCTCCGCCAACCTGGGGAGTGTCCCGAACTGACCTCATGCTTCCTTCAATGCGTGAGCAGGCCGCTTCTTATCAGCCAATGCTTTCTTTTAAACGATCTACCAACCCAACCCCCTATAGGTGAGGATTGTTCCACGTGTGCGATACTTCACGCTGTTCTTCACATTAGTATTCAAGGGCAGACATGACAGAGGGTCTTAGAGGGTTGACAAGGGGTGAGAAACGCCACACATGCACGGGCTGAGGTGTGCACTATTTCTACATATTGCATCAGAAAGATAGTGTGTGTGTGTGCGTGTGCCCAACGTCTGTTTCCGTGCGTTACACACAGACACACGCCGTCTATGACCAGTGGCGTAGGAAAGAGTGCGCAGCGTCTTTTGCAAGGGCAAAGAGAGAGATAATAGGAGACAATGAACATGTGCTGCTCGCACATACTTTCTTCCCGGGAGGCACGAGGTTCTGGTTGGTCCGGAGGATGTGCGTCAGAGCCTTCTTGATGTTCTTCACCTTCATGCTGGACAGCACCGCGGGAGGCAGGAACAGCGACAGACCCCACTCCTTCCTGTCGTTGGGAGCAGAGAGAGGTGGACATTTAAGGCACTGCTGATTTTGAAAAGTTGTAGTTTTAGTCTAGTTTTAGTCCGGGTACAAAGCTCTCCACAGCACCGAGACTGCACTGTTAAGAATCTTAAATTTTTGGCTACAGACTCTGGTGACTCTCTCATTCTGGTGCTCTTGGATCTTACCGCGGCATTTGACACTGTAGATTACAGTATTTTGCTCTCTCGCTTGGAGCACTGGGTTGGCATTGAAGGGCCAGCACTAGAGTGTTTTAGATCTTACTTGTCAGGGAGAAGTTTCCGTGTCACCCTAGCGGATGCCACATCCACCACAGCATCCCTCCATTGTGGAGTGCCACAAGGCTCTATTCTTGGACAAATTCTGTTTATGTTGTATCTGCTCCCCCTAGGATCTATTTTTCGAAAACACGGTGTTTCTTTCCATTGCTACGCTTACATTTATTTGCCTCTAAAGCGTAACAATCCTGACTCTTTAAAACCACTCCTTGCTTGCCTCGAGGATGTAAAAGCATGGCTGGCTTTAAACTTCCTAAACTTCAATGACAGCAAAACTGAAGTTATGGTGTTTGGGCCCACACAAGCACATGTGTCTCCTCCTGGTGTTTTAGGTCCCCTTGAGCCCTTCTTAAAGCCAACTGCCACCAATCTAGGTTTCAAAATCCACTCTGACCTAAAGATGGACAAAGAGATAAATGAGGTAGTAAGAAAGAGCTTCTTCCAGCTTAGGAGGCTATCTACGGTTAAATCTTGTATATCCTGTGTGTGTTTGAAACTGTAATTCATGCTTTTATGACATCCCTCCTTGACTACTGTAATGCCCTGTATATTGGCGTAAACCAGGTTTCCATCTCTCGATTACAGCTAGTCCAGAACGCCGCCACTAGGTTACTTACAGGCACACGTAAGCGAGACCACATCAGCCCTGTACTAGCCTCCCTCCACTGGCTTCCTGTGCGATACAGGATTGACTTCAAAGTATTGCTCTTTGTCTTTAAGTGTCTAAATGGTTTGGCACCCATTTATTTATCTGAGCTGCTGAAACCCTATGCTCCGACAAGGACGCTCAGGTCCTCTGACCAGCTTCTCCTGGTGGTGCCTAAAACCAGGCTGAAGCTCAGAGGTTACCAAGCTTTTGCAGTGGCAGCTCCCAAGGTCTGGAATGAGCTGCCTCTGCACATAAGACCTCCAGGTGTTTAAATCACGCCTCAAGACTTACCTTTATTCCTTGGCATTTCCAAGCACAGTATGAGATGTTTTGATGTTTAATGTGACACTGTGCATGTTGTTTGTGGTTTTTCAATGAAGTTGTGTTTTTTAATTTTTTTTATGTTTTACTGTAAAGCACTTTGGTACAACGTTGTTGTTTTAAAATGTGCTATATAAATAAAGGTGGTATGGTATGGTATGGTATCTAAGGAATGTTTTTGTACCAATAAAGACTAAATAAAGCTTAGTTGAGTGTTAATCAAGGATTTGTTGATCAAGGATTTAATTTGATTTTAATTTGTGTTGCACCACTTAATTTTAAGCATTGCTTAACAAATCAGTGGTTAAATCCTTAACCTGTGAGTAAATCCATTATTATTAATTCATGGGTTAAACGTTGTTGTGTGTCCGCCATCTTGGATTTGCACTGTAAATAAACACGAGTAACCAACCCTCTTGAGCCTGATACGATTTAATTCACCTTTGAGAGAATGTGGACGGTGTCACTCGCTAAAAACAACAGATGTATAAGCTCACAACGCGTCACTCTGTAGTGCGTGGTGGGTTTATAGATCTCGACAAAGCCGAAAAAATATTTTCAATAATAATATCAATATAAAAATTTAAAAAAAGCAAAAAGTCATGGTATTCAAAATGATAAAACACAATACGACTTGAGAGCTCATTTCCATTGTGGTCCTTTTTTTGTGCTGACATTTCTGCCGTAATGATCATATGAGGGAACACTGTCCCTCCACTATCCGAGGACATCTTCCGCTATTGAAAAGCATTGCATTCTATTTGATGTATTTTATTGTCTGTTTCGCACTGTGCTGCCAGAGTTACCGAAGTCAAAATTAAAATGTTATGCAAATTCAGTAGACAATAAAGGTTTCTCATGGTATCTTATTCACATCTGTCCCGGTGGGACTACCTTCGACTGTGTCCTTCACGCCAATATTATGGAAAATGTGGGTCTGTCTGCTGTTTATCGTTGACTTCTCCCCCACGGCATTGCGGTTGCTTTGACCTCGGCTTGCAGACGACATTAGTGGTGCATATCGTCTCTGTGGGGGGGGAAACCTCATACAGTGTGTACGAATGAGGTCCAAATGAAAAGTAACAACTTTTCCAGATTCAAACGCTCTCTCTAGGTCGTCCTCAGACGAGCCCTCCATCGTCGCAATTCCAGTCGTCCCGGTTCTCTATACATCCGGTCAATTTGTTTGTTGGTGCCTGCGCCTTTCTCAAAAGCATCGAAAGTAGCAGGTCGGCAAGCTCGAAGCGGGTCGATTCGTTTTACGTTTCGAGCTTGCAGCAGATCTGCTACTTTTGTGTGACGCTGTTGTGTGATCCAGTACGAAAAAGAAGAACGCAAAAAAACATATATGGAGATAAGATAAGAGATAAGAGATAAGAGACAGCAACGATCCTATAGCAGTCATGGACAAACGAACAGACAAAGATAAACTTACTGGATGTATTTGAGAGAGACCTTCTGCGTTTGTCTGGTTGTCATGGTGAGGATATACATCTGCAGAGCGGCCAATCGGAGCGCAGCGTCGTACTTGAGCTCCGGGCCGAAGCGTTCCAGCACCACATCGTTGCAACTCTGTATGCACAGCAAGCCGGAAGGGACACGTTTCAAAATAAAAGGAAACCCCAAAGTCAGGTCTATCCCCCATGTGTACTGAACATAGAAGCAGTCCGACTGTGAGTGTATATAGTGCTTGATTTATGCTTCATCGTACAATGGGGACTGAGTATAGCAGATCTATAAGCAATGTGTCCTGGCTGTGACACGTTGTCAGCAGATTAAATTAATAATTGTAGCTGCAAACAGTAGTGAAGCTGAAGCATTCAAAATAGTGGTGGAAAAAGTGGTTGTTTTACTTAAGTAAAAGTATCAATACTGCAATGTAGAAATACTCCATTACAGGTAAATTACTGGAAGTGTCCCATTTCACGTTTTCAAATGTATAAATATAAAAAGTTATAATTTCAAAATATTCAATATTTTCAAATGGTCGAAAGTGGTTAATTATTTCACTGCTAGGTACGAACATATTCGTACCCCCCAGTTTACAGCATATATGAAGTGGTTGAGCCCAAAATCAGCTTTTAACATTGGTCCTGTTACTACTGTATCAACGCCTCCGTTATCACCAGCTATGGGATCTTTGCAACACCCCTCCATTTACCTGGGTTAATAGCAGGATTACCTGGGTATGCAATATCCGTTGTACCCGTGTCAGAGTACCCGTTCCACCCATCTGTCTTTATGCCCATATATGTAGTTACCTGTACATAGAGGTACTCAAACGCAACAGCGTCTCTCCTCAGCAGCTCCACAGGATCCCTGGGGACGAAGCTGATCCGAAAGAAACACTTCATCTTATCACAGCCAGCCCTCTGGGTCACCTGAGAAAGAGAGAGAGAGGGAGAGAGAGAGGGAGAGAGAGAGAGAGAGAGAGAGAGAGAGAGAGAGAATACCACATATCTGGGTACTGAATCGAGCAACTTAAATACTGTTTCACATAAGCCTGAGTGACAGAATGACAAAATGGCCAAAAATGTATTTGAAAGTGAAATATCCCGTGTTTAAAAGTGTTTAAAAAGTGAACATCACCAAGGGCTCCCTTTGAAAGACTTTATCTGTCCATCGTCTGCTGCTGAACACACAAAGCCTCGGAGCTCAAGTATGTGTGTGTGTGTGTATATGCGCGTGGTGAATATTAAATCTGTACCCTTGTGAGCTCACACCTTCATTACAATGTAGTGTTTGTACACGTGCAAGCGCGTGTGACTGTGTGCACGCGCGAGCGTGTGTGTGTGTATGTGTGTGTGTGCTTGTAAGGTGAACTGTCGCCCCTGTCCCTGTGCCAGGTCTGATAAATGACGGCAAAGTCCAAATGCGACGAGAATACTAATTCATGCATTCAGTAATTAGTGCATGTTTGTGTGAGCGCGCATGTGTGTGAGTGCGTGCATATGTGTGTGCGTGGCACTGCAATAGGACCTGTGGGCAATTCAGGCAACAAAGAACTCACCGATAGAAGTGGACGTCATCATCGGATTCGACGGACAACCATAAGCAAGCAAGTGTGTGGCAGAGAGGTAGAAGCAAAAGTTAGGAGGGAGTGAATGAGAGAGAGAGAGAGAGAGAGAGAGAGAGAGAGAGAGAGAGAGAGAGAGAGAGAGAGAGAGAGAGAGCAAGCATGAGAGCAAGAGATATAGAGAAATAATGAAGAGAGAGATAAAGAGAGAGAGTGAAAGATAGAGGAAGAGAGAGTGTTACTCACTTGTATAGACAAATCCACAGAAGGGTGCCCTATAGACACCGCCATTTATTGAGGTGTACCATTAACTGATTAGCTACACATGGCTAGTCTCACGTGGCCAGACTGTTGCCTCTCGCAAATTTACAAATGCTTCTATATACAGTCTGGAGCAACGGAAGTTCTATCATGAGTAAAATATAAAACGGAAGTGGAGCCTCCTCCCCACTTCCGTTATGCTATATAAGCATATATAGCTTGCTGCATAGCAGAAATGGAAATGAAAGAAAAAGCTCTAATTGACTTGGTCTGTCTAATTTTCGTGAACGTGAACCTGACTCAGATTTCGGTTGTAGTTCCAGACTCTAATTCAGAGATTGTAGTTGTCTGGCTATGCGAGACTACACCTGGCCTACAGGGCACTAATCTATGGAGCAGTGCCCTGTAGGCCAGGTGTAGCTAATCAGTGAAAGATGGAGTACCGTGACTTTTGTACTTTTTCTGTTTCGCATGTGTTTATGGAGTTAACATAAACATTACTCTAATAGACCCCCAGGTGTGGTTATAATATGCAAATATGTTTTCCCTGTGTATTTTTGGTTTCTTCCTGAAAGCTGAAAGCCTTTGAGTCAAAAGGCCCTCACACAGCTGTGGGCGAGGCTTAAATTCAGGTGGGTGAAAAGGTGAAAAGTGAAAACCATGTATATTTAATGAACTGGTGGGTGTGGCGACATAAAAACATAATTTTAACACTAATTTTTACACTATTTTGAAAGACATCTTCCTCCTAGTATAATCATAACACCTGATGATCATGTTTTAGGGGGGGATAAAATCACGGCACTCCATCTTTAATGGTACACCTGTGGATTTGTCTATATCTGAGTAAGAGAAAGAGAGAGAGTTTACTTATTTACTAATGCAGTGGTTCTCAAAGTGTGTGTGTGTGTGTGTGTGTGTGTGTGTGTGTGTGTGTGTGTGTGTGTCTGTGCTTCTTGGGGTCCCGGGCACAAAACATAATAGGAGTCCGTGCCATGGCCCAATGTATACATAAGTTTGAGAACCGCTGCCTTAGTGAGAGAGAGAGAGAGAGAGAGAGAGAGATACAGACAGACAGACAGACAGACAGACAGACAGACAGACAGACAGAGAGAGAGACATGTACCTGAGTGAGCATCTCCTGCTCGTGCAGCAGCAGCAGTCTGCTGGGGCAGCCGTCTCTCCTCTCCTCCAGCATGAGAGAGAAGTACTCCATGCACTTGATGGACAGCTTCTCCTGCAGGGTCAGGTTCACGTCCTGCAAGCACACATGCACGCACACATGCACGCACGGACACACAAACACACGCAATCACGGACACACACACACACACACACACACACACACACACACACACACACACACACACACACACACACACACACACACACACGTAATATTTATCTAAATCTACAAAATAACTAGTAACTAAATCTGTCAAAGAATTATATAGTCGAATTATAGTCGATAGTCGAAGGTTTTGCCTCTGAGATGTATAGTGGAGCAAAAGTATAGTACCAGTGGTAGTGAAGTATAAAATATGGGCAAACACACTAATGTCAGGAAAAAGTACCGTCAAACAAGTACAGTTCTTGAATAAATGTACTTTGTTACTTTCCACCACTGACTGCTGTCAATGTGACCTTCGAAGACAGGCCCTTAATGCAAATTTAGACTTCATCCCGCGGTCATGTCACATGACAGAGTGATTTCCCTGAAGAAGGGTTGAGTGATGAAAATAAATGGTTGTATTCATGCAACAAACTATAACATTAGCCTACAACCTCCGACAGCGCTCCACTGACGCGACTCAGCAGCCGACAGTGGAAGTCTGCTCTACAAAAACTAAATAATGACTAATTTACTAATTTAAGTTCAATTTATATTACCCCCTTATAGGCTATTTTTGGCGCACGGCGCCATTGCGTGCCAAATATAAATCAGGCTGAAATTGCCGGCTTCAAGTGCTCCGTCAGGCAGCAAATAACCACTTTCCTCGAAATAAGCCAATACCACGTTTTCTGATTAAACGTAGAGGGAAAAAAGGAATATCTGTCACAGCGACTGTGACTTTCAAAGTGTAGTGTGTTTGTTTACATCGAGGCACATTCATCTTCTCCCTGTTAGAGACTCTCTCGTTACGGCGAGTAGTACACATTCAGTAGTACACATTCAGTAGTACACATTCATCTTCTCCCTGTTACTAGAGGCTCTCTCATTACAGCGAGTAGTACACAAATAATGCAGAGTGGAGTGTGTTTACTCTCTCTCACACACGCAGTGGTGGGAAAGGTACTCAAATGTTTTACTTAAAAGTATCAATACTGCAATATAGAAATATTAGTAAAAGTTGGGAATTAAAAATGTACTTAGTATTAGTATAGTATATGTACTTAAAGTACCAAAAGAAGAAAGTACTCATTATGCAGAATGTCCCATTTCAAATGTTTAAACAACTTTTGAAAATAGCCGATCTACAAGCTCACAATGTGTTGAAACGAGACGCATTGTGAGCTTGTAGATCGGCTTGTCAAATCGCAGAAATGCATATAGGGCTGAAGTGGTTTTGTAATACAAATCTACAAAGTAACAAAAGTTTTCAAATTAATGTTCCACCACTGTCTATCTCGCACGCACGCACGCACGCACGCACGCACACAGAAGATATTGTCGCTGTTGAGCAGAAAAACCTTGTGTGTCCATTGCAGGCAAATTAATGCCCAAGTTCATCGTACAAGAGTGCTGTCGTAGAATCTGTTATTTTGGGTATTTTGGAAAACATTGTGAAGTAAGTAGCCTCGCCCCTGGACATGGCGCTAGTATGTCTCAAGAAAGTGTGTCTGTGGGTTTCTATAAATATTGAACCAATGAAAAGCATTAACAAGAGCTTGTGACTATAAATAATAACATTTTGATCCATTGGAACACACAGTTTTTTTTTCTTTCTTCCATTTCCTGAAAAGTACAAGGTTTCTACACGACAGCGACAATAAGATTCTAATTTCTTAGAATTCCTTCTAAGTTCAAAATTACACCTGTGTGAACTGAGCGGTGTAGGCTCTCTCTCTCTCTCTCTCTGTGTGTGTGTGTGTGTGTGTGTGTGTGTGTACTCAAACAGACAGACATGCATTACATACATATAGACACACGTCATCTGAGTGGTTAGGCAACGCTCCAAAATAGCAGATCTACAAGCTCATATAAATCGAGCTTGTACATCTGCTATTTTTGAATGGCCAATTGCAAAAATAGAAAATGACACAGATGCTTTCCCAGTTTGAATGGCTTAAGAGGTGTATTGAGTGTAGAACAAAGCACGCACCCACGTGCACACACACACACACACACACACACACACACACACACACACACACACACACACACACACACACACACACACACACACACACACACACACACACACACCTTTATGGAAGTGCTGCAGTCGAAGCGAAAGGACTTGGTCTGTCCATTCTCCAGGTAGACCTTGAGGACATTTGGCATGAACAGGAGACAGTTGTCCTTCACAGAGTTCTGCAATGAATACACAGGGAAGGAAATTGGACATTATGTCTTAAATGTACAATGCAGAAAAGGTATTTTAATGAATTAAAGGTAGGCTAAGTGATAGTTTATTTTATTTAAAACAAAATATTTCTGTGGTTAAATCAGTGAGACTTTTGGGAGTCCTTGAAAAGAAAAGGCCTGAGAACTAATGTGCCAGTCAGACATGTCATAGTAAACCAATTGATCTATATTGATCCAATATAGCACCATCCATGGCAGCTGTGGTAACTGCATTCTGTAACTGTACTGCAGAAACACATTCCTAACATGTTTACATGTATGGCAAATAAAGGCTTCTGATTCTGATGAAACCAGTGTCACACATGTTCTGTTCACACATGTTCTGAGCTAAACCTGATGAAACCAGTGTCACACATGTTCTGAGCTAAACCTGGAGACTGGGTATTATGATCAAAATAAGAACACTATAGGTTTAAAAAACCTAAAAAAATATCTGTGTGTGTGTGTTTGTGTGTGTGTGTGTGTGTGTGTGTCAATGAACTTACTGGAACCTGGCCATTGATGATAACCTCCTCGGCGAAGCGCACTTTGACCGGGTTTGACTTGAGCTTGGCTTTCTTGGCAGCGCTGATAAACGCTGACTTAGGCGACTAACAGGCCAGAGAGACAAAGACAATTATTACATGAGAGGGAATAACGATAGAGACGCCAAAATGTGCTCATCTTTTGTTAAGCATCCCTAGAGAAAGAGAGATGGGTGCAGTTTGTCTCATGTCTCAATAGGGCATAGCAGTGGTTTTCTGGTTCCACTGAAAAATCTCCAATTCATTTTTCCAATAGAGATTTACAAAAATATTTATATCAATTATTTTAAGCCATGAATCAAGCCATCCAGGATCCTGGTGAATCATGACCATACAATCTTGATTCTGTGAAAAACAAAACAATGTTTCGAATATTTAATTATATGATATACTACATTTAATTGCATTCCCCATCAGTGTGTCACACCAGGCAAGCCCCCAGGTCATCGTGACATCACGTGATATCAGCCCCCATATATGGTGCTCAGGTCATCGTGACATCACGTGACATCATCAGGGATGGATATCCCCTGATGTCATATAGTAAATGCGACCT
Organism: Protomyctophum bolini; assembly: GCF_963924005.1. Classification (NCBI taxonomy): domain Eukaryota; kingdom Metazoa; phylum Chordata; class Actinopteri; order Myctophiformes; family Myctophidae; genus Protomyctophum; species Protomyctophum bolini. The sequence goes on from NC_137885.1 coordinate 22,194,599, forward strand.
GCTGTCACAGTTAAGCCCATTTATGGAGATCCCTGGTGCCATCAATATTGGCCAGCAACTCTACATCTGACCTCAGACCTCAGATCTCCCATGCATGGATACACAGTATGTCAGAATCTGTTCCCCATCCATCCTTCCTCTTCGACGTCTCCCTTTTGATTTATACCTGTCCATTCAAAGTTATTAGTGCCGCCACACCCGGGCAGGTGGCCCGGGTGTTGAGTTCTCAACAGGTCCGAAAATTAAGGCCCGGCCCTGCCTGGGCCCTCATCAAACCCTGTACACTCAACACTGACCTGTTCTGACATTTCATTATGTTGATCTGACCCCCCCAATGCCAAAGCGCCTGCGCTCGCCCAGCAGTCTGCTGTCAACGAGGCAGATGCGTGCACACGACCTCGCCCTGTAGGGCTTCTGGGTAACCGAGGCGCAATGCAAAGTCTATGGAGCGTAATGGCGGCATCCATGTCGCCTTGTTTCGCCTCACAGTTTCCTGTTCTCAAGTTCTCAGGCTGACAGGCTTGAGGCATGCAGTGTGGTCTTCTGCTGCCGTAGCCCCATCTGCCTCCATGTGCCGGTGCATACACACACTCCCGTTCCCACGCACCTCATACATATTTGATATCCGCTGCTAAGTGATGTCGCTCACAAGAGACTGAGGTACTCTACCTTAAGCCTGGTTCACAAGCGGATGCCACTCGCTGTGCGCTTGTATACTACACAGTAGAACGGCTATTTTTGGCGCGCTAGACCTCTACGGGCCATGAATTAGACATTACCTATATGTACATTGCACATACCTTATGCATATTTGATTTTGTTCCTTTTTTTATTTGGACATTTTCCTTTTGTGGAGATCGTCTATTTTGTAACTGCAAAAGAATAATGAACTGTTACTGTTTTTTCTGAATAAAGTTGAAGTTGTACTCACGGGGTAGGGCTGGACAACAGTCAACACGATGGACTCTTTGCAGCTCCTGGGGTGAGAAGACAGCGATCGGTTATGTTCGGCATCAACAAAAACATTACGTTTAAGTCCAAAGCCTCAGGGTTAAGTGGTCAGATGAGTGGGTCCGTCGTGAACATGTTTTCCAGCGTGCACTGATCCGGAAAAGGTTGGAAACCACTGAGATATCTCTGGTATAACCCAGTTTTCTGAAAATGTTGCTATATCAGTGGTGAATGTGATCAAACCTTTTCATGTCAAGGGCCCCCAAAATTGTATGTATTTGGCCGCGGACCCCAATCTCAAAATACAGTATGTTATGCCAGGGACCCCAGGAGCAAAGATGTGAGTCAACAAAAAAAATAGCAGATATGAGCTTGTATATCGGCTATTTTTGAATATCCAAAGTATAAAATGATGACACAGATGCTTTCCAGGTTAATACCAATACTGACAGACATGGCCATCCTTAGAGCCCCATCAAAAATGGGGCTACAAAACACAAAACAAGCAATCGCAGCAGTTAATCATAGCCTGGGTTCCAGCCTGAATCGCTGTGTTCCGTGAATCTGTTTTGTCACTTCGCTACTCAGTCTGGCCAGCAGGCAGCAGACTTGTATTTCCTAACGTCACCTGTTACGTAGCCAAGGTCGTTGATGATACAGTACGTCATCAGCCAGCGCCACTCTCTTTTCTCACTCGAGACTCGAGAGTAAAACCTATGGAAAAAAGTTAAACACCAATTTGATTCAGTAGTCCACTATGTCAGATTCGGTAGGACAAAAGAAAAAGAAAGGCTGTGTGGGGTGAGTTTAGTGAATGATACGTTGTACGATGCAGGGCAACAGCAGTGCAGTGCAGTGCAGTAGCTACCTCGGCGATAGGACCATTTCCAGACTGAGTAGTGAAGTGACAAAACAGATTCACAGAACGCAGCGATTCAGGCTGGAACCCAGGCTATAGTTAAGACAAGATAACAGCAACTTTATCAGTTTCGTTTCGGACAGAATGAGATGGGATGCCTGGGGTGGGCACAGCTAACAACCATACACAGATGCACACTAGAAAACAAATAATACACACACACAAACGAACAAACAAAAACACAAACATGCGGAAACATACCCATGCTGCAAGTTGTGCACAAAAGTAATCATCAGGCACACAGTTAATGGGGACTGCGGAAATGTGCAGAAGGCTGTTAAAAGTGATGTCACGCTGTTTATGGCTCATATGGCCTTTTAGAGGTGTGTGTCTTGGTCTGATATCTGGCTATAACATTTGAAATATAACCCTCCAGAATGAAATCATAATCATTTCGAGGCAGAAAACGTGCTTTCAGTTAGCAGGTATAGGAGCTCCAGTCAATTTTTATATGGTCCTTAATCACTCTCTGGCAGACACTTTTGCGCATAACCCCAGCACATACTGTGCCAAGAGCGAGTGTGCGTACATGGACGCACCTACCCACACACGCACACCCTTATACAGTAGATCTTTAACCCATTTTGTGCGGGGACCCCTTTTGGTGTTAGCATTATGTTATGCTTTAGTTATTGAAAAGTAAAACGACTGACATAGAAACATAGCTTTTTCAGAACACTGTTTTTATAGACATTTTTATAATCTGATCTCAGGTCAGAATGGGTTAAAAGTGCATTTTAACAGCGGGCGACCTTTCCGGAAGTGCATTATTTGTCTATGGGACAACTAGCGGCGAACGGCGGCGATAGTCGAATAGTGGGCGGAGGAACGTCGCACGAAAATATACAAATAATTCATCTTTTGGACAACATCGTGCGGCGATAGTGGGCGATTATGGAATTCCAGTGTCGCTCGCCGTTGATCTCCCGCTGTCATTTTATGCTTTCAAGAGACACATTATTGTTAAACGTCTGCATCACTTAATTTGCAATAAGTCTACACAATCAGGGAATGTGTAGAAGAATCGTCACATCAATAAACAGCATGGAATTGTGGACAAAATCTTATCTTCTCAGTCTTGAGTCTGAGAGGCTATAGGTCGTCAAATGGTGGTCCGTGGCTCAAATGCCCAATAAATAATGGACCTTGATATGAAGAAAGGTTGTAAATGACTGTAGTAGAGGTCTCAGTGTGTACCTGACCAGGTCGATGACCTTCTCCCTGGGAGCCGAGCTGACCGCCTCATCGTTGATCATTATGATCTCATCCCCCGGGATCAGCTTCCCCTCCGATGGACCACCTACACACACACACACACACGCACACGCACACACACACGCACACATTAGAAAGGGTACATTAGCCACATTAGCCAGAGACAGTATATCAGTCCGCTGCTACGCTTAATGTGCTGAAATTTGCACTTCCATCTCCTCTGATTATAATCTGGAGATAGTTAGATGGTTATATGTATCTTTTTATGGGTCCGTCTTGCATGCACACAGACACACACACACACACACACACACGGTCTCTCTCACACACACACGCACATGCACACACACACACACACACACACACACACACACACACACACACACACACACACACACACACACACACACACACACACACACACACACACACGCGGTCACAGACAGACACACTACAGAGTCAATTACATCTCTGCTTCGTGAAGAACGGCATATAAGCAAGATAGATGGTAAATAAAGGCCGTGCTGACGTGTGCCCGTGGCCACAGCGGACGCGCTAATTGTCTCAAAGAGGGCGATCCTTTAGCCAAAGATAGCCTGTGTAAAGTGAGACGATATGTGCACGTGAGCAGTGAAGGGACGTGGACGAGACCTCACCATGCAGTGAAGGGACGTGGACTAGACCTCACCATGCAGTGAGCAGTGAAGGGACGTGGACCAGACCTCACCATGCAGTGCGGCGGAGGTTTTCTATTCCCGTGAGGACGAAATGTCTCGCAGAAAGACACGTGGAATCATGGAAAGTGAGGGCAATTTGCCATCAAGTTATTTTAGGTTGAAGTTAGGCCTGAGCTAAAGTTAGATAACTATAACTTATCTTAACACCTTCTGTCATGTATTTTGTCGCATGATGATGATGATCTCGCAAGCTTGTATATATGGAAGGAGGTCAGAGAGGTTGCTGAGGGCCTCGTATAGTGGTGAGCAGGATTTTGTGATCTATTTCTCATGTCTGACTGGGAGCGAGTGAAGGTCGCGGAGGATGTGGTCTCTGGATGGGTTCTAGTGAGCAGGCGGGCAGCAGAGTTTTGCACATACTGTAGCTTCTTGATAACTTTGGAGGTGGCACCGTAAAGGTGGCTATTGCAGTAGTCCCCTATAGGGGAAACAATGTTTTTTAATTAATTTATTCTACAGATGTGCGTGCGTGCGTGCATATGTCCATATGCGCGCACGTGTGTGTGTGTGTGTGTGTGTGTGTGATGCACTAACACGAATGTTAATCAACAGATTGCAGCTGCCATCGCCTGTGTGTGCAGTGGAAACCCCTGATGCATGTAATGCACTCTGAGTCTGCAGGAATCTATGGCATTGTCTTTCATGTATATAATACAGTATGTGTGCCAGGAGCCCAAGGTAGTTAATAGAATATTCATTAATTGAACTGTCTGCTTGTAATTCAACACTGATTGATCACTGAGACGCCTAATCACTCACTCACTCACACTCACTCACTCACACTCACTCTCGTCTCTCTCTCTAAGTGGCCCTTGGCAGTGTTGGCATGTCTACTTATTATAAGCAACTTTGGGCTTGTTTTTTCAGTAAAGTCGCTTGTAAATATTGGTAGTTGCGGCTTACATTTTTGGTTGTGCTTGTTTTAAAAGTGTATAAGTGCTTATGTTATTATTATTATTATTTCCGAAATGTTTTTTTAATTATTGTTTAGGCAACGAGTCGCATCGCAACACTGTGCTACATTTTGTGTGTCGTATGCGCGCACACCCACGCACACGTCACGCGCACACGGAATCCCAACCTACCCGGCGTGACGGAGCGGACCACCACAGGCTTCTCGCTGCCGGCCACGAAGCCGAACCCGAGCACGGGGTCCCGTCTCATCTCCAGTGTGCGGGGCGGCGGCGGGGGGGCCCCGTCCTGGTGCACCTCCTCCAGGGAGCTGCTCTGAGACACCTGGCTGCATGGAGGGAAGGAACACAAGCAGTGGCATTGGTGGGGAAAAAAAGTACTCAATTATTTTACTTATGAATAAAAGTATCAATACTGCCATGAAGAAATATATTCTGATACGATTTCAAATTTTTACTTTTAGTAAAAGTACAGAATGTGTCTCAAGATATACTTAACCCATTTAGACCTGATTTAAAAACATTCACTTTGAAAGAATATATATTCAAAGATTTGCGCCACATTTTAAGATAAAAACTAAATAGCAGACCTACAAGCTCGTAGCACGCCACTCGGTGGACCCCCTCATCTGAAAAGATTTGTGCCAGGGAGGGACCCCCAGGAGTGACGGACCGTGAGCTTGCAGATCTGCTATTTTTGAATAGCCAATATATACATGGATAATGTGGTTATGCAATGATTGACTTAGTTACTGCCCTATACTGTATTTCAAATGTTGTGGAAACTATTTTGGAAAATCTTTCAAAACTTCAGAATTTAAGTTGACAAAAAATTTATGATACATCGTAACTGATACTTTTGTGAAACAAGACTGCAAGGTCTTTCTTCTATACTGTTCTATTGGACAAATTGTGCATTTTATTATCTAATAAAATGATAAATCATTCAAAAACAGGGGAGGGTGACAGTGATTTACAGAGAGAGACAGACAGAACACTCACATTTGGAGACGGAGTCCAGGGACCTCATTAGAATGAAGTGCCCTCTTTGACTTTATCCTCAATTCACTAATATTGTTTTAAAGAAACATGACACAAATGCAAATGGAAGATACGCTTTCCTCGGCTGCTTGTGCCTTGAATCACAATGGAGATTATCTTGGGATTTGGATATTATCACAGGAAACTTGGACAAAGGAATCTGTAAGCACATAATAAAAGCGAAAATAAGCCAATCTGCAAGCTCACAAGCACACACCAGCTCAGTGGCCTTGTGGTTAGAGTGTCCACCATGCGTTTGGGAGCTTGCGGTTCAATGCCCTGCTTGAGTCATATACCAAAGACTACAAACATTGTACCCGATGCCTCCCTCCATCAAGGAATGGGAGTAAGTCCCTTCGACATACTGTACTATAGTGCCATATCCAAGTGTATTTGTACATGAACCTGCCTACAGAAATAGCAGATCCTTATCAGTATGGGCCATGTAGCTCAGGGGCTGTTGCTTCCCAAATTATGCTACACAAGTACATGGTCCTGTGCCAATATCAATGAAGCAGCTGTACAGTACACAACGTCTACTGTTATCGTTGTTCTTGTGCAATTCAAATGCAAATGATTAAGTCACAGGGCTGAGGTTAGAAGACCCAAAACTATACTGTTGTGTCTGAACAGATAATTTTACGCATTTTTACGCATTTCTCTCCGTATATCCCTCTCTCTTTCTCAATGAATGGAGAATTTACGTCATACTGTATGTGTCTGAGCAAATCGACATGTTACGTCATAACCTGACACAGAAAAAATGTTTGTGTGGTAAAAGTGTGATCGAGACCTGCTTATCCATACAATGTGAGGGACTGAAGTCATTACATCACTCAAAACTTTTTATTAAAGTCTTCTTAACAGCGAAAAAAAAGAAGGCAAGAGTTCTTTTCAGGCCAAGTTATTTTAGTCCAAGGCTGGTTCTGTGTCTGTCTATTCAGTGTTTTCTTCAGTGGTGTGTGAAACGAACCGCACTAAGACGAATATCACCCTCTGCCATTCGTACATGCTAAGAATACACACAGTACCTGCTTTCAGAATGCTTCTTCAGAACACAGTCTTGATATTCGATCAAATTCCAAGCCCAAATTGTGTTTTGTGATAAATGGATGCTATAGATTTGGCTGGCAAACAATTTACGTCACAAGTGTTCTAAACAAACATTAAGGGCCCAATCTTGCCCTTACCCCTAATCCCTAAACATATTTGCCATTTTCTTACTATTTTAAAATAAAATTTAAAATAGTTCAACTAGACGATCCACATCGACACGTTGTTAGCTTGTAGATCGGCTATTTGAACTATTTTAAAAGGTTTTTCAAAATAGTAAAAAATGGCAAATAAGTTTAGGGGTAAGGGGTGGCGCAATTATAGCCCTATAAAAGTCCATCGACTTTGCTGCCATATGACGTAATTTCAAAAGCCAGGCGTGTGATTACTTCTTCCACCAGTGGTCACTGTCAGGAGGGCATGTCATAAGATCTGATGATACCATGGTGGATTATGTGACCTGCGTTCCCAGATATCCCACCCAGCAGTTAAAGACTACCCCTGCCCTGCTTGTGATCATAATTACTTCTAGGGCTTAAAGACGTGGGGAGAAGAAAAATACGTTTTTCACAGCATAGGTCCTAAGGTCACAATGAGGACATATCCATCAGTATAAAGGACAAAATAAACGTGTATTTTTTGAGGGGCCCTAGCCCCTCCCATATCCAGCTTTTGGTGTGTGTGCACAAACTTTGTCTTTATACACAATCATTACATTCCCATTGACAATGAATGGTCAATTTTACGTCATAGTTTCTGAGCAAGGAGACAGTGTTAATTTACATCATGTTGATGATAAGAGTGCCCCTCACTTCACACAGGTGTGATTTTTATATCAAAAGTCCTTTAGATCTTTGAGGGGCGCTAGCCCCTCCAATATTCCGCTATAGTGTAGATTTCATACTACTATTATACTATATGTGATGACAGATAGAAAAGTATTCAAATGTGTTGATTTCATTCACCTTTTGATTCTCATTGCTCACGTTCCTCCACTCGCACCTCATTTTAATTGGGGAGACACAATTTGACTGCTATAGGGAACGGTCCTGTTCCCTAGCAGCTGATTTTGTCAACGACAACCACACTCCTGGGCCCTGTCTCCGAACTAAACCACACTCCTGGGCCCTGTCTCCGAACTAAACCACACTCCTGGGCCCTGTCTCCGAACTAAACCACACTCCTGGGCCCTGTCTCCGAACTAAACCACACTCCTGGGCCCTGTCTCCGAACTAAACCACACTCCTGGGCCCTGTCTCCGAACTAAACCACACTCCTGGGCCCTGTCTCCGAACTAAACCACACTCCTGGGCCCTGTCTCCGAACTAAACAACACTCCTGGGCCCTGTCTCCGAACTAAACCACACTCCTGGGCCCTGTCTCCGAACTAAACAACACTCCTGGGCCCTGTCTCCGAACTAAACCACACTCCTGGGCCCTGTCTCCGAACTAAACCACACTCCTGGGCCCTGTCTCCGAACTAAACCACACTCCTGGGCCCTGTCTCCGAACTAAACCACACTCCTGGGCCCTGTCTCCGAACTAAACCACACTCCTGGGCCCTGTCTCCGAACTAAACCACACTCCTGGGCCCCGTCTCCGAACTAAACCACACTCCTGGGCCCTGTCTCCGAACTAAACCACACTCCTGGGCCCTGTCTCCGAACTAAACCACACTCCTGGGCCCTGTCTCCGAACTAAACCACACTCCTGGGCCCTGTCTCCGAACTAAACTTTGCCAAAACTTTGGAAATGAAGCAATTTCATGACGTCTATATATCATTATACTCTCTCTACAGTCCCAGACAGTTGCCTCCCACGTTTTTCAAATGCTTCCGTCATACAGCCTGTGCAGTGTGCAAAGACAGTGCTGAAAACCATCTCCTGAAAGCCTTTCTTGGCTTTCGGCAGGTTCAGTTACAGATTCTGAGTAGTTGTCTGGCTATATGCGAGGCTACATGTAACCCTTTCATGTGCATGTCACCAAAAATGCACATACTGTATTCGGTATAAACCACAAAAACACCCCTGCCTGTCTACCAAAACAAACAGTGAGAACACCACAACACAGCGAGAGAGCTGCAAATACAGGAGGACTCATATTGGAACGGATCAGAATGGATCGCAAAACAGAACCGAAGTTGAGCAGAATCCATTGTTCATTTTAAACAAACTTTTCCTCACTTTTGCACAACTCTTCCCTCTTCTGCCTCCCCCTCCTTCCTTGTTCCATTACACACTCCCTCATGTGTTTCTATTACTCATCACCCTCTCTCACCGTGTTCAACGCGTTCAATGCATTCTTGGCAGTGCTCCCTCGTCTCTCTGAACAAAGAGTACAGTGTTGTCACTAGAAAACACACCCAACCCCCCCCTGTCTCTCCAGTGTTGTCACTAGAAAACACACCCAACCCCCCCCCTGTCTCTCCAGTGTTGTCACTAGAAAACACACCCAACCCCCCCCCTGTCTCTCCAGTGTTGTCACTAGAAAACACACCCAACCCCCCCCCTGTCTCTCCAGTGTTGTCACTAGAAAACACACCCAACCCCCCCCTGTCTCTCCAGTGTTGTTTTTGGCAGCAAATGTCTATTTTAGTTTTAGTCATAGTCTCTTGTTAGTATATAGTTTTCACTTAGTTTTAGTCACATTTTAGTCATCTGGAATCTGTTAGTGTTGGTTTAGTTTTAGTCTACTAAAATGTGTTTTGGCAGGCCTTGATGCTGTCATAATGGCTGATTTTACACTTGCTGAAAATAGCCGAGCTTGCAAACAAGTGTAAAATGACGTATATACTGGATCTCTTGTCCACTAGTCCCTTCCTATTACATTTTAGTCTAGTTTTTATTTGTTGACGAAATTGTCAATATATTTAGTATTAGTTTTAGTCATCATAGCTTAGTTTTCATTTAGTTTCCATTTAGTTGAAAAAAGGTACTGTAGTTGCCGAAAATGTTTTAGTCGACAAAATCTCTCTCTCTCTCTCTCTCTCTCTCTCCTTTGTAACTGCAGCATATATATACTGTGTATATATATATATATATATATATATATATATATATATATATATATATATATATATACACACACACACATCCACTTTGTTCAGAGGCAGGTGCGTTGCACAGTGACTACTACTCGTGAGAAAAAGCGTGTTATGAACAAAGATCCTGCACACTGCTCTTGCTCGGCAGGATCCATTTCTATTCAAGTTGACATTGGTTTGGGTCCCTCTGGTTCAGGGGTGGGTGGGCCACGTTGATGATGGAGAGGGCCACTATATTTACACAATCACTCCAGAGGGTCACATTGCATACATCGTTGCTGTCGGGAGGATACCGCCTAACTAAATCTTTGAGGTTTTTGATTATTTTTTGGTCATAAATCAATGCTATAAAGTATAGAACACCCTAAAATATTGAACCAATGAAAAGTATTCAAAAGTCACCTCACACTGTCTATTAACCCATTCTGACCTGAGATCAGATTCATACGAGGTTTCCACTGGACTACACACTGGTCTGATTAACCCATTCTGACCTGAGATCAGATTCTAAAAATGTCAGTCGCTCTTCGATTTTTCAAAAATAGCAGACCTACAAGCTCGTAGCGCGCCACTCGGTGGCGCGCTATGAGCTTGTAGATCTGCTATTTTTCAATAGCTAAAGCATAACACGATGCTAACCCCAAAATGGGTTCCCGTTCAGAATGGGTTAAAACAGCTAGCTCCCACCATGCACCTCTCCCAAGTAAATGCCAAGATATAAAGTCACAATACCATAACTTCGATGGGGCAGTATAGTGCAGTGAGTTAAAAAAGAATATAAGGTTTTCTTCATTTCCTTTTACCAATATCACAGGCTGAAGTATACGTAAAGTGGGTTTTGTTTGGAATTGCAACAGCTGAACTCAATAATATATCAGTATTTGGATATTTCCGCGCCATTGGCGTAGATCTAGGTCAATTGAAGCCTATTATTTAATACTACGCTTACCGCCATTGGCGTAGATCAATGGCAATTGCGCTTTTATAGCGATCGATCAAGCCATAATGCTACTTACGTTCAACTGGAAAGAAACTGGAAAGAAATGCTGGCGTGAGTTAGATCCTAATTTTTCAATAAATCCTAGCGGCTAGAGTGTTAAACTGTTGGCCACATTAAGTGAAGCTGGGAGGCCCGCATGTGCCGATGTATGCTCTGAACCATCATCAAGAGTGTCTATAGATATATTAGATAACGGTTTTGGACATACAAGGCGACAGTGACAACATTCTGTCTAAAAGTCTAATAACACAGTATAGGGTGCAGTATCGCCCCTGACCTCTAGTAGAACACTTGTACTAGGTACATACAGTATACTAAGCACCATGCAAGCTAGTAGCTATCTAACTATAGGCCTATAGCTTGTGGCCTCTGTCATGTTAGCTTTAATCTGGCGAGACGGTAAAGAACATTACATCGACCCCGGGATGCGACCTCATCAACATGCCGATTAGGATCCAGTACAATCTCTGCCTCACCTCCCCACCTCCCCTCCCCCTCTCTCTCTCCATCCTCCCATGGTATGCTGTAGCAATGCATATATACAATGTTACCAGATTTGGTTAGAGAAATAAGCAACAAGGTCTAGGAATACATGCCCAAAAGAAGCAATTACGCCACACGAGCACTTTAAATATATATATATATATATATATATATATATATGCTATATACTGTATTGCATAGCATGAACACATCCATTTGAAAATAGCTGATCTAATAGAGCTTGTAGATCTGCTATTTGCTAACACAAATCTGGTATGGGGCTCTCTGGTGTACAAAACATTTCCAGATGACAAATACATAATGGCATCCAATCTTTACATGACCTGACAATATTTGACAACCACTGGTTTAAATAATACATGAAAAATGGAAGCAAGCCCAAAATAAGCAACCCGGAACTGCCAATATTTACAACCAACTTTACAGAAAAAATTAAGCCCAAAGTCTCTTATAACAAGAGGACATGGCAACACTGATCTCAGAGTAAATCTGTTGGTAATGAAGCATGTTCCAATCTGGGACGCGCGAGACGGCGGCGGGGATCACTCACGTTTAATCCCTCATGGAGGGCCGACCCAGCGTCAGGGGGGATACTGGGTCAGGATGATATTCAATCCATAAGGTCAGCAGAGCCCACGCGGTTAAAAAGTGGAGGGCGAGAGATCGGCGTGCTCTGTAATTAATTCACCAGTTCTGTGGTTTCCCTGTTCCCATCTTACTCTATAACTCTTCTTCTAGACAGGCCTCCTTCTAGACGGAGCGAGGTCGCTTCTCCCTTAGGGTGTCTTACTGGTTATTGTTATTATTTTCTTGAATTTTAATTTAGTCTTCTCCCATGGAGCAATGTGTAGCTGGCCATGCTGCTGAAGCAGTGACTGGACCTGTACTGAACTGTCCATGGTGCTGAATCAGTGAATAGGCCTGTCCTGTAGTGAACTGTCCATGGTGCTGAAGCAGTGAATAGAGCTGTCCTGTAGTGAACTGTCCATGGTGCTGAGCAGTGAATAGACCTGTCCTGTACTGAACTGTCCATGGTGCTGAAGCAGTGAATAGACCTGTCCTGTACTGAACTGTCCATGGTGCTGAGCAGTGAATAGACCTGTCCTGTACTGAACTGTCCATGGTGCTGAGCAGTGAATGGACCTACAGCGATCTGTCCATGGTTCTGAAGTAGTGAATGAGCATTGTACTAAATTGTTAATGGTGCTAAAGTTAATGCATATGGATTATGGATGCGACGCACACACGCACGCACGCATACATCTGTTTGGAGTCCACAGAATGGACTAACCTCTGGGCTGACGGTCAGGATATTGACACGTACACTGACACTGTTACATCCTATATTCACTTCTGTGAAAGTGTTTGCATTCCCACAAGGACCATTACAGTTTTGAACAACAGCAAGCCCTGGTTCAACAATGAAGTGAGATCGCTTTGTAGGGAGAAACATGCTGCTTATAAACGTGGAGATATGGGGAATTATAAGAGACTGAAATATGAATTTCAGCGTGATGTGTCTAAGGCTAAGGCCTCCTACAAAGTGAAGCTTGAAAACAAACTGCAAGCAAATGACATCAAAGGTGTATTGCAGGGTTTGCAGGACATCACTGACTATAAAACCAAGCACCATGTTCCAGACCTGGACCCCTCCCTTCCTGGGAGGCTTAAAGGGACACTTCACCCTTTTTGCAAAAGAATATATGTTAATGACGTTTAGAAGCTTTAGATCACTTTCCTGGGGGTATTTATGTGTGTAATATGTGGTTTTAGATATTTTAGATTGTAACAGTGAGCCTGTTGTCTCTGATGTCATGGACACTGGTCTCACTACCTTCCTGGACTACAATTCCCATAATTCTTTGGTGCACTGCTCCTCCTTGTGGATAGGGGGGAGAGCTGTCTTACTGAGACAACATGTAGTCCAGGAAGGAAGTGAGACCAGTATCCATGACATCAGAGACAACAGGCTCACTGCTACAATCTAAAATATCTAAAACCACATATTACACACATAAATACCCCCAGGAAAGTGATCTAAAGCTTCTAAACGTCATTAACATATATTCTTTAGCAAAAAGGGTGAAGTGTCCCTTTAATGATTTTTATTGTCGGTTCGACAGTGAAGACCATCAGTCCCCCTCTTTTCCACATCTAGAATCCAGATCCACCTATGCTCGTGTACTTTTTGTTTGTCAGCTCCGCATTTAATACAATAGTGCCGGGGAAGCTGATTTCAACCCTACAGGAGCTAGGCGTCAGATCACATCTATGTAAATGGATCTTTAATTTTCTATGTGACAGAAACAGGTGGTCAAAATAGGTGACCTCGTCTCGCTGTCGAGGCTCCTAAACACTGGGGCCCCCCAGGGGTGCGTCCTTTCTCCACTTCTGTACTCATTATACACTCATTTCTGTCAATCTCACTTTCGTACAGTTATGATGTATAAGTTTGCTGATGACACATCTTTAGTAGGTCTTATTACCAACGAGGTTGAAACCGACTACCGCAGAGCAGTAGAGGAGCTGGTGAGATGGTGTGAGAGTTACAACTTGATTCTAAACATCTCTAAAACCAAAGAGATGTTCATAGATTTTAGGAAAAATAAATCGTGTCCCCTCCCCCCCCTCTTCATCAATGGGGAAGAGTTTCCTCCTTCCGGTTCCTAGGGACCACCATCCATGAGTCCTTATCATGGGATCTTAACACCAGTCTCATAATAAGCAAATCACACCAGCGTCTCTATTTCCTGCGGCAGCTTAAGAAGTTCAAAGTCAGCCAAGCAGCCATGACTCACTTCTATAGGGCCACTATTGAAAGTGTTCTCACCTTCTCTATGCTTGTATGGTTTGGTCACACAACCTCTCAAGACAAATCAAAGCTGGAAAGAGTAGTACGTCACGCATCAAAAAACATAGGATGCAGCTTCCCTACACTTTCCTCACTCTATTCCACCAGAATAATTAGGAAGGCAAATAAAATCATTGCAGACAACTCCCATCCTGCACATCACCTCTTCAATCTCCTCCCATCAGGCAGGAGATATAGAAGTATCCAGAGCTCAACATGTCGCTTCAGGGATAGCACTTACCCCGTAGCCATTAGACATCTGAACTCATAGTATATGCATATAGCACTTTAAAAAACTGAATGTAATTTCCTATGCTGCTGGTTTTTGTTTTTGTATTGTACTGTCCTTCTTGTTTGTGTATCTATGGTTGTCTGTATATGTTGAGTATGAACCAAGACAAATTCCTATCAACTTGTTGACATGGCAAATAAATTATTGAATCTTGAATCCACTCTCCTCAGAAATCCAATTGTGACACCACCTGGATAGCAGTGTCACCTCAACTTAAGCCATGAGCCTTTCTTCAGCCACCTCTCATTTGTAACATGTTAGAGCGTGATGATCCGTGTTCTCTCAGTGAGCAGGAGGCAGCGAGAGAGGAGAGATGACAGTAAAACAATACTGTATATATTCACCGTGACTAATTTCAATCAGCTCAATTCAGTTTATCCCATTTAGGACTGAGGCCGATATAGGGAAAAAATCTTCTGAATCCTAAAAGTATGTCATTTAGATAGCATAGTATGTAGACATAGCACTCTATAGTGTGTATACTCATAGTTCATTGTACAGCTACTGTTAGATTCTTAGGTTCTTAGCTTGCTTATGATCCTTGATGACTATTTCTATGTATTTGATGTATTACATGTGTCATTCTTGCTTACTTACTGGTAGTCGCTCTGGATTAAATGCCTAAATTGTATCTCCATATTCTAACTATATGTGTTTTTTCGTAAATGAATGCCCTGCTAGATCATATTACAGTGTCACATCTCACATGTACTGTTTTTCTTTGTTTTGATTTTGCAATTTTCTTTTACCAAACAGCTGCTACTTCTGCCGTTGAATCATGAAAAGTAAAGGTTTTTCCACCCGACAGATGCAACATGCAGTACCTTACAGAAACCTTATTATCTCCTTACTTTAACTTTTTTATGTTTTCCCATAAATGAATGCCCTATACTTCATCATACAGCAATGACACGCACACAGTGCAGCGTGATGAAAGAGACATGGAAGAGATCAAGAGAGAGAGAGAGAGAGAGAGAGACAAGTGTGCCTATGCAGGGCGTTTGGAATGGGATGGTCTGTGCTGCCGCTAGAATGACAAACTCTACACCTCTCTTCCTTCCTTACTTCCTTCCTTCCTTCCCAAAAGCTGTACAGTAGCAACACAACTGAAACCACTGCGTTTGATGATAGCTTCCGGTTGAGGAAACCGGGGCAGGGTCAGGTATATAGCTTCCGGTTGAGGAAACGGGGGCAGGGTCAGGTATAGGCCAGAAAAAAACAAAAAAACAACACTGCCCACAAAGGCATTATTACCACGCCGCTGCATTAGAACCCCACAGCAACGAGCTGTATAATCTGGACGCCCCGAGGCAAACAAATTTGTATATTAGTTTTCTTCCTGCAATCATAAACTATAACCTCCGGGGGGGGTGTGTGTGTGTGTGTGTGTGTGTGTGTGCGCGCGGCTGCGCGCGTGGTCTTACTTGCTGGGGTAGTCGCGTCCCTCTCCAGAGGACATGTTCATGCTGTCCCAGCAGTAGGGTGGACCCTGCAGGCCTCCCCAGGAGCCCCCCGGGCCAGGGGGCGGCCAGCCCGCTGTTCTGTTCTTATGGCTGCAACGCAAAACACACAGCCAGTTAGACACTATTTCAAAAAAGTTTTAAAGTCAAGGACCCCCAAAATTGTATTTGGCCACAGCCCCCACATCTGGAAAGGTTTTGTGCCACCCAGCGATCCCCCCCCCCCCCCCCCAGAAGAGAAGATTTGTGTTTAAAAAATGTTAAAGTTAAAAAATGCTAAAGTTTTGCATGTGAGATTGTATATCTGCTTCCAATAGCCAACATATAAATGGATAAATGGAATGATTGTCACGCTATATTAACACGTGTTGCTGGGGATCTTTGCTGAAAACAGTGTATATTTAAGTTCACAAGGTGTCCCGTTGCGATGCATTGTGAGGCTGCAAATCTATCTGGCTATCTTCGTGGAATAAAAAATGGTGTAGCATTTAAAGGGAATGGCTGGGGGAGGGGCGGGGGCGGGGGGCGGGGGGCGGGGGGAGCGAGCATATGCTGGACATCCACAGTCGCACAAAACGATTACGGTGCAGAGCGCGGTGTCAGGTCGTTTTCAAGGACTGGCAAATGTCACCAAAAAGGAGTGCGCTTCCTCTCTCTCTCTCTCTCTGAGCCGTGACATTCTGGGATACATTCATTCACATCCCGTGCCGAGGCCTTTCCAAAAGACCGCGGCATGTGAGAACGTGTCACATTTGGTCGCAGTTCGGGCCCTCAATTAGCACGACTTCTTCACCCGCGGCACGTCGCGCCCCGTCTCGCGGCAGACAGCCAGCGCTCGACGCAATCGACCGCGGTTGAATAACGTCCCGGCGCGATGGCCGCAGACAGCCAATCAATGGCTTACTCTGCAAAATTACGATGCAGGGCCACGGGGACGAGGCGGCCAGAAGGGGGGGGGAGACGATATGACAGCTGATTTGCTTACCGCAGATTACGCTAACAATGTCATTGAGGAGTCCAGGGAGGCGCTATACGTATAGCGCAGAGGGCATGGGATGGGGGAGGGGAGACTGCCGGGGTAATAAAGACCTGACTGAGAGAGAAGAGGGGTTGTTGCAGAGAAAGACATTGAGGGTGTGTGTGTGTGTGTGTGTGTGTGTGTGTGTGTGTGTGTGTGTGTGTGCGTGTGTGCATGCGTGCGTGTGTGTGTGTGTGTGTAGAAGAGAGAGAGAGAGAGAGGTGGAGAGAGTGAGACGTGGGACAAGCCAGACAGAAATCTGCTAATGCAAATGTCGCTTTAAATCACGGTGTCTGGTTAGGGAGGACATTATGCGAAAAGGGCCCCATCCCCTAGATGATGAGAATTGACAGCCCAGTGTAACGGTATAGCATCACCAAGCAGAGATTTGCATATCTATAAGTCAGGGCCGTTGACCCTTGACCCGTGTAAAGCACAGAGACCAGGCTAATTAAAACAACCACTTCCAGAGCCGATGACTCGGCCTCAGTTGACATCACACTGTATTACATCAGCGGAAACTTTGCAGTATCATTGCTGTCGGGCCGAAACCTCTTATCTACAGAACTTTTTGTGTTTTTTTTGTTATAGATTAACCCATTTAGGCCTGACGTCGGGAAAAAAAATATTTTTTTCTGAAAAACCTCATGTTTCTATATCAGTGGTTCTCAATATTTCATGTCAAGGACCCCCAAAAATATATTAAATTGGCCGCTGACCCCCATCTGAAAATGTGTTGTTTCAGGGACTACCTCCCAGAAGAAAAGATTTGAGTTAAAAAGCTTTGCACCACATTTTTCAAAAATAGCAGACCTACAAGCTTGTAGATGAGCTTGTAGACGAGTCATTCTTTCCGCCGCGCTAACAGCTAAGTCAACGGTAAACTATGAGCCCAGAGCGTAGCATACGGTAGCCGAAAGGCGAACTGACAAAAAAAAAGTAAAGATTCTGAATATTCGTATCTCGCCCGGTATCATTGAGGATGCGCTATAGGACGTCCTCACACGTCAGATGTACAGCTCGGTTCGAGTCCCTATGACGTTTCCAGACGTCGTATGTACAGATTGTGTTAATAGGGCCCCACAAACTCTGATCCTACAAAGACCCAGATTGCTCCTGGGTTTCATTCTGGATCTGGTTCATACATGGATATATATATATATATATATATGATGAATTACATTCTCACAAAGCCAGAGATAAGACTAATCTAAAGAAAATGCGTACGAGATAGTATCACTTTCATTTACAGCTGCGATATGTTTTCAATGTAAGTATAAAGACAAATGATCTTAAAATGCATACTAGATAAGGACGTCGTCCCCATAACAATCCAGACGCTTCACTCCCATATTGCGTTGGTGATGGGTTCCATGCATCAGTCCATCATCTCAAAAGTGTCCAATGGATAAAAACAAAGGCTTGTCTGTCCTCTCGGACATATTAACCTATTAACTTAACAAATTATTATTTCAAAAACAAAAATCATACATGTACAGCAACAACCAATGAGACACAGAGGCTGCATCCGGATTGAAAGGTAACGGCGAAAAGACTTTAAAGGTCCATATTGACTTCTTCGCGGTGACACGTCACCAAAGGACGGCCCTCTTGAGACAGTGGATCTGACCCGTCGGCCGTGCAAAAAGTAATATTCACTTTCCACAGAGACGCATGAGATCATCGACGTGCGCCGAGTAACGTCGAGCCATTTGATTGATCACACATGAAAATATATTGCACGGATCAGTCCAGGCGGTCCAAAAGGATGAGATCAGACCAAAATCATATGCTTGAAGACTCCTACACCACGCATAAGGTCCCTCTGCTAATGACTCCTACACGTTATCCAGGTTCTTTGGAGACATGTGCTGCATGTCATTATAGCACGGGCAATCATCAGTTAGGGGAAAGCCGTATTCCCCGAGAAAAAAACGTTTTTACAAAACGTTAATATGGTGTCTGGCGGCGGGTGGTGCACGGGAACCATGTACAAGTCTCCTTATTCTGGAAGAAAAGAAACAGCCCCCAAAAAACAGCTCCGTCTTCAACGGCGCGCTCCTCTGCCGACTTCCCCCCGTCTGGACGCTGTTGGGATGAGGCCATGTGCCCCGTGGGCAGCCCGGTGCCCACCGTCTCATCATCTGACACTTCTGTCATCCTGGGGTCAGAGGGAGGGGGTGGGGGGGGAAGAAAAGGTTCCCCCTTTTTGCATCCTCCGAAATAGAACCGGGGGAGACGCTTAGTCATAATACATGTCACAGGATTCTTCTGCTTGCCGTGGTATTATCGGCCACCTCCATCCGTCCATCGTAGAGTGCGTTTGCTGTGCTGTGGTGTGGTGTGGTGCGCAAGCCGAGGCAGATGTTCATCTGTGTTTTTGTCACTGTTGCCACCGAGAGAGATAGAGATTTTGGTCTGAGCGCGAACTAAACCAGCTTGCACGCACGGCCTCGCCTCCTTCATCCTATAATCCCACCCTGACCCCTGTGTGCGCGTGTGCGTGCATGTGTGTGTGTGTGCGAGAGTAACAGAGGAGAGAGAGAGAGAAAGTGAGTATTGTGTATGAAAAAGAATGAGACTTGACTGGGTGTGTGCATGCGAGTGTGTGTATGCGTGAGAGAGAGAACCCTATAAGTGTATGTGCGCATGCGTACAAGCATCTGTGTGTGTGTGTGTGTGTGTGTGTGTGTGTGTGTGTTTGGTAAGAGGATTTTCAGAGAGACTTGTTACCAGTTCTTGTTTCAGAGCTAAAGTCTCACCGCTGGAGAGAGGAGCTAAAAACCTGTAAACTAAAGTGACATTTGCCACTCGCTCCAACACCTCCAAAACAACCACCGGTTACTCTGGACTTGAGGGCACTTACGTTGAAAAGGCCACCGCAACACAGTTAATTCATTCATAAAAATCAATTCAACCTCGTCTGAGTCGCCTCATATTATATTAGATATAGATCAATTTGCCCTCCTATAGTCATTTACAGGCTCAGAATGTTTTGACCCATTCTGGGCGGCAACCCGTTTTGGTGTTAGCATTACGTTGTGCTTTAGCTATTGAAAAATAGCAGATCTACAAGCTCATAGCGCGCCACCGAGTGGCGCGCTACGAGCTTTTACGTCTGCTATTTTTGAAAAATCGAAGAGCGACTGACATAGAAGACATTTTTAGAATCTGATCTCAGGTCAGAATGAAAACTGTCAGGATGTAGAAGACATTTTTAGAATCTGATCTCAGGTCAGAATGGGTTATGAACATGAACGTGAACCACGGCGGGTCATCACCATGGCGGCTTGTGATGGACCTTGTCGGCCAAATGTATTGTTGCCGCGGTCATTTGGTCAATAATATATTAAACACATAGACCTGAACCTATATTTATACTAGTGGACGCCTACTTTTTCGTAAATTAACACTCTAATGGATCATACTACAGCGTCACATAAAAGCATCAACAGTACCAAATTGATAAGCTTGAGAAGCTTGTGGATCCGCTACCTTTTGGATTTTTGAATTTGAATCCTGAAAAGTAACAGTTCTGGACATGATGAGGTTCCCCGCCCGACAGAGACGATATAATTCAATCAGTGTCCTATACCTGTATACTAAAGAAAAGAGACTGCAACGCAGCATGGCACAAGTCTATTCCATTTGGAAGCGTATCAATAATTGAGTGAAGTCGGTGCTTTCATCGCACATTACACAAACAAAACAAGATTATAATGGAGGGGGAAAAAGGATCTAGTTTTACTTGCCTCTGCTTATATGGACACATTGATGGGCCCTGACGTGAACCCATACACTGGGGTAAACATCCCATGTTTACCCCATACACATGTTTACCCCATACACTGGGGTAAACAATAAATATTCTGCTTGCAGATCAGGCCCGAGGGATTTGGTGTAGAGGGAAGTTACTAGAGGGTCTTGGATAGAGCCCTATAGAGCGTCCCAGTCCCCTTTCAGAACGACGAGAGGCCCAGGAAAGGAATCCCCATTCATTTTCCCCATAGGCTTTTCAAAATGTATTTATTTAACCCATTTTGACCTGAGACACCTGAGACACTTTTCTGAAAAAGCCATGTTTCTATGTCAGTCGTTCTTCGATTTTTCAAAAATAGCAGACCTATGTTTACGCCGCGGACAAAGCCAACTCGGATCGTGACAAATCATATACAGTATACACAATGCTTTGGGCCGATCAAATAATTGGTAAGAAGAAAAACAAAACAAAAAGTGTTGTACCCTGACTTTTTTGTTCTTCTTAGTTCTTTCCAATGATTTGATCAGCCCAAAACATTGTGTTTGTTGTCATGATTTGTCACAATCTGAGTTGGCTTTGTCCGCTGTAAACGTCTTTAAATAAGTACTTTTTGAAAAGCCTATGGGGAAAATGAATGGGGAATCATTTCCTGGGCCACTCGTCGTTCTGAAAGACTGCCACGCTCTATAAGGGGACCCCAATCAACAACATGTTTGGGGTTTAAGCACTTAAATGCCAGCATCCAGAATTCTGGATTGTGGGCAAAGCCTTAGCAGAAAATAGCAGATTAACAAGCACGCACGCATGCACACACACACACACACACACACACACACACACACACACACACACACACACACACACACACACACACACACACACACACACACACACACACACACACACACACACACACACACACACACACACACACACACACACGCACACACACACACACACACATACACACACACACACACACACACACACACACTAAAAGCGTGAGATATATGAGCGTTGAGCCAGACATCATCGTCTGACTGCTCTTGGCATAAGTGGGGAAATGATTGTATACCTTCCTACTACTTTTAATAACTACACCCAGGAGAATGCGCTTAAAGCTGCCGTCTGCTACAACAGTGACTATAAGAGCCTAAAAGCCCAATAAAGCCATTATGAGTATGAATACATTAAGCTTATAGAGATATCACATTACAATAATGTGATATTCATGAGCTAATCTATGCTTCATATCATTTACGAAGCGACGTTAAAAGCACAGTGATGAACCTAACAAACCACCCTGAGTGAGTGAGTGAGTGGGTGAGTGAGTGAGTGAGTGAGTGAGTGAGTGAGTGAGTCAGTGAGTCAGTGAGTCAGTGAGTATGTGTGCACGCGTGCATGCTTGTGTGAAACAAAAAAAAGGTGGAAACCTCATACAGTATGTCCAAGACTGTTACTTTTCAGAATTCAATTTTCAAAAAGCATCAAAAGTAGCAGATTTACAAGCTCATAAACGCATTGATTCACACCACGTTTCAAGCTGGTAGATCTGCTACTTTTGAAGCTCTTGTGTGACGCTGTGGTATACCTATGGCTACCCCCCCCCCATGAGACTTACTACAGGCCAACTGGTAGTGGTCCTACCCCCCCCCCCCATGAGACTTACAAATCCCAAATGTTTATAAACAAATCCCAAATGTTTGTAAACAAATCCCAAATGTTTATAAACAAATCCCAAAATGTTTATAAACAAATCACAAATGTTTATAAACAAACCACAAATGTTTATAAACAAATCACAAATGTTTATAAACAAATCCCATGAGACTTGGTCCTACCCCCCCGACCATGAGACTTACTACAGGCCAACTGGTAGTGGTCCTACCCCCCCCATGAGACTTACAAATCCCAAATGTTTATAAACAAATCCCAAATGTTTGTAAACAAATCCCAAATGTGTATAAACAAATCCCAAAATGTTTATAAACAAATCACAAATGTTTATAAACAAATACCAAAATGTTTATAAACAAATCCCATGAGACTTGGTCCTACCCCCCCGACCATGAGACTTACTACAGGCCAACTGGTAGTGGTCCTACCCCCCCCATGAGACTTACAAATCCCAAATGTTTATAAACAAATCCCAAATGTTTGTAAACAAATCCCAAATGTTTATAAACAAATCCCAAAATGTTTATAAACAAATCACAAATGTTTATAAACAAATCCCAAATGTTTATAAACAAATACCAAAATGTTTATAAACAAATCCCATGAGACTTGGTCCTACCCCCCCGACCATGAGACTTACTACAGGCCAACTGGTAGTGGTCCTACCCCCCCCCCCCCCATGAGACTTACAATTCCCAAATGTTTATAAACAAATCCCAAATGTTTGTAAACAAATCCCAAATGTTTATAAACAAATCCCAAAATGTTTATAAACAAATCACAAATGTTTATAAACAAATCACAAATGTTTATAAACAAATACCAAAATGTTTATAAACAAATCCCATGAGACTTGGTCCTACCCCCCCGACCATGAGACTTACTACAGGCCAACTGGTAGTGGTCCTACCCCCCCCATGAGACTTACAAATCCCAAATGTTTATAAACAAATCCCAAATGTTTGTAAACAAATCCCAAATGTTTATAAACAAATCACAAATGTTTATAAACAAATCACAAATGTTTATAAACAAATACCAAAAGGTTTATAAACAAATCCCATGAGACTTGGTCCTACCCCCCCGACCATGAGACTTACTACAGGCCAACTGGTAGTGGTCCTACCCCCCCCATGAGACTTACAAATCCCAAATGTTTATAAACAAATCCCAAATGTTTGTAAACAAATCCCAAATGTTTATAAACAAATCCCAAAATGTTTATAAACAAATCACAAATGTTTATAAACAAATCACAAATGTTTATAAACAAATCACAAATGTTTATAAACAATGTCCAAGTAGGGGCGTTAATATGCAATACGACAAAAAGTTAACATATGGAGATATAGGCCTGACCGCAACAATGTCCCCACCGGCGATAAAAGGAGGGCGTATATCAAAAGCAGAGCAGTTTCCATCCCGACAGCAAAATGTGAAAAGAAATCTCCCTCCGTGGGACAATAATACATGAAGTCTAATCATCTCGTGCAAAACAGAACATTATGCAGTGCAGTTGCCCTAGTTTTAATGTATTTGAGCATTCTGAACCCAATCAGAACGCCAATACTAGTGGTTTCCTCTTTGACACTTGGGGCGAGCCAGATTGATTCTCCACGGCCATAGTCCTTCAAAACCGGCCATTAGCCTCATTGATTTTCCCATGCTTTTCATTGTGTCGTAAAAGAGAAAAGAACAGGAGATCGGCTCTTATAGTGAGTCCACGATAGGTCAAACTGCACAAGCACTGCCTGGGGGAAGACAGCAGTCGTGGGGGGGGGGGGGGGGGAAGTACTCACGTGTTGTACTAAAAGTATCAATACTGCAATGTAGAACTACGTAAAAGTCCGGAATTAAAAAGTACAAAAGTATTGGCAAAAGTACTTGAAGTACCAAAAATACAAGTACCCATGCATTGTGCAGAATGTCCCAAGTTTTCAAATGTATAATAATCTTTTGAAAAAATAGCAGATCTACAAGCTCACAATGCGTCGCAATGGGACACATTGCGAGCTCGTAGATCAGCTAATTTCAAAACGAAATGTAGGCTATAGGGATGAAGTGGTTTATGTATGTCGTGTAATAATAATCAAGGATCTACAAGTAACAAGTAACTAAAGTGTTCAAATAAATGTAATGGAGCATATTTGGATCCGAGATGTAGTGGAGTAGAAGTAAAAGTATTACTCAAGTAAACAAATACCTCAAAATTGAGTAATTGTACTTTACTTTACACCGCTGTCAGGGGGAACACAGTGTGTTTGAGACTTTAACCCATTCTGACCTGAGATCAGATTCATACGAGGTTTCCACTGGACACACACTGGTCTGATTAACCCATTCTGACCCGAGATCAGATTCTAAAAAATGTCAGTCGTTCTTCGATTTTTCAAAAATAGCAGACCTACAAGCTCGTAGCGCGCCACTCGGTGGCGCGCTATGAGCTTGTAGATCTGCTATTTTTCAATAGCTAAAGCATAACATGATGCTAAACACCAAAAGGGGTTCCCGGTCAGAATGGGTTAAGGGAGGTATATAACTGCCAGGATGGCTTTGTTTGGTCGTGCACCTCGTCGGATATAAAAAACTGCAGAAATAACAAACCTGAAAGTCAACGACGCTCTCTGTCTCTGCCTGCGTATTACCATAGAGAGCCAGGAGCGGGATGTTGAATAGTTCTTCATAGGCGTTTCAATTCTCCCCGTGTGTACTGCTATAACCTTCACAGTGGTTCTGTTGTTCTGGGGTAGGGTGTGTACTATAGAGCAGTGGTTCTGTTGTTCTGGGGTAGGGTGTGTACTATATAGAGCAGTGGTTCTGTTGTTCTGGGGTAGGGTGTGTACTATAGAGCAGTGGTTCTGTTGTTCTGGGGTAGGGTGTGTACTATAGAGAGCAGTGGTTCTGTTGTTCTAGGGTAGGGTGTGTACTATATAGAGTAGTGGTTCTGTTGTTCTGGGGTAGGGTGTGTACTATAGATCAGTGGTTCTGTTGTTCTAGGGTAGGGTGTGTACTATAGAGCAGTGGTTCTGTTGTTCTAGGGTAGGGTGTGTACTATATAGAGCAGTGGTTCTGTTGTTCTGGGGTAGGATGTGTACTATAGAGCAGTGGTTCTGTTGTTCTAGGGTAGGGTGTGTACTATAGAGCAGTGGTTCTGTTGTTCTGGGGTAGGGTGTGTACACACTTTTTCATGACACTCATTAGCCCGCAGACCCCCATTAGAAAAGATATGCCTGCAGGGACCCCCATAAGAGAAGATCTTTACGGTTCTAGCAGGACTCCCAGTTTGACATGTATTAGTCTATGGACCCCCATTTAATGGCAGTTCTATCTCTGGGGCCCCCAATTTATATTGTAAAATAAATTTGAAATTAACTTAAATGGAACCGTTAGGGTTCATTTGGTTCCATTTGTACACTCTCAGAGTTACAGACCCATAACTAAGTTTTTTCAGAATAAGAAAAAGAAAAAACTGATGAACTAAGAATGTTTTGTATGGAAAGAAAAAAACAAACTAATAAACTAAACATAACCATAAACAAACTGTTTATGACAAAATGAAAATGTAGAAAGTTATGGTCATTTATGAGTGGTATGGTAATTCCATGAGTGGGCGAGCTACCTGAAGCAAGATGGCCGCAATGTGGTGGCATCGCTCTTGGCCAGCAGCGCGGGCAAGCCATCTAGCCTTTCTAATCTAGGGGCCTTGACACGCTGTCAGATAACGCTGTGAGCTTGTGTCGGCTATATGTCCGAACCCTGCCTGGCGCCAACGGCGTCAGCAAGGGCGTGCGGCCGGTTCCTGCTGATGCCAAATCACATGGGTTCAGATCTGAGTCAAGTCTTCAGCGGGGAGGAGTCTGAAGCCCAAATATAGTCAGGACGGGTTTATAACTGAGTGCACAGTAAGGGTGCAGACAGTAAGGGAGTAAGGGTCCATTTGGTTCCATATTTGTACACGCTCAGAGTTATAGGTCCTTAGAATTATTACGTTTGAGAATCCCTTGGCTTAATTCATGGACACATTCCAAGCTCCACATTATTAAATACACTGATAAAAATGTAAATGAGGGGTTTGGCTAAATTCACTTAGTTAGCACACACACTAACAAGACCTTTATTCTAAATCACGTCATCCCAGCTGGGATAATGATGATCTCGTTCTGGCTGCAGCAGCTGTGCCAAATGTTTAGGGGAATTCACATTATGAATGACAATTTTATTTTCTATTATTATTGTGTAATTTACTGATGTTAACACAGGGCTTTATTGCATTGTCCTTTTTGCTTTGTTTGTGTTGATGGTGAAGCCAAGATTCTAAAATAATAAATAACACACAACAATCCATTACATTTTTATAGTGCGGACACTAGAGGAAGCTGATGTCAACCCTGGCCAGCACCACTATACCATCAATTCTCTTGTCCTTTTCATGCAAATTCTCAATGCTATGGCTTACAGAATATCTTGCTTTTTTATCTTGCACGCACGCACACACAAACACACTAAAGGTTTTGCAACTGTACTGTACATGTATACACACCTGCTGACCTACATTCATACCAAAGCCTCTTACCATAACCTTGAAAGGATCATTGACGCAAGTGTAACTGACACGCATAAAAGAAAAAGAAGCTCCAACTCATTTTGGATGGTCTGTTATGGGATGGGAACACCAATTTTGTCCCTAATTTAATTAGACAATGGTGATTATGATAAGACAATTAAATAGTAAAACAGCCAGCTGTCAACACGTCATTATTTAAACCAGTAAAACCGGGAAAGCTTTCCCGGGTTGGCTATTAAAAAATAGCAGATATACAAGCTCACGCCGTGTCACTTCGTGCCGTGCTGCAAGATTGTACATCTGCCATTTTTGAAAGATCTTTGAAAGTGTTGAGAAATTGTGAATTACGAAAAAGTGGCTGAATTTAGAAGGCATTTGTAGAATCGGCCTCAGGCCTGAATGGCTTAATTACACGATTTTAACCACTTAAACCCTGTACTTCGTTGACCGGGGTCAGCCAGGGCTCAGTCCTTGTCGCCCTGCTTTCTTCCCAACTAGCATGTTGGCCAAAGAACACTGACCTACAGTAAAATGGAGTCCGTAGCCTGTTGCATATCAAACAGTTGCAGTCCTGGAAATGAAAATAGTTGAAAATCACTGCTAGAGCCGTGTAAATCTTCTCTCATGGGGGTCCCTGGCATATCTTTTCTAATGGGGGTCCGCGGGCTAATGAGTGCCATTGTGGGGGTCCTGTTTTAAACTTGGAATCCCTTCCGGTTATGTGGCGGAGCATTACTATGCGCTGCGTTGTTCAGTGTGCACCCCGCCCACTGGGGCCTCCGTGAAGAATGAAGTGAACTGCAGCTGATTAGTGTGACTTGGAGGCTCATATCCTCAAATTAACCCATTTAGGCCTGACGTTCTGAAAGAATATATATTCAAAGAGTTCATTTTCACGACTTTTCAAAAATGGCGACCTACAAGCTTGTAGATCTGCTATTTTTC
The DNA here is from genome assembly GCF_963924005.1 of Protomyctophum bolini. NCBI lineage: Eukaryota > Metazoa > Chordata > Actinopteri > Myctophiformes > Myctophidae > Protomyctophum > Protomyctophum bolini. The sequence goes on from NC_137885.1 coordinate 22,222,541, forward strand.
AATGGCTAAAGTACAACATAATGCTTAGTTAAAACACCAAAAAGGGGTTCCCGTACAGAATGGTTTAACCCGTCTGAGACCTGAGACGAGATTCTACAAAATGTCTTTCAAATCCTGACGGTTTTCTGAAAAACGTATATCAGTGGTGCTCAAACCTTATCATGTCAAGGACCCACAGAAGTATCTGTATTTGGCCCGCGGACCCCCATCTGAAAATACGTTGTTCCAGGGACCCCCCAGAAGCAAAGCTTTCAGTTGAAAACGTTCACTGTGAAATAATATATATAAAAAAACTTTGCACACATTTTCACGATTAAAAAAAAATCATGAATAATTCCAAAGCTAAAGTTTAAAACAATGGTGATGCTGACAAACGTGTTAGACCCAGGGATCAATAATTAAAGGTGGCTTATTATGCTCATTTACAGCTATTTGTTTTTTTTTATTGTAGGACTTCAAAGAAAAGTATCGATAGTTCTCAGGTGGGAACTATCGATTAATCGATACTTTTCTTTGATGAATAAAATAATCTGTGTGCTTTCTATGTTTATCTCTTACAAATGAATCAATTAATCACGTAAGTAGCCGTGTCGTGCAAACATTGTGAAAACAACATTGCAATATTTCTTAATTCTTTTTTATCTTTGGGGAAACATTTCCCCCATAAAGACATACCCAAAACAGGGATCAATTATGAATCTACAATGTTGTTAAACTACAGATTTGATTTGTTGTTCTTGTTTTTAATAGATTCAATCGATTCATTCAATTAACTGTCACATCCATGTACTGCATTATGAAAGAAAATCAGGGAAAGTCATCTTTAAATTGAAAAAAAGTATACTGTACTTCTCAGGGAGGTATAGGCTCTATAAAGTGAATGATGGAGCGTGTGTGTGTGTGTGTGTGTGTGTGTGTGTGTGTGTGTGTAGGGGGGCTTTGGAGGACTTGAAGTCGTTCAGTTCCACAGAGCGGTGATAAGAGTGAAGCAAGCTTAGTTCCGGGCCCAAGGACATGGTTCTATCAGCCAGTCTCTACAGAACGGATCTGCACCAGTGGTGTCCTAAAGAGCGCTGCGGAGGCACAGGAGCACGCCGGGTTCCCCTTTCCCATGAAACACAATGTCATGGTTGATCTGTTTTCATTAGCATACCTTCCCCCGCGCGGAAGGTATGTGTTGTTGAAGACAAGCACGGAAAGGAGTGATAAAGCTAACTGCAGTGTTCGTTCGGGACCAACAGACAGACATGACTGACAGACCAGTGGCTTGTACTGTATAGCCGCGTGGTCACAGAAGGATATAATGCAGACATGCATAATATGCGTGTATAAATATACTTGAATAATGCATGACCGCAGGGATGCACCTGCAAGCCTGGACATTCAAATGTTAAATTAACTACTAATTAATAATTTACATTGCGGTCAGTAGTGCTCGTAGCTAGAGAGTTTGCAGAAAACACACATGAGGATGTAGATGTATAAACATGTACTGGACACACACGTACAGATGTACATATCAGAGTTAGGCCACTCACTACACTATGAGTGTCCATATATATTTGTTCCTTGCTTTACTGGATCCCCATTAACCTGCCACCAACAAATACATGACATATACGGGCCCTATTTCTGCGTGTCTTAGTACCAGGTCTTATGACTTAACTTACAGTAAGACTCAAAAACAACATTGGCCACGTCTCTAGGTCGTCATAAGTCATAAGACCTGGTACTTAACACTGAAGACGGCCACATTTAATTCAAGAATGGTTTCTCTATTTTCTCCCGTTCAACCCTTATTTTGAAGATCCAAAACAAAGTGACCAGAACCGGATGTTGACATAATGGTATCGCTAGCCGATAAGAAGTACAGGCTGGTGCCATTAGAGGGGCCGCTATGCTCCGTGCAATAAGTGAAACCATTCACCGTGGAAGTTAATTCATGTAATTGAATTAACGTTAAGGGATAATGTTACTGTGTTTTTTTTAAGGTCTGTATAGCTGCATCTGTACTGGGGTTCGGTTCAAGTATAGATCATTCCTAGAAGGTTGCCAATATGCATTATTTGTGAGTATTGGACAACATGGTTGTTTACTATAACAGATGTTTCCCAAAGAAAGCCATTGAATTGCATGCCAACCTCTCCTCTGCTCTGAGCCATGAGACACTGGCATTGATTGGGTCTGGTCTCTGCCACACACACGCACGCACGCACGCACGCACCAAGCGGACTGGGCACTGTGAGCCTTGCAGCCTTTTTTCTCCATTTCTGAGCGATCCAGAGCTTAGGCAGATGCTCTCTGGCTGCACTCAACCAGACTGCAGTCGGTAATGAAGGTGAAATGAAACTAGTGTCTGTCTGTGTTACTAGACTCTGTCTATAGAGAACTGGCTCCCCAGTCTTTTCTGGATCAGGGCCCACTTGAAAATCCTCAAAAGTGTTAGCGGCCCACCCATCTGACCACGTCCACAGGAAAATAGTTTTATATCATGACGTGAACACGGAGTAGCAGTGCACGTACCCGAAACGTATCACCCAGCGATGATGCCATTGGTAGGGCAGGCTTCTGAACTGTCCACAGCCCACCTCTCATGAGTCACAGAGCTAGTAGATGGAAATGGTGCCATTGCATAATGAATGAATTAGAATTAGTGAGGAGCAGTTCTCTTCAAGTATATGAAGATAAGGTTGAAAATGGGTGAATTGCTCCTTTAAGTGAAAAACAGTGTAGTAGCCTTCTTTGTTCAAAAGGAACTTTTTCCATTAGCTTACTCAACACTACTAATAGGTCTGCTATATTGACAGTGGAAAAACAGCTGAGGTACAAACCCTGGCAGATTTCCAAACTGGGGAAATAATAAGTAGTTTTCCCCCCACCTTTCCAAATACTATTAGTTGAAACTCAGAAAAAGTCACTGTTTGTTTCTCACAATAATAATTGGTTATATAAAATGACATGGATCCACTCCCACTGGGGGAACCAATGTCCCTATATACTTTATCTACAAAAGGAATGATCCTTGGAAAGGCTTACGATGTCCTTTGATACAAATTCCATTAACCTCAATGAAAGAAGGCGCATTACTCTGTTCTACTTCATCTTTCATTCTGGACTTTTGGGAACAGTTTGTTGCTTGATTTTTTTTAATATATTTTTTTCCTCCTTACTATTTTTCAATTTTTTCTCATTTCCTCAGTATATCTATTGCAGATTTTCACTGCATACTTCAGTTCATCATAAATCCACAGAGGCCTTATTAGCATTCACTACGTCGTTTCTTGTTGATCGGCCGGAGGGAATTAGCTCAGTAAAAAACCGGAGGGCTCATATAATGCCAACACTTGGTTCCACTCAACATTCTCTTCTATGTTGAACAAAATTATTTCCACAGTTCTATACGTGTCACACTCTGTGCCTAGAGTGTGCCCCGCTTGGGTCGCCTCCCTGACTTTTCCCCTCTGTTGTCTCCCCTCCCCCGTGCTGATTGTGAGACGGTTTCCACCTGGATTACTACAAGTTCAGAAGTGAAAGTGAATTAAACAATATTACCTTTTATACTAGACAAGGGGTTCTCACAGTGGGGTCCGGAGACCCCCAAGGTCCTTGAGAGAGGCTAGAGAAGTAAATATTGCATACAAATCTGTTTAAGCACTTTACTTACTTACTGCGAGAGTGAGGTCTAGCCAACACCAACTCAGGACTCCTGGATCGCTGCCCTTTCCTACGTAACATCAGGTTCTAGAGCTCTACAGTGCTGTTAGCTAACCTGTCACGCCACATAGGTGGTGCGCTTCTTTCTCTTCCTGGCTTTGCCCTGGCTCGCATAGTCAATGTAGTTGTTTCTAGTTCTGGGTGCCTGACGCAGTACCCTGCCACCCTTCTCTCGCTGACTTTGTCTGTGACCCGTAGTAGGTATAGGTATAGTTTTTAGAAAATAAGCTACATTTATTTCCACAAAGTGCTTACATCATGACGACAGAGATGCAAAGCAAGCAACTCTGAATGAGAATCCGGACTTTCTGTACGTGTGACACTTGACACTGGAATTACTGGATATATAAAGAAGAGACAGCGTGTCACAGTTTCTTTACTGAAATGAACCTGGACTTGGCCAACAAAAGAGAGGCCTCAGTGTGTGTGTGTGTGTGTGTGTGTGTGTGTGGTGAATTAGAATAACACAAGGTGAGCCTTAATTAACTCTATTATGACATTGAACACCAAACGCTAAGGACATATGCGAGCAGGTTTAGCACTTAAGACCTGGCTGAGGCCACTTCTAAGGTCGCATTCACACCAGGATGCTTTACTGCGATTAAAACGAATCCTGCTGTGTATTGTCAGAAAGTGCGCTTCGTTTGGCAGGTTTGAAGGCTCATTTGAATCCTGCTTCGCATTAAACAACAGCATTCTACATTCATAAAAACGGGAGCTTCCAAATTCAATTGACTTCGATTCACTGCAGGTGTGAATGCAATCGCATCAAATAAAGGAAATTAAGCAAACAATGTGTCGGATGAATGAGGAGTATAAACACAGTTGGAGACGGAGAAGGCATATTTAACGCAGCGCAAAGATGTCCCGTTGCCGTGGATAGACGTGGTCAAATGAGGAGACTGAAGCCCACATCGAAATATGAGGACGAGCACATTAATCAATTGCTTAAGGAAACACATAAAAACACTGCAGTGTACAGAACATTCTGTCTGTCTGTGCGTAAACAGTGGGGACTTTCTTCATCTTGATATTGTAAACGTCAGAGGTCGGATTATGTTTGCGCAGCTGTCTGCGCTGTGCCTCCACATGCCCAAAAGAACACACACACACACACACACTCACACACTCACACACACGAGACGTCCAGTCCAGTTCCCCGACGACACTGCATCCACGTTTCCCTAATTTCACGTCCTAACTTATTACTCAAAGTATAATTTTAACACTGTGTAGTTTATGAATTGAACACATTGATAAAGTTCCCTGCTGCGTTTCCAATTGCTGCGGATGACAGCGCAGTGTGAAGGCAAATGCAGCAAATGAAATATGCAAGAATGATGCAACTTCTCCGCCCATTCGCATCGAGTCTATCGAAGTAGAGGTGAGAATGCTACCTAAATCTGAAAAACCCTATACTGTATATGAGTGATGCTCAAAGCTTCTCATGTCAAGGACCCCAAAAATGACGTGTTTGTCCGCCGACCCCCATCTCAAAATATTTTGTTCTAGGGACCCCCCAGAAGAGTTAATAACATTCGCTGTGGAAGAATTATATATTGAAAGATTTGAGATTTCTCGAAAATAGTAGATCTACAAGCTTGTAGAAGATCTGTAACTCTGATTGTGTACAAGTGGAACCAAATGGTCGCGGACCCTTGCAGATCTGTAACTCTGAATGTGTACTGAAATATGGAAACAAACCGGTACAATCTCAAGACTTATAGGAGGCTGCATGGGGCCGGCCATGGCCCTAATGCATATACCAAAACTAGGGGTGCTTGAAAAAAAAATCAAATAAAAGTTTGAGAACCGCTGAATTACAAGAATGCAAGGTTGAGCTTGAATTACTCCAAAAAGAACATTAGACACCACAGCCCTGAACCAAATAAATCTAAGGACACATCTGAGCAGGTTAATGAGCTGCTGGGAGAAGGGCTGTACAATGAGCAGATGAATTACCTGGAGAATCAATGCTAGAGAAATAACCTGGTGATTAACCCATTCTGGGCGGGAACCCCTTTTGGTGTTTTGAGCATTATGTTATGTCTTTAGCTATACGAGCTACAAGCTCGTATACAGTAGCTACAAGCTCGTATACAGTAGCTACAAGCTCGTAGCGCGGCACCGAGTGCCGCGGTACAAGCGAACGTTTTCGCTTCTGGGAGGGTCCCTGGAACAACATATTTTCAGATGGGGGTCGGCGGCCAAATACAGATAATTCTGGGGGTCCTTGACATGAAAAAGGTTGAGCACCACTGACATAGGTTTTAGAAGTCTTTCTTTGATTTTTTACAATCGTCCTCAGGTCTAAATGGGTTAATGGGCCTCTTGGGCCGGATAACGTTGATGAAATCTGGGTTGGAACAAAGTTCCAAAAGTAAAAAAGTTGAATTTTATGTTATAGCTCCCTTAAGCTGGACGCCACTGGATGAAATGCACGGAGAAAGATCATGGGAATGGAAGGTTCAGAGGTGGCAGGAGAAGGCCGAGATCGGTGCTAGAAGAAGTTTCATGTATTAATGTGTCACCCCTTACTCTCCTCAATTTAGTCATTATGCCAATTAATTCCTCCCCACACACGTGTGTTGGCACTTTAGTAGCACATTATGATGATAAACTGTGAACTTTATTGTATAGCATGCAGTAAAGGTATACATTATGCACTTTATTTGAATTGGGTTGTATGCATACTGCGGAAGAATGAAAATGGCTTGGATTGCACATTCATTAGAGAATAGCTTCCGATGTTATGTAATGCGTTAATACATATCTGTTGTTGTGATGTCTTGTCATGTTGTTTAGTGTTTTTTTTGTTGACGAGCACCGCAATGGAAACAAGCCCTCTAGCTTGCCTGTGTTTTCTTCCTCAGTGATGCATTGACTGTATGTCGGGTAGTGCTCTTTTTTTTAATGTCACCAAACAAAATCAATCAGTCACTCAATCAATCACACTCCTCCTGCCCAACGCTCCCTGCTGACAGGTGCAAACCCTGCAAACCCTGGTGAAAGAAGCCTACATTGATGCCAGGGCACAGATCAATGTTGCGCGAGGGGAGTGCAGGCACGCTGAGCACCGTAGCGTTATGAGATATAACTGGTAGCAGTGTTAGCCTATAGCGCAATGCTATACAGAAGATGGGGACGTGGAAATAACAATACAAATGTATTTATTTTTATAGAGGGACAGACTGACAGGAAATGGGGAGAGAAATGGGGGGGGTGACATGCAGTAAAGGCCGTCGGGATCGGGAGTCGAACCTGCGGCACACTGCCAGACTGGATTACCAGCCAAGGTGGCTGGACCGCTGAGCCACGGCCCAGGCCACACAAATGTATTTATGATATAGACGATATAGACAAAGCCGGATGCAACAGAGTGGATTCAAAGTCACAACCTGGTGGTGGGCAGGGACTTTGCCACAGTGTGCCACCCAAGCGTCTGGTTTTATGCTTAAATAAAGGTAGCATCAATACCACAATATACAAATATTATAGCAAAAGGTCTGTATTCAACATTTTAATTGAATGAAAGTACAATAAAACCAAACACTGTGAATGAAGAGAAGAGCCGCTAATCGTAATAAAGGAGACTATAGAGCGAAAATAGATAATTACTGGCATCACAGCCTAATTGTGATGCCGGAGAGAAGACCCACGATCAATGACATCAACTCATCGTGGGTCGTTAATTAAATCTAGTTAATGGTGAATTAATTGTTAGCCGATAGGGAAATGCACAAGTTGCAATGGACAAAATGTGTGATCTGATTACATTAAAGAGTTACCAATACCAAATCAATTGTTTTCCAATAAGAACGGACGTGTATTGTTAGTGCACTAGTAGTATTATCACGTCATCATAGGCTATACAGACTGAGACGTCAATAAACCAATACTATTAATCGATTATAAGTTATTTGTTAGAGTTATGTTAACTTCATGAACTGAATAATACATTGGACATTTTAATATTAGTCATTAAGCTACTAATTTAGACTGAAGTAATTAAAGCGGGTCATATTTAATTTGCCTGTTTGGAATTGTAACAGCTGAAATAAATAATACATCAATATTCCGATAATAACCTGAGGACCGCATTAAGTGAAGGCGGGGGCCGCATGTGGGCCATGTATGACGTAACTAACTAACTAGTGTTAGATTCCAGGTGTCGATATCATGTCTATGTTTGCTGCCATGACGACAAACCGGATACAAGCCCACACAATGACGGTGTTGCGTGGTGGAAATAGTCGATGGATCCAGGGGTGGCCAAAAGGTAGATTGTGATCTACCAGTAGTTCATACAGGCTCCAACAACAACCCCCCCTCCCCATATACGGCAAAATGGCATGGATAATTTGGGGGTAGTCAAACTAGAGGGATATCTACGTGCTGCGGGTGAAGACACCCATTCAAAGGCTTTCTAGTGGGATGCCTGCAGAAGTGCCTCAGCCAGTTATGTTCAGTTATGTTCAGACTGTCAAAATCATGAAGCCATGTTTGAATCTGCCTCTGTCTCTCTTTCTCTCTCTCTCTCTCTCTCTCTCTGCCCTTATAGTTTCATCTCTCTCTACACTGTAAAAGTGTAAGTACATCATATCAATAAATACATCATTTATAGCTACACAACACTGGAGTGCCTCGACCACATTGCAAAGTCCCCGGTCCGATAAAAAAAGAAAAGAAAAAATATCCTCATAAAAAATGTAAACAAAAGAGATAAACGCCATTTTGCCGACATACTGTACAGTATAAGGTACTGTAAGGCAATATGACCTGACATTACATGCATGGGCAAAGGTCCGGGACATACGGTATATGATGCGTCCAACATACAGTATGATGGAAATATACACTGCTAATGTCGTTGCTGTCGGGCAGAAACGGCAGATAAGGACACAAGTGGCCAGATTATACAGTATCACAGTCCATCACGTCAAATGAACCAGATTATCTCTAATCCTGAGATTGGAATTACAGTAGCTCAACCTCTTTTTTCATAGTCTGGTTGACATACAGTACAGTACAGCACAGTACAGTACAGTACAGTACAGTACAGTACAGTACAGTACAGTACAGTACAGTACAGTACAGTACAGTACAGTACAGTACAGTACAGTACAGTACAGTAGCTGTACACAGCAGCAGCACAGCGTATCACAGCACAGTACAGTAAATTGCGGCACAGTATTCCAATTATTATTTTGAGTGTATAGTCACCACAGACTGAGGTTTTGAACTGTACATACATGTATGTATGTATGTATGTATGTATGTATGTATGTATGTATGTCTACCTGTCCATACAGTGGGTGTGCAAAAATATCTTTTCTCCTAAAACATAAATAAAACAACTCGAGGACCATCCTTTCCTCTCAAAGAAAATGAAAGAAGAAGAGAGACTGTAAGGGTGGTTGCACACTAGTGCGTTTTTTCGCTGCGTTTTGCGGATCCGAAAGAGGTAGTCTATCACTAGCTGTCAGCCTGTCACCCACACCCACGTCACCCCCCCCCCACCCAAAATATATATTTTTTTAAACGACCTATGGACGAAATATTCGGCGGCAGTGTACAAGCGTGATTGACATTTGACATCAAGTGATGGGTTTTTTTAATGTCCTCTGAAATTTGCTCCGATATTCGTCCGAAAAAGAAGAAAACGCGCCAGTGAGCAACATACCTTAAGTGTTTGCTCAGATGAACTTTGCCTACACAACCACTACAGTACTTTTTCCCCAGTCCGGGCCCATTTACAAAGAATCACTGGGCGTGACGTGTGCTGGGGATTGTGCTGTCACAGAGGAAAGTGCACTGCCGAACTGAAAAGGTTGTCAGCAGGCAATAACAACATGGAGAGGGGGTGGGGGGGTGCAGACGCACTTGAAGCTAAGTGTATATCTCACACACACACACACACACACACACACACACCGTGACAAGTTGCAGACGCAGGGGAACTATTGGGGAAACGGATGGAATGCACTTTGGGTCGCTTAAGGTGAGAAACACACCTGGAGAAGAAGAATACGTTACGAGCCGCGGTGACAGGTGCAGAATACCTACACCTTCATCAACATGCTCACACCGACTGGAGTCAATCCTCTTAAAAGCAGTGGCGTGAAGTAACTATACATTTACTCAAGTGCAATATGTCCTTTGCACTTCTACCCCAGATTTAGTTTTTTAAACCAATGAGCTAATAGAGCCCGCCTGCTTGCTCAGGGAATAAATTGAATCAGGTCAAAATGTGTGTCTAGGTGAGACACGATATAAATGTCTCAATAGAAGAGCAGGGAGACAAAATACAACCACCCCAATTGTAGTGTATTAACATATCATACAAATGTATTGTATTTATTATAAAAAAGTAAAAGTAAAATATCGTAGTCCCTTTCCCACCACTGCCTATACCTTCATCATGCTGACAATTGTAGTATGTTTTAAAAGGCTTTTTTTTGGGGAAAAGTGATCCATCATCCACAGAGCATTCCGCCCAGCCTTATCCAGTTCTTCGACTACACCCAAGACTAACATAAGAGCAAGACAGCCCAGCTGGCCTTTACTTCCCGCATGTGTGGTAGAGAGAGACAAGTGAGGAGAAATCAACTTTGTTATCGACCTTTCTTTGTCCCAGCAACACCAAGTTCTAGCATAGGACGCTTGTGAGATCTGCCGTCAGACACCAGCCACTTAGGAGAACATTTGTGTAGCCTACCATTTCCCACCTGGTGGTGAAATGAAGCATCAGTGAGCGACTGTACAGTATGTACACATAGGTGTAATGTTCACTATGAACTTTTGAAAAGTGTTGCGGTAAATGACGCAGTAGTTGACTAAGATAATAGGAAGGAAGAAAGAAAGAAAGAAATAAAGAATATTTTCTTTGTGTTAATACTAGCTATGAGTCATCACCTCAGGACAAAAATAAATCTTTCACAGGAAGTTAAGTTGACTGAAACCAATGAACATGTCAAATATTCTAAATGAATGACATCGTATTTAAACTGTACTGTAGCTGCCTTCCATTCTGTTGAATATTGTCTATGTCGGGGGGAAACCTCATACAGTATGTCCAAAACGTACATTTTAAATTCAGGATTCAAACTCAAAAACAGCAAATGCAGCAGATCTACAAGCTTACGGATCTGCTATACTTTTGATGCTGAAGTGTGATCAAATAGGGCGTTAATTTACGGGGTGGAAAAAACACAAACCGTTAGAATATGGAGATAAGAGGTTTCTGCTCCGACACCAACGATAATGACAAACAGTGCGAGGGGGAAAAGCTCATCTATCAACCCAAGCATTAACTTCCAGCCGCCACGATGAACCCATGCGATGTGCTGACTGTACAGCCCCATGCTACCTGTCCATCAGCCTCCTGCATTAGCACCGCACGCACGCACGCACGCACGCACACACAACATGCATGGGAACAATGGAAAACAGCAAGCACAGCAAGCATTCATTAATTTACCTGCTGCACTGTATACACATTTACAGTACATGTGCCAGCGTGTAAACACGTAATGTACGCGCGCAGTTGATACCGATATGGTTTGCCCGCACATGCACACACACACACACACACACACACACACACACACACACACACACACACACACACACACACACACACACACACACACACACACACACACACACACACACACACACACACACACACACACACACAAACGCACATACTGTAAGAATGCACGCACACACACACACACACACACAAACAAAACACAAATGTTTGCTAATACATTGTATATTGCTTTTTTTACAACGTGGCTCTGCAGTGTGTGTGTGTGTGTGTGTGTGTGTGTGTGTGTGCGTGCGTGCGTGCATGCATCTCAGATTATCTGTGCAGTGTGTGCACCGAGACACAGCTCTGGTATCAACAAACCCAAGAGCAGAGCATAAGATAAAGATATTACATCAACAACAAAACTTTGAATGCATTTCCATATACCACATACAGTAGATACTGAACATATCACACCATCATAACAGAACTAGATACCATATAGTACGATCCATGAATCACATTCATAATCACAGAATCATCCATTACAGAACTAACGCCACAGGGAGGGGGCCTATAGGTGGGATAGGTGGAGGGAACTTGAACGATGACATCTTAACAACCACAGAGACAGCTTGGCATGTAGACTGAATACAGACTATAGTGACTGCTTAAAGGGACCACCTGTCTGATGTGGGCGTGAGTGAGTCAGCTGGCAGCGAATGAGAGTGAAGGGAGTTGACGTGGAGAGAGACAGCTGATTTAAAGGAGCAGAATGAATTACTGATAGAGAATGAAGGGGGGGATTATATAATAATTAAACCTTCTGACCTCCGTGTCTCAATGAATACACTGTGCACTGGATTATATTCTCAAAACAAAATATTCATGTTGTTCTGGACCAAGTCTAGCCCAGCAAAAATTATATAATACCAGAGAGGGCCGTGTAAAAGTTATTGGCTTTGATGGTATCTGATTAGTTGTAGTTCTATTTGATGCACAAACGCAATCATTGCCTTGATGCAAGTAATATCAACGAGTGTCAACGAGGGGCCAGTTAGCCAGTGACACACACCTCAGCTGTGCTGAACTGAAGTGACTGGAGTCACTTGAAAATGACTGAAGACATGATAATGTTAATGTACTGTGATTATGGTAAGCTTAATTTCATATCACAAACACCACATACTGTAGTACAAACTTGTGTAACTGCAACAAGCACATTTTGTTTGAATCGTTTATAATGAGAATTGCAATTCTAATTCAACTTTCAAAAAAAATTACACCCCTAATTTTTGCAGACTGCAGATTTGGCAGCCTAGGACATACCCAATGTAAATGGTATCATGCCTACAGGGAGTTTGGCTAGAGATCAGTCTTGGTCTTGGTTGACTGTGCTGCAGTGACATCTGATTTATATGTAACAGTACATTGTGTCGCTTGCCTCAAATAGCTGATATGCTAGCTCACCAGGCATGGGAGTGAGATGCGTAGTGAGCATTGACTATGCGCACACACACACACACACACACACACACACACACACACACACACACACACACACACAGCCATGCACTGACTACCTCCATCTGCTTTTCTCAAATAGTTCAGAAGCATTCAAAAGGACAGAAGTGTGCGTGTGTGTGTGTATGTGTGTGTGTGTGTGTGTGCATGCACACGACTGCGTGTGTGGGAACCCATTCGAGGTCTTTGCCTCTGGGGCACCACCTTCTTTCTCGTGTAGAAACTATAGTGCGACGAGACTCGATTTTCAAATGCGTCCGTCATGCATTCTGCTGCAACAGAAGCTCTGGAAATGAGCATGCAGATGTGAAGCCTCAAATGGCACAAACAAATCTGAGTACCTCTCCCAACTGCCAGAAAGAATGGACTGTGCCAAGAAACAAGTGCACTAACTGTGATTACATAGTATGACACTGACCTTGATGGATATACACAGGAAGCACTTCTACATACAGGACTGTCAGTCTTGCCAGATTTTGCTATAGAGAAACAAGCGGCCAGGTGTACGAAAACATTACATTGGCAATTTGAAAATAGCAGATCTACAAGCTCACATGTCAAATATTGGGGAAAAAAATGGAAATATTTTGAACACTTCTGGTGCGTGGATGCAGCAAAGATTCAGAGAAAATAGTGTTTTTTTATCTGCCCGTAAACAAGTTAGTAATGGGTGTGCATGCACCCAAACAGGTTGGTAAAAAATACCTTAAGACGTGCCCACACGTCCTTAGCACCTTTTATTTGATAAGACGTGTGTGGACTGGGCATCAGATGTTTGAAACATTTTAACAACATAAATCCTGTATGGAGTCTATAGCACAGACGTTAGGAACAAGCCCAAGAAGCCCATAGTCGCTTACTGTATCATAAGCAGACATGGCAACACTGAGTACTAGAGTATGTCTCCCTGCCGGTGCTAAGAAATCACTTTATCCAACAAGTGCACTTGCATTTTCAAAATAAATGATTACACACAAAACGCTATGACACTCTCACACAGACACAATAATGCATTTAACAAATTAAAAAAGTATGGTTTTAAGCTCTGGGGAACCAGTATATTGCTTGCTGTTTATATAACTTTTTTATTATAGCCATATAATCAGGAAGGGGGTGAGAGACCCAAGGCTAATACAATTAAGCATGCAGCAGAGTATAAATGTAACAGCTGGGTGGACAGGAGCCTGTTCTAAGACAATTATGACAATTGTGATTTCTTTCTTTGTGTGATAGGACCTGTTTTACATTAACCACTTTAACCCTAGCATCCCCATACTAAAGAGAACTTTAGCTCCCAAAAAGCAGCCAGTCTCGGACTATAATCAGCCTTTTGGTATAGAGGGAACAAAATAGCAGACCAAGTACAGAGTGAAAGGTCAAGTGTATGAAGTGTTGACAGTTAACACTAATTTCTATGACACTGCTGACAGTGCTGTCAAACAAGTTAGGGGTCCTTGGGATGGAAAACGTTATTAGGGTGAACCCCTAGAGATAAATACATGTTACAGTCATCACATGTATACAGAACAGACAAAAACCAACACTAAATAAAATGACATACCTACATATAGACAAACCACACACAACACCCAGTTCAAACCTTGAATCACAGCCTAAGGATGGCCTCCAGTAATAAGACAAGAAAAACAGAAAAGGAACAAATCTATGTACCATTCTGATTTGACTGAGCTTTACTGACAAGTGTATGGGCTTGTGAACAGCAATTCCGCAAATTGATAGCTTTGGAATGGCGAATTCGGTCAGACAGCTTGGTAGCAGAGATTCTGACTTGGTCCCAATGCAACAGCAATTCCGATTGGACTGTCATTGCATTGTAGCAGCAATTCAATGGTATGCATTCTGTAAGCACGAGCCACGTCTTGTGTGTTGGAGTGGGCTCTCCGCAGTGTAAAGACCCTCTAAGTGTTGTGTGATACTATCTGGAGCAGAACTAATGGCTCCACTCGCATCTTCAGCTAACTGTGGCTGATGTAAAATAAATGTCCTGGCACAAACACAAGCAATGTCCAAATCGGTGCATAGAGGTGTCCTCAGTGTCTCTCTGAACTATATAGGACATATTTGCTATAGGCCGGAGTTAACAATCTGTTAAAATAGCAGATTGTCTCATCACCACAAAGATATTTTGTGTAGAGCAGGGGAGTTTCAACGTCTTTTTCAGGCCGAGGACTCCCTGACTGCAGACAGAGATGAAGCACTAGTATAACGTTGTGTTGCAGAATTAATTTTGTCATAGATTTCATAGATACAGTAGCTTGTTTGACAGTGTAAATTAAGATAAAACACATCCCTGTGTGTCCGTGACCTTGTGAAAACTTCTCAACTCACTGATGACAGTGAGTTGGAGGTGATGTTATCAGAAGACAGACATGACTCTCAAACTTCAAGCAAGGTACAACGATGGCTCGGATTAGGAACAAAGAATTCATTAAGAACCGGCAAGTGTACATGCAGGCCATTTAAAGTTCAATCAAGTATTCCTCTCTGCGATTAACATCTAACAATTTGACGTTATCTGACTTTTCTTGATGTGTTTAGAGCCACTTGTCTGCTGTCCTAAGCACTTGCGAACGCCGTTTCACCCAGATCTGTCATCGGTATCGTTCAACGTGAATACAGAGCATTAAATAATAAAGGACTAAAGGCAGTTTTTCGGGTCTAACGACTGACGCAAAGGACAAAACAAATGAATAATTATCTTGTACTCTTATGACCTTCCCACTCTAGTCACAACATCAATCACCCTCCATGTCCTTTGCACTGTGAATTATGTATATGTCCCTCCTCTTCAAAGTCACACTCGTTAACACATGTCCCAATAAAAAAGAAAAACTCATTAATTAGCCACTTAAACCATATAACTGTCAGGTGGAAACCTCATTTGTCCTAAAACTGTTACTTTTCAGGATTCACATTCCATAACAAAAAAGTAGCAGATCCACAAACTCGAGCATGGCGTGAAGTGGATCTGCTACTGTTGTGTGACAGTATATCTAATTGGGTGTTAAGTTAGGCCTACAAAAACACACACAACAAGTTATACCGAGACTTTAGATGCTATTTTTAATTCTTTAACTATTTATACCCTCCCACTTTTGACCTCTCTCTCTCTCTGGATTTGTTCTGAAAAGTGAAAATGAAAGAAAAACAGATTCAAAGTGATGAATTATTGACTGTGCACTTTGCCATGGGACACGTGTGTCTGCATGCATCTTCACAGCATGAAGACAGTCCTTCTAAATGCCATCGGACAGCGAGGGCAATGTATGGGAACGGTACCATGGTACAACCTAAATGCCATCTTGGGCAATGTATGGGAACAGTAGAATGGTACAGGTACTGTACAGCCAATGATTCAGCATACAGTAAAATGTATAGGGGGCAGGTAGCTCCATAGCTCTAATTTTGGTGAGTAGAAAAAACTTTATTCATTTTCCTTTGTGTGGACATAAATACATTCTTAAAATGTGTGTGTGTGTGTGTGTGTGTGTGTGTGTGTGTGTGTGTGTGTGGCAAAGCTGTGTGTGTGTGTGTGTGTTTCTTAGCTTACATATGATTATTTTTATGAATTTGATGTATTACCATGTGTTGTTCTTGCTTACTGTAAATCACTCTGGATTAAGAGCGTCTGCTAAATGCCTAAATTGCAAATTGTGTGTGTGTGTGTGTGTGTGTGTGTGTGTGTGTGTGTGCGTGCGTGCGTTTGCGCATGTGAGGAGCTTGTTTGAGCAGAGGATACATTGTGATTCGACTTTCATGCAATGCCATTGTTTTAAGATTACTTTATCATACAGATTGGTTAGAATTAGACATTTCTATTCCCACCCAAATGAAAACAAAAACATTATGGATGACAAATGTAACAATGATGACATTTTTTGCACAGTAATCCAAAGTAAGAATGTAAAACAAAGATTAATCAAATTCAAGGGCTAGGAATGCAAAATAATCTTCTGTGAGACTGTGACGCATTCAGCAAGCTGACAAGGACTCACTGTACTGAAACGTCTCTACAAGAGTGTCACACACAGCTGGTATATCAGCTATTATATTTTGTATATAGGCTTAATAATAACAAAGAAACCGTTTTGGACATACAAGCTTTCCACCCAATAAAGCTTTCCAAACAATAAGCACTTACAATGTATTTCTGCCCGACAAGAGTCATTAACCCATTCTGAACGGGAACCCGTTTTGGTGTTAAGCATCATGTCATGCTTTAGCTATTGAAAAATAGCAGATCTACAAGCTCATAGCGCGCCACCGAGTGGCGCGCTACGAGCTTGTAGGTCTGCTATTTTTTGAAAAATCGAAGAACGACTGACATTTTTAGAATCTGATCTCAGGTCAGAATGGGTTCATCAGACCAGTGTGTGTCCATAGTGGAAACCTCGTATGAATCTGATCTCAGGTCAGAATGGGTTAAGGCACGTACAAGGAAACATGCTCTGCTCTGGGCCAACACGTTGTACTTGATGTTCTCTAGACGCCTGGCCAACAAGCCACATACAAACATGTGAGCATCACTACGCCTGCATGCTTGCCATTGTTTCTAACATACAGTTAGTCTTGTTCTTTGTAACCATGTAAGCTCTATATATACTTTTCTGTACAGGCATGGCGACGCATTGTTAGCTTGTAGTCCTATTCCACAGAATCAAATGTGTGAATAAATGCTAAGATCTCTAATCTCAGAGCAATCATTTAGTATTCCATATCCTACTGTATGAATTGTGTTTGATCCACGAGAATAATATATCAAAAGGGTACATCAAACAATTTGGTAGCCCAAAAACATCCCTAAAGAAGGCAGCGTGTTTCTGCAGGTAAAGCAGAAACTGAGTGGCTTATAACTGCTGCTATAGAAGGAAATGATGGATGATTTAGTTTTTGTTAGTTTACCAAAAGTTACATGCTATGCCTTTAAAGGAGTAGTTCACCCCAAGAAATGCATACAGTATATTCTATCAATTATAGTACAATAAGGGCCTCTCTTGGCCCCACCCTTCTCCTATTGTTTATATTGTGTTTAGTTTCCAAGATGGCCGCAGCACCAGGAGAGGGTGGGGCGGAGGTGAGCGGGCAGGGTCGACATATGCCCTTACACAATAATAAACAATGGGATAATGGTGGTGCCGAGAATGGCCCTTATTACAACACACTATGGAATGAAGCATTGAATGAAGCAGGCTGCTCAATGACTCTGGCTTCCCTTCCACCCCTGCCTCCTAGTGACACCGGCACTTTAACCACCGGCAACATTTGATGCACTATGAACTATAACCCTGCACTTTATATTTATTTCCCGGCACGGTGTTGTCTGTTGGTATTTGTGAAAAAATAATTGAATGCATTCATGTTATGTCAAAGCAAATTCCTATGTGTGTATACACAAATGGCAAATAAAGGTATCTGAATCTGAATTCATGCCATGGAGATTATAATTTGTTTAGGTGGCATAAGCCAATAATTTGAGGGCGCACAAATTAATACTAATACTAAATAAATACTAGTCACTAGTGTTGCTCTGGAGAGGGAAGTCTGGAGCTCTCTGGTGGAGTTGTTTCCCCCGCGACCCGACTACGGATAAGCAGCTGAAGATGGATGGATGGATGCCAATAATTTGATGGCCGGGTGTCTGCTCAGTAGGATACTCTTTGAATACTACCTTTGAGTGTCTTTGAGTCTCCTACCGGATAGACTCAGGAAAAGAAATCATGTTAATTGGGTGAACTACTCCTTTTAGCTTCAAAAATATATCAACCACACACACACAAAAAATTTGGTGGAGTGAACGTTTAAAAATAATAAATGTTTTAATACGTCATAAGACATTTTGGAAAATGTTTGAAATGTTTCACCTACTACAGTATAATAATGGCATGACAAAAATAGGCTGGCCAGGTTAAAAAAAAGCGCCTAATGAAAGTGTGGCGTGCGCCACTGAGCACAGAGAAAGCAAATTGTCTTTTTTTTGCTGAAGGCATGGAGGGAAGGAGCTCTCCCACTGAATGGAACGGAAATGGAAAGAGAGCCTCCTTCATTTGCATAATTGATCAAATTTGTTTGGTAGTTAAAAGGGACATACTGTAGACGAGTGGATGGATGGATGCATAATGCAAATCATCACAGCATTCCAATTACAATCTGCATGCCATCCAGTCAGGGATGTGACTGCAGTGAGAAGATTCCCTGCAACATGCACCG
This sequence comes from Protomyctophum bolini, assembly GCF_963924005.1. Taxonomy (NCBI): domain Eukaryota; kingdom Metazoa; phylum Chordata; class Actinopteri; order Myctophiformes; family Myctophidae; genus Protomyctophum; species Protomyctophum bolini. Next base: position 22,241,541 of record NC_137885.1, read on the forward strand.
GATTTAGGAATGAATGAATGAAAGAATATCGTCTATGTCAGTTGGACAATGTCCAAAAATGTTACTTTTCAAGATTGCTGATGTTTGCATTAGATTGCATTTTTGTCTTTTGTTTTCTCCTTTTGTAAATAACTGTAAAAAAAAATGTTGCAATGTTTTCTTCTGTCTCAGTGGACACTTTTTTTGGGTGCCTTGAAAGATTCAAATTAAAAAATAGCAAAAGTATCGGAAGCTCAAAGTTTGTTGCTTTGCATAATAATAATAACATAATTGGCGATGAAAGATGAATGGATGGATGGACGGTTGGGTTCGGTTGTGGTGAGCATACATACAGAGGCAGACAGACAGTGGGTGGGTGAGACATGCGATATGAACCGGTCCACTGAATCAAATGCCAGCCGACAGGATTCGGCCATGTGTGCCGGCCCCTACAGCACTGAACACCAATCAAATCCCTTAGGAGGATTATCCCGACTCAAATCAAGACGATCGTGCGACTTTAAGGCTAGTGACGGACACAAAGAGAGAGAGAGAGAGAGAGAGAGAGAGAGAGAGAGAGAGAGAGAGAGAGGGATGTGCAGCTATGCTTTCTCCTTCACCATGCAACGGCATGGATTCATGGGAAATAAAGAGCAACCATAAAACACTCCATTGAGTCGTCTGACTTTGACAAAATGCTGCGTCAGGAAATCATAAAACATGTATATCTGGGAATAAAAAGAAGAAGGTAATGTAAGGTAATAGAATAATAAAAGTAAAATTGTTGCTCTAGTCAGAACTCCTCCTAGGCAAAGTCATTTATGACTGAGAGAACGACCTTGACGCAACAATTCTTCCATTTCCTTCACTATGTCACCTAAAACTAACCCGACAGCACAGTCATAATTGGGGATTATTTGCATTTTAGCGTATTCTTTGAAATACTCTATGGTAGAGACATCAACACTGACGTAAACAGCATTTGGTTTAAAGCAGTCCCAAGCAGTTGGACCTAGATTTCAATGCTCTTCACACGGGACAACTCCAATGGGCTCCTGCTCTCAAGTGGCAGCAGGCACTGGGCATAAAACAGCGTGTGTTTTGGCACACGGCACAGCGGTCTGCTATGAGTAACACAAACAAGGCCTGCTGACTGCCTCTGCCTTGCCAAGCGCACGCACGCGCAGTCGCGCACGCACACGCGCACACACACACACACACACACACACACACACACACACACACAACCGGGCCGTGTTTGGTGCATGTAATGCTTGTAATGGACGGGAGAGATTGCGCTCATGGTGATGGAATCTCCAGTGGTGGACAAAGTACTCAACCCCCAGTACTTAAGTCAAAGTATATCGTTGTAGGCGTTGAGCTACCCGCCCGGGGACCTATGGGCTGCTGAGCCAGCCTGACGGCGTGCCGCGGGTTCGACTCCCGATCCCGCCGAGCTTTGCCGCGTGTCTTCCCCCCCCATCTCTCTCCCATTTCCTTTCAGTGTACTTTCAACCTAGTATATGGTTGCTATCGGGCACAAACCATCTGAATATTTTACCTTTTTTTATTTTCATAAATCAACGCTCTACTTGATCATACTACAGTGTCACATAAAAGCATCTGAAGTAGCAGATCTACACACTTGAAAGATGGTGCGAAGCAATGCGTTTTGAGCTTGTAGATCTGCTACTTTTGCCATTTTTGAATTTGAAATTTTGAATCCTGAAAAGTTACAGTTTTGGACATAATTTATGAGGTTTCCTCTACCCGACAGAGACAATATACAATATCCTCCTGGATACTGATACATTGATGCTATTATTCCTATATTTGAAATAGCTTATGGCTTATGTGGTTATTTGTAGTGGTTAATGTTAATGTATACTACTAAAATGTCTCTTCTCTTTAAAATGTAGTGGAGCGAAAGTCCTGAATTATCTTGATATTGTCCAATGCATGAGATGGTGCTGGTGAATGAATGTCTGCACTGAGTGGACAGAGCTATGTGTCACCGTTCCACAGCCATGTCTTTGACCACAGGCTGTGAAGCAGACGGCAAGGAAAAGTGACGTTCGCGCGACCGATTGACAGCATGTGACCTCTTCTGCTGGAAGCCTCGTCTGCTGGTGCGCACCAGCAGCCAGCGGGCGAAACAGAGATCGATATAGGTCACCACATTCCACGCAACTTTCACACCTAACCCATTCTGACCTGAGATCATCTAAGCATAAAGTGCTAGCACCAAAAGGGGTTCCCGTCCAGAAACTCCGGACGGATCAACAACCTGACACACGCTAAAACGTATTTGCACAAAAGCGAATTTCACCCACTTTTTACAAAAAAAAAGTTGATTCAGATTAATTTTTTTAACGGGCTGTACAGAGCATTTCTTGTGGAAAATCACTTCATTGCCATGGTCACTGGAGGAAAGTGGGGAAAATGAAAAGTGAAGATATTTTACTAAATGCACATTTTCTCTCGAACACTTCGTTCAGAGTTCATTCCTACTCCAGAGCACTCCATTGGAACACGATTCATGTCAAGTCACTATGAAAATGCATTCTTTTGAAGTCTTTGGTCTTTATGTGAGGCGTAAACTAATTTAAAATGTACTGTGTGACGGTGTGCGTGAACAGAACACACCGCAATTTTCTGTCGACATGAATTCCTCTCCACGTGTACTCCATTGTCTACTGTATAGATATAGAAAAGGCAGAGAAGCCTGTGGTATTAGTGTGATTTATTCAAATCATTGCTCGTTGGATAAGCATTGCAGTGACAGAGACTACAGCAGGAGTAACAAGAAACGCCACAGAGAGGGTAGACCGCTGTCCTGTGATATCGGCTTTTGTTTTCAATCACTTAACATAATGCGAACGCTTTATTGCCAGCATAGAGCTGATGCACGGAGCTGCTTGACAGAGTGTGCTACTGTATACTGTATAGACTTCCTGTACACTGAGCCACCAAAGACCTCATCTTACTAAAAGACAAGACAGCTACAGCCAGCGGTAGGATTTAGAAGACGTCAGGCCAAAATGGGTTAAGACCTGAGGCCGAGACTGTGGCGTTTCGATCACAAGGCTCTCCCTCACAAGGCTTTTCTGAGGAAGAGCCTTGTGCGTCAAAACGCCACAGTCGCTTTAATGGTGCAAGAAAGGCATCTAAAGCATTGGAGCCCTCAGTGTGCGAGCGTCTTTATTTTTGATTCTGTATACACTGTTTGTCGCTCAGAACCTGCCCCAAGTTTGGGTTGGGGATGTGCATGTCTTCGCTCCCTTTTCCGCCAATTCTACAAATACCTTCTAAATATGTAGGCTAGTTTGAAACTTTGAACACACTTTTCCGTGCCAATGACCACACTCAAATTACATTACATTTATTATTCAGATGAAGCAGTATGCTACTGTCTTCTAATCTATCCTCCATAGCTGATACTTGGTGACTGATGTGCATCGAGCCGACTATTGATCACATTAAACGACCTGCTCATCCAATCAGCCATTAACCCATTCATTCAATCTCCATTCACCTCTCTGCCTCGCTTTCTCTCTCTCACTCCAACCAAGACGACACGAAGAAGAGTAGGGACAATTCCAGATGCTGTAGCTTGTGTACAGTGTGTACAGTGTGTGTGTGTGTGTGTGTGTGTGTGTGTGTGTGTGTGGTTACATGTGTGTATGCGTGCGCGAGTGTATGTGTGCACGCACGGCATGTGTGTGTGTACAGTAGGTTTAAAAGATTTATCAAGGGCCACGTTTTGTGGGCTTAGCAAGGCGACCCCACTCGAGGCAGGGATCATCCGAACACATTGTGTGTATGTGTGTGTGTGTGTGAGTTGTTACAGCGGCAGGGTGAGTGGCATCTAGAATAACAGTGATCAGGGATTGCAGTTCACTGAGCTTCTCATTATTATTGCAGCCTCTACTTATAGAGTATCCCTCCCCTCCCTCCCCCTCTCTCTCTCTCTCTCTCTCTCTCTCTGCCTTTCTTTTAAATCGGTCCCTGGCATCACACTCATTGTCACTTCATCCTCCTTCTTCTCATGAATAAAATACACGTAATTTTACTCACGAGTACAGCATTCAGACACAGAGATGTCCATATAGGGTCTGGAATTTAGAACCAATAACTGACTTAAAAAACGTACTCATGTAGGTTAATCGAATAATCAAGAATCATATTTTTGTCGTCGCTGTCGGGCAGAAACCTTTTATCTCCATATTTTTACACTTACACTTTGTGTATTTTTTAATTAACGACCGCCCCTTATGTGATCATACTTACAGCTTCACACAAAAGACTGTCGTAGATCCCTAAAATACATCCAGTTGATCCAAGGCTACTGTAGTATGTAAGTCATTTATGAAAAAACACACAAACAATAAGGACTTACGAGGTTTCTGCCCGACAGCAATGATATTCCACCACCATATGGGCCAAACAAGTCCCGGGCTGCAGCTTTTAGGCGTATACGTGCAAAAAGACATGGTTCTACCCATTCCCAGGGTTCAAAAAGACATGGTTCTACCCATTCCCAGGGTTCCCGTGTTGGCAACAACAGTGCAGTCCTGTTTAGGGACAGATGAACGTGGCATGCATGTTTCTCCATCTTCATTTGCAGGACACTTGACATTACTGCTGATGGATGTTCCAATAAATACCTAATGTATGTTGGGTTTTCTTTTGCTTTTTTGTTAGCTTTCAGGCGATAAACCCACCACCATACAAATCTGTCATTTGGAAATCAGTCTTTTCTCTGGGGGGGGCGAATTTTCAGCCAGACACGTCAAATTAATTAATTGTGCTTTCTAATGTATCATGCTTCATAATAACTCCATTTATAAAGCACTTTAGCACAACAAGGTTACAAAGTGCATATACTGTATGGACACAAAAGGGACACAGACAGACAAGTACAACGGGTACTCTGGCAAAGCCCCTGACACTACTACAGTTGGAATGGCACTGCCAATTTATCACTGAATCACTTATCACTTGGATTGGCACTGCCAATTCAACTGTAGGTCTGAGGGCTGCATACTGGCCCGAACCATCCCAACAGAAAATGTATAGAATATTATTTTCAGTGATAAATAAAACATCAAGCAAATTACAACACATTTTAAGTTATGGAAATTAGTAAAATGACCATTCAATAAAAGTAAGTTATACCAGTTAATTAAGCCTGACTGCCAGGTTGCACGCAGGCTCCTAAGGGTTTAATTCAATAACTCAGTCAGAAGTCTTGAAGTGCCTCAAATGTATTCAGCATAATGTCTAAATCAAACCTAAAACAGACGAACAGCGTAGGGAATAAAAAATGCAGTACTACATGCTCAATAAGCAGCGTTCTGCATGTTGCTTATATACTGTCAGAACCCTGTCCTGAATGGTTGAAGAACTTAAGAGGCATGCTAAAACATCGCCGTAGCACGTTTTGCTAACGTGGTTCTCCTCTTGGCAGGCCTTTTTGTGCCAGGAGGCACAATGACGACAACCTATAAGACATTGCACTGCCTGTTCTGTCCTTTTGGGCTGAGTTCCTGCTGACTCTGGCACACTCTGCACATGGACTACTGGGACACTGTGGTGCACTTACACACAGAGCCATGACAGATGTCTGGATAACTGCTGTGAGTGAGACTCACACTTATGGCTCTCTTCCACTACAGTGCAAGAACATGCTGGAACTGTGCCATGCCGTGAAATGTTATTAGTGTGGTTGCCCCGAAAAGGGCATATTTGCAACAAATGGAATACACTTGCCGTTAATGGCTCCGGCCTTTTAAGACGTTCCCTAAATTTTGCTGAGCAACATGCTCAGCAAAATCAGGGAACGCTATTCAAAATCCTCCCAAGGGGTAAAGAGCAGGCCCATAGGAAGACATGTAATCAGAATAACGTGAATACATTTTAACACAAGTAAGACACGCAAACGCGGGAAGCGAATGCAGCTCGTACATTTTGAGTTTTTTAAAGTTACGTTATTTTTTTGTGCATGTGTGTTTTTTGTGTGATACAGCTCTCTGGTGGCGTGCAAGTGGTGTTACAGTGTGACACACACACACAGACAGACAGACATGTTCTGCTAGGTCTCATAGTTAGTGCTAGTGCTCACTGCTTTCGCAATTAACCCATTCTGACCTGAGATCAGATTCATACAAGGTTTCCACTGGACACACACTGGTCTGATGAACCCATTCTGACCTGAGATCAGATTCTAAAAATGTCAGTCGTTCTTCGATTTTTCAAAAATAGCAGACCTACAAGCTCGTAGCGCGCCACTCGGTGGCGCGCTACGAGCTTGTAGATCTGCTATTTTTCAATAGCTAAAGCACAACATGATGCGAACACCAAAATGGGTGCCCGGTCAGAATGGGTTAAAGCCATAGACCATTGCATCAGCATCTAGTGTAGCAGAGAGCCACATTTCAACGTAGCGCGTTCATGAGGAAGTGAGGTGTGATTGGTGTGTAGGAGAGCGTGGCTGACTCACAGCTGATTACAGCACAAGCACTGCGACTCCCGCACCCTGCATGAACTAACGCAACGCTTCATTTAGACTTCAAGACATAACTGAGACCAAAGACCATTTTTATACCCAACCGGTTACATTAATTGCTGCATTGGATTCATTTTTTTAATTGAAAAAAGTCACTTCCCAGTGGGAACATGTGGAAACAAGAAAGATTAGGGACATTCAGCAGCATTGAGCAGATGGCGCGACCAAAAGAGAAAAAAAGAAAAGAAAAAGAGAAAAACATTCATAGCTGTAATGTGTGTAATGAACGAGAAATGGAGAAATGGAAATCCTCTTGGTGCCAACACATAACAGTATTTACAAAGCTGAGCTCTCAACTATAGCAATTGGCCTTATCAACCTCTAATTCCATCCGTCAAGTCCCCGTTCTCTTTACTAAGCTTTGTGCTGCTGCCCATTTAACTGTTTCTGTTTCTTCTTTTTTAATTATTATGTGTCAGAGGGAGACTCTCTGGGGCTCCAAAGGATTTGAGCCTCTGAGCTAGTTTGCCGAGCTATTTTGTTTGTTAACCCGCTAAGACCTGGATTCTGGACCAATGAGCAATTGATGAGGCAATAGGATTCGAGATAATATTCTAGGTGGCGATGGTTATTCTTTAATGTACACAACATCATGGGGAGAAGTACAGCAACACTCAGTGTCGGTGGCAAGGGTAGTTCTGCCAAAAGGCCCAAATCATAGCTATACTGTATCTGCTCTAAGCACAAGCTGAACCACAAGGCGGGCTGTGACATAAACAATAGCCGTCAGGCCTAGTGGAGACAACTAGGCTTTTACAAGCTACCAAATGTCACAATCCATGCAAGTACTATATACAGTAAGTGATGGTAAGATATAAAGGTTAGCTATAAGCAACCACAATAACAGCATGGTATATAACGAATATTTCATTCGAGCCGCAAGTGGAGCCTGCAGAACCATTGCGGCTCAAGGATCCACCACTCCTGAATGAAGTGTCTGGTGCTGGGAGTCTGGTGCAACGCACAGGTCCTCGCTGTACTCCTGGTGAGAGCAGGAGTGGACCTGGTGGAGGGGAGGGGCGCGGACAGGAGGCAACCCACAGAGCCTAGTCCCTCCACATACCAGAATTGTACCTCTCAGTCCCGGCATACTATGTTCCGGAGTGGTTCCAACGGATTGTGTGGCCCTGGTCTTTCCCTAGTGGGTCTGATCGAGGGTAGCTACTGGGACGTAAGTCGGGACTTGATCACCCCGGCTGGGTCACCCGAGTGAGGGGTATGATGTTCGCGAGACCCGGAACCCCGATGACCTTGTGATACATCACTGAGGATACGTCCCAGTTGCATCCATGCAGTGTATTTTCGTTCTGAGGCCTAAATCAGTAATTAATTAGTATCATTGGTTACACCTGTGATATAAGTCAAATACAGTAAAATTTCATGCCAATGCCAATATGGCTCCTGTGCATGGAGCCTATTTTTGGGAGGGTTGAAATCAATCGAGTCAATTAAGGATATTTAACTGTATTGGTTCAGTGTGAGTGAAGTATCCTTCATTAACTATCCATCACTGAGTCATCTGTCTCTCTGCCTAACTGAACAAATGTCCACCGTCAGCCGTTCCTGTGTGCTCTGGCAGACAAGTAATTATCTGCACTTGTTTTCCTACTCCTCTCCTTGTGTCTATATCATTCATCATCCACCATGTCTTCCTTTCTCACCTCCATCGAATTTAGTGTAGTTCTCTCTCTCTCCCCCCCCCCCCTCCTCATGCCACTCTGTCTTTTAGGCTAGCCACGCATTTCCAACGTTCCCGGTACGTGTCACCATTTCTCACCTAAGCACCCCCTTTGGTCATAATGGAACTCATTGCGGTATTACTTTATTGATCCAGCCTAGTGGCGGAATAGAATACGCAATGTCAGCCCGACTTGGGGTTCCACTCTGTATGCAGCGGAGAGATCTTTAAGGCAATACACTGGACTCTGTGTGGAAACCAGTTCCATTACCAAAACGATTCCACTCGCGTACCAGTAACAGTGACATTAAACTTGATTTACTCATTGTGTAAAACCAGTGTGTCTCACGCTCCACAGACCCCCATATGTACACATTTTGGTTCCAGTTACAGACTGCTCTATTTGGTTAGGTTCCTAAGCCTAACTATCAATGATTTAGTTGGGGACCCCCCTGGAACACCCTCAAGGACCCCTCGGGGTCCTCAGACCCCACATCAAGAATCACTGGTGTAAATCCTAATGCATGTGTTGCATTATGGACTAGCACAAACTGCAAAACTAAAACTGGGCTCTGGGTTCTTTCATTTCCTTTTTGTAAATCCCTTTTAAATTATGTACTGTTGTTGAGCATACAGTAGCCTACCACTTAGTCAACAAGGTGACTATTTGGCCATTGACTATTACATCTGTTAAACTACGCCGTGGAAATATAGTGGTATAACAACTGTATATGCTTTTAGAATCATATACCATTCATGCTTGATGAAAGAAAAAGAAAAACACCATGCATAGCCCGAGGCCAATGCTATGCTAATTGTCACTACACTGCTAGTTCCTGACTGACTGCTAACAACTAGAGCCCATGGGGCAAAACAGCACATGTTACAGTTCAACAGATCCGGTACGTTGCTAACGCACAGGAACACCTTGTATCTCCATATCAACTTTTTGATTTATGCCCTATACTAGTAGCGAAAATAGCCAATGCACAAGCTTTGCAGATGGTCTGATTTGCCCTAATACGAAAACATTTTGTGTAAGATTTGTGTTGTAATTCAAGTGCAAGAGGTTATATTGTATGGGTTTTATGGATATTGAAACAATGAAAAGTATTAACAAGAGCTTATGTCACTCAATGATAACTTCATTGGAACACAGATTACTTTCCCTGAAAAGTAACAGAGTTGGACATACAAGGTTTTCAGCAGACACCACGACAGAGCAAACACAGAGGCATCAGAACTCAGCTCGCACGCACACGCGCACACACACACACACAGGCATCAGAACACAGCTCACTCACACAAACAGACAGAAGGATTGTGGAAGACTATTTTTGGGCACAGCCAACAACTCCCCTTAGCATTTTGTCAAACACACACACACACACACACACACACACACACACACACAACCACTTAGAATGATTGAAAAAGTGAGTGTTGGTTTCTTGCTTTAACCACATTAACCCTGGTGTCAAATATTCTTTTACATTTCATTTTTTTTACCAAACTTGCTCTTGTCTTAACACGTCACGCTATAATGTGTTGCGAGCTTGTAGATCTGCTAGTTTTTATCCATCGTATATAAAAAGTCTATACATTTATAGGGCTCCACTTTGAAGGGTCACACGTTTGCAGACGCAAACCTGGGATGTTTGTCGCTATACAGTAGACCTAGTATACATTATTGTTAATGTCGGGGGGAAACTGTCCAAAGCTGGTACTTTTCACGAATCAAATTCGAAGAAGGCCATTCATTTACAATAAAGGTTGTAACGTTGAGGAGAGGTTTCTGTCTGACTGCAACGATATATACTGTTACTGCACTGTACATACTGTATATACAGTCACTATAATGTACCATCCATCCTAATGTATTGTAATGATCGTCTCTTGTTTAATTAATCTTCCCTTCTCACCAAGTTTGGCTCCAAAGCTAGAACAGCCATGTTCCAATTTGGGCGGCTTCATCAAAGCCTGCAAGCACTGGCCCAATGTGTTGCTTCCTTAAGAAGTATAATATTAATCATAATTACTTTAAAGGTTTCGCTTTTCAAAATGTTAAAAACCAGTTACATGGTCAGCTTCCTCACTGCACGCTGTACTTTGCACACTGTCAATATTTGCTGACCTCTTCAAACACACATCCATTGTACACAATATTTCATGCATGCACGCACACACGCTCATGGCGTGCGCGCACACACACACACACACCTGCGCATGTGCACAGAGCATCGGTTATCTCACTTAACATGCACACGCTGTCTTCCCCTCACTTCTGTATTATTTGACAAGCACATATGCATTAATGCACGCACACATGCATGTGCGCAACTGCGCGCACACACACACACACGCGCACACACACACACACACACACACACACACACTCACCCTGACAGCTTTCCCATCTTGGAGAAGCCAAACACGTCCATGTGTTGGTTCCAGTGCTGAGGTGTCTCAGACTCTCCACGTCTGCATTCTAATCCCGCATCCTAAAGCATTTCCTCCAATCTCACAATCCAGAGACCCAGACCAGACCAGACAGACCCCGCAATTCACCCTGGATCCATATCGATGATGATGATGGTGCACACAACTTGTAAACTAGTAAAAGATTCACACTTTTTTGTGGGCGGGGAGGAGGAGGGGGGGGCGGGTGTCAAAGGTTCTTATGAGGAAAAAATGTCAAAACTCCCTGTTGTTATACGACCACAGCACAGTCAAAGCATTCCCTCGCTTCTGAGAACGTTGTGCGCTTAGAGCGGGTGAGAGAGAGAGAGAGAGAGAGAGAGAGAGAGCTCCCTCCTCTCTGTCTCTCTCTGGGATGGGACTATATAGCCGGTCCTCACTCCTCCTGCTGCTGCTGCCCCCCCCCCCCCCCCTCCTCCTCCTCCCCCTCCTCCCCCGGCCGAGCACGTCCGTGCTGCGTTGCTCTGTCCCGGCGGTGTTTACTCTGCATCTCAGCCTGCCATGCGCTCGCCGCTCACCGGAAGATGTGTCCGCGTCCGACCGTCCCACAGAGCCGCCACCGAGGCACGCGGAGAGTGGAGCGCAACCAAAGAGGGAGGGAGGCAAGGGGGATAGTGGAGGGGGGGGTGGGGGTTGGATAGAGGAGGGGGAGACTGAACGAGGGAGGGATGAAGCGAATGGCGTCAGATGACAGATGCTCCCCTGGGCTATATAGCTGCAGCCCTTCTCTGCTGAATTGGAGCCGCGAGAGACCCTCCCCACCACCCCCCCCCCCCACCCCACCACCACCCACAACGGTCGCCCTGGGGTGCTGAGGAGAGAGAGAGGACAGAGGGATGGAGGGGAGGATGGGAAGGGGACCAGGAGGGAGGCGGTCTAAAAGAAAGACACGGTGAAAATGTGTAGGCTGTAGAGAGTGTGTTCCAGTGTAGGACCGTGGAAGAGAGAGAGGGAGAGAGAGAGAGAGAGGGGGGGCATTGGTGTAATGGACAGAGTAAAGCTGACTCTGCAGAAAGTGCACGCAGGACCCCCGTCTCTGTGTGTCTTTGCTTAAGTGATGCACTAGCCGGCAATAACTCACATCCCCCCCCCACCCCCCTTCGTACCGGCACGCAGTCACACCCCATCATTATCACCATCTCCACATGACACGGTAGAGCCATTTCACCGCCGCCGCACGCCACTTTCCTGACAGTCCAGCTGAATTAGCGCCATGGCTGGCACCGCGTCAACAGACCGCCTCGACTTGTTGAGATTCAATTAAGTAGCCTGTGTGTGTGTGTGTGTGAGTGAGTGAGTGAGTGAGTGAGTGAGTGAGTGAGTGAGTGAGTGTGTGTGTGTGTGTGTGTGCGTGTGTGTGTGTGTGTGTTTGTGTGTGTGTGTGTGTGTGTGTGTGTGTGTGCGTGTGTGTGTGTGTCTGTGCATGCACGGTTGGAATTTTAATAACGGCGACGGAGATAGTGTCCTGCTCGACGTGACGCACCGAGCCCACGTTGCACGGCCGTGTGTGTGTACGTGCGCGCCGCTCGCGGCGGGCGGAGAGAAACGATTAATTAATTGGAAAGCGAGGCTAGCTGCTGGAGTGGATTAAAAAGGCATGGAAATTGAAAATGCAAGCCCAATTTGTGTGTTAATGGCCTACGATTTGCAACATTATCTATTCTTCTTTATGGCATATTTTATTACGTTTTCATCCGCTTACGTTTGGCTGTCCTGCCTGAAGCGGCGTGCTTGTTCATCTGCTATTCCAAAAAATAGCGTTTGAGAGGTACGGATTTTAGAAGACATTTCGTAGAATCGGCCTCAGGGGTGATCAATTTAACGGACAATTGTATGACTTTTGTATTGTCTTGCTTCTTTGAAAAAACAAAAGACAATCACAAGACTATTTAGGCTACGAATGGACCTTGGAATGTGAAGGTTTGAGAAGCACTGGGTTAGACACTCAATAGGCTAGGCCTTGGCCAATATGATGGCCTACCGGTAGTGTGAAAGTAATCTCTGTGGTATTTTATATTATAGCCTGGCTATAGACAGCTAGCCACATCATAAACCAGTGGTTTATATTATAGCCGGAACTATAGACAGCTAGCCACAACATAAACCAGTGGTTCTCAAACATAGTTTTTCCAAGGACCCCCAGGTTGCTATTAGGACCCCCCATAACTGTGAGACTGTATGAATGGATCAAGATGGACCCGCCCTCGTACACTCTCAAAATTACATACGCGTTAATTTCCTTCCTAACTACCAATCATTTAGCTGGAAAACCCCAAAGTCCCTGGACCACCACCGTGAGAAAACATAGTGTTCTGTTTGAAAGAACGTGAGGCTTCAACATGATGTCATATGCGATCAAGAGCGCTGAATGGACAAATCTGCAGGCTCCATTTGTTGATTAACTCATTCATTGCCAAACTAAATAATCATTCAATCCTCCCAGTGCCAATATGAAATGTATTTACCATATTTGCCCTGTGCAGTTTACAAGACCTTAACGTTATTCATACTGTTATTTCAGTTTACAAGACCTAAACGTTATTCATACTGTTATTCAGTTAACAAGACCTAAACGTTATTCATACTGTTATTCAGTTTACAAGACCTAAACCTTATTCATACTGTTATTTCAGTTTACAAGACCTAAACGTTATTCATACTGTTATTCAGTTAACAAGACCTAAACTTTATTCATACTGTTATTCAGTTAACAAGACCTAAACATTATTCATACTGTTATTCAGTTAACAAGACCTAAACGTTATTCATACTGTTATTTCAGTTTACAAGACCTAAACGTTATTCATACTGTTATTTCAGTTTACAAGACCTAAACGTTATTCATACTGTTATTCAGTTAACAAGACCTAAACCTTATTCATACTGTTATTTCAGTTTACAAGACCTAAACGTTATTCATACTGTTATTTCAGTTTACAAGACCTAAACGTTATTCATACTGTTATTTCCCAGTGTACAATGCCTGAAACTCGTTAATTGCAATTATGTGTATAACAATTATTCGTCAAGTAAATTAACCGTGATTCGTGACATACAAGGTTTCACGACACACACAGATCAGTGTGTGTGTGTGTGTGTGTGTGTGTGTGTGTGTGTGTGTGTGCGTGCGTGCGTACAATGCGTGCACACATATGTGCAGATGGCTAAGCTTCATCTAAATGTCCCTGCTTCCACAGTCAAGGACAGGCTACAAACTACAGCGGCGACAATGACAATGAACTTTAATTGAGTGCAAAATGCGGAAAACTAGGTTTAGCATACCATGTAATACAATTTGTTTCAATCAAACAAGAAGAAGCAATCTCTTCCTTCTGTTCTGCACGGTTCAAGGCCATGAAATCGACACCTTTGTGCAGAAATGTCATGTGTGTCCAGCGATGTACTTTTTATTAAGCCCCATGCCATGCAATGAATCCCTGTTCCTCATAGACTTTTCAGAAAGTATTTATTTAAAGACATTTACGCCGCGGACAAAGCCAACTCTTGTCGTGACAAATCACGACAACAAACAAAACATTTCGGACCAAACAAAGAATTAGAAAGTAGAAAAAAACGGCAGGTTACACAACACTTTGTAATTATTTGTTTGGTCCAAAATATTGTGTGTGTTGTCATGATTTGTCACGATTAGAGTTGGCTTCGAACGACGCTTAAAAGGTCTTTAAATAAATACGTTTTGAAATGCCTATGGGAAAAATGTATTGGGATTCATTTCCTGGGCCTGGCGTGGTCATGAAAGGGGGCGGGACTGCGACGCTCTATATGGGGAATAGTATAGCTGACCCTGTCCGTTACCTTTAGCTTTTAACCACTTTAAACAATATTTTAAACTATTTTAAAGCCATTCAAAAATAGCAGATCTACAAGCTCATAATAGCAGATCTTTGACTATATTCTTTCACAGCGAACGTTTTCAACTCAAATCTTTGCTTCTGGGAGGTCCCTGGAACAAAACATTTTCAGATGGAGTTCGGCGGCCAAATACATGTAATTCTAGCCGGGGTTCTGGCCATGAAAACGTTTGAGCACCAATGATATCTGAAAACTGGTAGGAGACTAATTATAAATACTTCTGTAGCGTTAGCCCATGTATGTATTGTGTACGTACAGTAGGGAGAGAGAGATTAATGCCTTGCTCGATACTACACACGACAGTCACACAAAAGCTGCAAATCTACAGCCCGGGCCGGCCTAGCGGTCCGGGACACCTATAGGCTCCTAATGCACATTGTAGGTTCGAGTCCCATTCCTGACAAACTGTGCTGTATAATGTCCGTCTCTCTTCCCTCCACTATCAATAAAAGGCAAAAAAAGCCTTACAAAATAAAGAAAAAACCTGCAGATCTACAAGATCAAAACGTGGCACGAAGCGGCACGTTTCAATCTTGTAGATCTGCTGCTTATGCCGGCGGCCCGACCCAATAAATGAAGTAAACATTTGTTTCAGGGCTCCATGATTCGTTCAATCCCTCCCTCCCTTCTTCCCTCCCTCCCTCTTTCACTTCAAAGCGGGTGTCAATGTTTACAACTTAGAAGATGAAGCAGAACAATCATTCTGGTCACAAACAGGAGAGAGAAAGAAGAAGAATGAGAACAGCAGTTAACTGTGTGTTCTCTCCAAGTTAAGGCCCATTTCACAGCTGGAAGAAACTGCAATCACTGTCAATAGTATTTGTAGTAGATAACAGTTGCACAATTTGAAATGTGCACCGTATGACCAGAAAAATAATGAAGTCTGTGTGTTTGACTGGATTGTACAATGACTATAATGCTTTGGTGCACTTGTGGAGGGGAGACACCCCATGTGGGCTGTCTTACTGAGTAGTCCAGGAAGAAAGTGAGACCACATTTTCATGACACATTTTTGTCATGAAGATGGATGGCATCATGACTAAAATATCTAAAAACACATATTAAACACCCCAGGAAAGTGTTTCTGGTGTCCTAAACATCATTAAAACTAGAGCGGTGTCGAATTTGAAGTCGGTGGTCGAACGGTTCTCGAGTTACGTGGATTACAGACGTACAGAGACTTTTTATTTATAGTTAGATAAGATCTGGTTGCAAAAGGGGTGAACAGACTAACCCTTGCTGGATTGCAAAACAATAATGACACATTTACTGTACAGTAAATCAAAAACAAATGGGACAGTGAAACAAAAACAACTTGTCCTCCACACATTAACCCATTCTGGGCGGTAACCCCTTTCGGTGTTAGCATCATCTCATGCTTTAGCTATTGAAAAATAGCAGATCTACAAGCTCATAGCGCGCCACCGAGTGACGCGCTACGAGCTTGTAGGTCTGCTATTTTTGAAAAATGGAAGAACAACTGACATAGAAACATAGCTTTTTCAGAAAACTGTCAGGATGTAGAAGACATTTTTAGAATCTGATCTCAGGTCAGAATGGGTTAATCTGTTTGATTTACAACATTTCACTGGCATTTTAATGGAATATCAATACAAGGACGTGAGAGCGCATTGTTTCTTGGGCAAACTTGAGCTCATTAGTTAAACATTAATTAGTGATTAATGAGAGTCAAGCAGTAAGAAATTAGCCCAAAACACAGAAACTTGATAGTTTTGTCGTGTACCGTATAAAGTTTACACAGACAGAGACCGGGCTAATCTATTATACGCCGTCATGACTGAGAAACCAAAACCAAGATGAAACACATTTCTTCCCCATTTTCTTCTGTAAGTGAGGGAAACCAGGACAACAGCATTCAGCAAGTGTTCTGAGTAACATGACTTGTGGGATAACAGTCATCGCGTACGTGCGCGTGTGTGTGTGTGCGTGCGTGTGCGCGTGCCCATGCATGCATGTGTGTGATAAAATAATATGCACTGTAGCTTGCTTTCACATACATGTCAAAATGTATCCGTTGCAGTGATAAAACTGTAAGTGAGTAAGTAGCCTCGGGAGATATACTGTACGTATGTGGCCCATATAGGGCAGGAGCTTATCTCATGTTTCTGTAGCGCGAGGCGGCTTGGTGTAAAAGTAAACCCTCTGGACATGACGAGATGAGCAAGCCCTGATAATGAAAACAACAAACAAACGTTATTTAAAGCAGATGCAAATAAATATAGTGTTGCATTGAACAGGTGCAGTCACTATTATGTAATGTAATATGTGTCCTCAAGAAGAAACCAGTCCAAGCGGTTTCTTCTTGAGGACACATTACCGTAGAGTCCTGAGCTTTATGAAGTCTATACCCCCATCCCTTGATGCCACATGCCAAGCAGGGAGGCATTGGCCACCATTTGTATAGTCTCTGCTATATGACACGGCCAGAGATTGAACCTCGACCTCCCAGTCTCAGGAGAGACTCTAATCACAATGGCCACACTGATGGCAATGACAACACTGTAGTTACCGCTTAGACTCTCTGTACTATATGCACATAGCGGATTCGAATGGAAATCAATCCATAATCACCAGTAGGTTACTTATCAAGACTGTCGGTCTGTCGTTTGTTCTGCTCTATATGTAAAGTGTCTTGAGAGAACTTGTTGTAATTTGACACTTTAATTGAAAAAGACAATCTTATGGACCTACTGCATGTATACTGGGAGCATGCTGGCTGCTATTAGGAAACGTGGAGACCTCCGACGTGACCATCTAGACCCTGAACTGTGACCTTTGCACTAGTGATCTGTTGATTACACATGAACTCTGCATTATGAACTTGAGTCGTGATACATTAACTGTTTCTTTGAATGCCGTTTTTAGTGCTGCTGCGTTGTATGGGCACGTGCAAATATTAGCGTGTTGTGCAAATGCTTTTTTGCACTATAGGTTTTTATTTATATCTAGTAGTGATATTTTAGACGTATTGTATTTTACCTTATTTTATGCCTGACCAGGACCTGGGTAATCAAATTTCGTTCTGTACTTGAAATGGAATGACAATAAAAACTTGTACATCCAGGCCTGGGCCATGGCTCAGTGGTCCAGGCACCTTGGCTGGTAATCCAGTCTGGCAGTGTGCCGCGGGTTCGACTCCCGATCCCGACGGCCTTTACTGCATGTCTTCCCCTCATTTCCTGTCAGCATACTGTCTGTCCCTCCATAAAAGAAATAAAAAATAAAGGCGAAAGCCACAAAAAAACATAATAAAAAAAATAACAACTTGTACATCCAGCTATTTCTGACAAATAATGATGTCATGCCCAGAACAGGCAAGCTACAGTACAGTAGGGTTCATATGGTTAAAGAAGATGATGTGTAATAAATCATTCTATAGCACACCGCTCTGCCCTGTCCTGTCCTGTCCTGTCCAAAGTGCTGGGAGCAGAGTTGAAATGGCCGACAAAAGCAGCCTATTACATCAGGCAGCAGTAGAGACAGCTTTGATGCAGAAAACCTCTTTGATGACCCAAGCTCCCCTCAGGCAAACGCACGCACGCATGGATGCATCATACATGCGCGCGCACACACGTGCACAGACGTGCACACTCAAACGTCAAACATGCTTAGAGGGTGCATGGCAAACAAAAAGCCATGGTTTTGAAAGAGTTTCCTTTAGTCTTTCGCCTCATAGTGGTTCACATCCTGTCTGTCTCAGCACCCAGGCAGACGGAAAATAAGTACGCAGATAAATGAAAGCAGCCCATAACCTTCTGTCAGCATATATCCAGTCTAAACACGTGCTGAAATAAAAATCTAAAAAGTTACTCTAGTCTAGGAATCTAAGGGCCGGGCTACACTGGGGACGGAATTGGCTCCACAATGGTCCGCTGCCAGTATAATCAACAGAACCCAGCTGCGGTGCACAGGTTGTGCGTATATAAGCTCCCTGTGTAAATCTGATTTTTTCCGCGTGTCCGGAGGTTACGCAGGCCTTTGCCTCGCCATTCAGAGGGAAAACATAACAGTAAATACGGAACTATACCCGTGGGACGGACGAATTGTCGGTGCAGCCGCCTAGCTGAATACGGTTCAATACTATCCCCTACTGTAGTTTTAGACATATCTTATACTTTGGCTATTCAAAAATAGCAGATATGCAAGCTCATAGTTCGTGATTTCGTGCCGCGTTATGAGCTTGTACTATTCATAAAAATCTATAATTATTTTTTATTTTTATGCAAACATTATTAAATCAAAGCTTTGCTTCTTAGGGGGTCCCTATTTTGAGATGGGCATCTGCAGGCAAATACATAATTAACCTCATGCCCTTGACATGAAAGCGGTTTGAGCACCACTGATATAGCAACATAGGTTTTTCAGAAAACTGTTAGGATTCAGAAGACATTTTGTAGAATCGGCCTCAGGTCATAAAGTGTCCATTCAGTCTGACCAGAAGCAGGGATAACACGTTATCCCAACCGGTCATAAAAAAGGAACGACCAAAGTGGCGGATCCACATCTTGCCCCCCTCAGCCGATCCAACCCTGTGCCTTATGACATGAGCAACTAACCCAGAGAAGCAGCCAGTAGAAGCAGATCAGTAAGAATCAGTGCCTCTCTCCTTCTCCGTTATAGAGGTGTATACGCAATATACCGCAGGTAATGAAAAGGCTATTTTCCCCCCGAAGTGAAGAGATAAGCATCCCCCAGTCTCACTGTGTGTGGCCAAGTGCTTTCCTTGAAAGTGATTTCCTTTTTATGTGAAACGCAGCCGCCACACTATACAGTATATTATTACAGTTATATGTGTCGCTGCTATATTGGCGGTGGCGGCACTACTGGGAGATTGTGCGGCAGATCACCTGCTGGCGTTGGATTCATATACAGTAAGTATGCAGCGCACACAGTCGGATGGAAACCTTGTATGACCATAAGAGTTACTTTTCAGGAAATTGAAAAGAAATTGGAAGTGGAACCAATGTAGTTATTATTTTTGTCACAAGCTCTTACTAAATTTCATCGGTTAAAGTCCACGTCGACGCGCAAGAACTTTCACTGTCAATTTCAGAACGTTTAAAAAACTAGTGTAAACGGACAGTCCTCATGCTCACAAGCATCATACATGACTGAGCTTGTGGGTAGGCACTTTTTTGCTACTTTTGTATACATGCTACAGAGCATTGATTTACAAAAGAAAACTGTACACACATTTAAAACATGGAGATATGAGGTTTCTGCCCAACAGCAACAATGTTTTCCTTGACCGCCCAGTGACCCCCCCCTCCTCCCTCCCTCAAATTCACATGCCGTTCCGAGTGAAAACAAGCAGCTATTCTTCCTAGTCGGGCTTGTAATACCAACATCTTCAAGGCTCCATCTATTCAAATTCAAAGGGCGAGGAACCCTTCTCGTGTTGTTTCGTCACGTTAATGTCTTCCAAGGCTAACACTGAAGTCTCAATGGTCTGTAATGGAGTAAAAAGCCTTGGCTGGTAGACAGGGGAGGATGAGACTTTACATTTGTTAGGTGTTTTCATTTTTAAGTGGTGCCAGGCCGCTTCTACATCTGACTCTGTGTGTTTGTATGTATGTCTGTCTGTCGATATGAGTACACAGTACACACGGCATCAACAGCTGCAACTGATCGTGATACAAAGCTGTAACTAATTACTAGAGATGTCTCGATACTGTATGGGTATCGGAAAAGTATCTGTATCAGCCCTTATTTGTCACATCAGGTCATATCGGTATCGGCGAATATGCCACAGTGGTAAGGTGTTGACACTATGCCAAGTAAATAAAATGTTGGGGCATGTGGAGTTTGCTTTGGAGTTGCCTAAACTGCAAGTGCACATTTGAGTCTGCTGTAAATACAACACGAGATAAATAGTCAGATAGCTATAAACACAACACGAGATAAATAGTTAGATAGCTATAAACACAACACGAGATAAATAGTCAGATAGCTATAAACACAACACGAGATCACAACACTGGTATCGGTATTCTGTATCGGCTAACACATAAATTGTGGTAGCAAATCTGCGTTTTGTGCTTACACAAACATTAAATGCCATTAACAATGAAAGGAGAATTTACGTCGAGAATTTGTGTCTGAGCAACGCGGCTATGTATATATATTTTTGCTTCAGAAAAACATGAGGAGAAGTGGTATATTGTGGGGCATTGTGTAATGCCTTATCTCAGTGACGTGAAAGAACTAGGGCATGTTGACAAAAGGAAGTATATTCATATTTTTATTGGATTATATACGATAAGAGCGCCCCTCACTTCACACAGGTGTGATTTTTCATCTTTCAAAGCCTGCATGGAGAGAGAGAGAGATTTATCTGACCTACGGGTTGATTGGAAAGAGCGATTCTTCTTATTACGTTAAAGGGGGATAGGAACGTCGTTAGTGCCTCACAGCTGTTTGGTGACTCATGGTGATAAGAGGAGAGGCTCCCATGGCTCTGTCCACTCATGAATACCAATAAAGCCATTGGTGGCATGTAACTAAGTATGCACACTCAAGTACTGTACTTTTTAGTACAATTTTTAGTACAATTTAAATGAGTATAACATTTTTCGATATGTCAGTACAGCTCAGTATCAAATGATTTTTTTTACTATAATTGTTTTTGTCACGAGTTACTTTGTAGATTCATATTATTAGCATTATTAGAACATACATTAACAAGTAAAGCCCTATTTTATAAATTGTGGTATTTCAACATTGCTGATGCAGCGCGTTGTGAGCTTGTACAAACTTTTTAACTGCGAAATGGGACATTTTGCATAACGGATACTGGTACAAGTTAAGTAAATGTTGAATACGGGAATTTTACTTGTATTTCGTCTCTGTCGGGTGGAAACCTCATATGTCGAAAACTGTTAAGAACAGTTTAAGAGCCATAAACGTCAAGACGTCTAATTGCCAATTATGGACCGGACCAGATCTACAAGCTTAAACCCCTTGCTTCTCTGCCACTTTTGATACGTTTCTGTGTGACGCTGTAGTGTGATCAATCAATTTGTGTATAAGTGGTGTCTGGTTTCTGCCATGACACCAACACATTTCGTACTTCTTCTAAAGCTAGAGAGATGAGCGGAGAGAGAGGAAAATAAAAACAAGACTCTCTTCTCATGCAGGTTGTGTCCCGCCATGAATAACAATTCAGCTCCCAAGGTCACCACCACCACTCAGGTGTGAGATGACCATGTCTGTGTGTCTTTATCAAGAGCTGTGTTAAGTAAAAGTATCAATACTGCAATATAGAAACACTCTGTTACAAGTAAAAGTTTGGAATTCAAAACTGTTAGTATCAAAATGTACCAAAAGTAGAAAGTTATGCAGAATGTCCCATTTCATAAGTTAAAAGTGTATCCTTTTGAAAATAGCCGATCTACAAGCACACAATGTGTTGCATCTCGATGCAGTGAGCTTGTAGGGTTCATCCAAATAACATATTCGGCCATAGTCACTTGCCCAAATGTGATGACACATTTGTTTGTGATGACGGTGATGTTATGTAATAAGGAATATGTCAGAGAGACATTGCTGCTGCACACACACACACACACACACACACACAAAAACAAACGAACGAACATGCCATACTACTACTACATAATGTAATTTAATTTCATTCAGTTGTTAAATCTAGACAGACCCCTCTTCCACTATCAGAAGACGCAATGTGCCTTCCCAGCATGCAATGGGGCATTACGAGACGTTCTTGGTGAGCTCTCATTACAGGAGATCAAGGGACCGCACACCCGCACACACCAGTGTTGTGTGACTTGTGTAAACAATGACATCATAGATTTGTATCCCTACATCTCTCTTAATCCAAGCAGCAATCACTCTCTCTCTCTCCCTCTCTGACATATTATTCCTTATCACAGTGGCCTACTAAATCACCCAGGGCCGAGACATGGGTGAATGGATGGATGGAAAGAGGGAAGAGAAGAGAAGAGAAGAGAAGAGAAGAGAAGTCCATTCTGTTTCCGCTTAGAAAGCTTGTCAGAAAACCAGGTTCTCCATAAAGGTCAGAAAAACAAAGCTGACGTCCCTGAAACAAGTTGTAAAGGTTGGTTTGAATTTCTCATCGGAGCGCTCTGAAGCGTTATTGTGTGTCCAGGACCTCTTGTTGCAAATCACTTGCCAGACATCGGATTGCATGGTCTTTGGGCTGTCTTCCAGTACCCCCCCCCCCCCGCCCGGCCCACTCTATTTATAGCCTGTACGGAGATAGAGATGTTGAGTCACTAGTGGAGTACAATCTGTTTGTTCTGTTTTGGACCCATGATGCTGGAATTAACCTCCTGGATTGGCACTTTACATTAACTATCCCTTGTTTGACATGGATCAGTAACAACATGGTAGTGAATAATTGATTATCAACTAGGACAGAACTGAGCTATACATAATTTGTCTCATTTGTCGTTCTCAAACTTAACTTATTCTTCAACATTAAAAAAAAGTCACACCTGTGTGAACCGAGTGGTGCAACTCCCCTCTCTCCCCCCTCCTCTCTCTCTCTCTCTCTCTCTCTCATTAGCAGGCAGCAAGCACAGCATACCCCTCTCTCCGTTTCTGGCGCCCCCTACTGGTATTAATAAGTCACATACTCGTGTCGTTCCAATTTCACGCATGCGCACACCACTCGTGCTCATGACTACACACAGGTACACACACAGGTACACGGACATTGCTGGTTGTAGGAGTGGTTGCACCACTCAAAAATTCAGATTGGATTTGAACAGCCAAAGCATAAAATATGCCTTCAGTGGTAAATGAATGTTTTGTAATAATAATTTTAATCTATAAAGTAACTACTAACCAACGTTTTCACATTATTGTGTAGTAGAGACAGTGAACACATACAATATTTGTTGTAGCAGAAGTATCACCATTTTTAAATCACTGGGTAAAGTAAAATGACCTCAAACTGATGCTCAAGTACAGTATTTGAGTAAAGGTGTTTGTGTGCACAAGCAGCTGGAGAAATCCGGCTGCTTGTTACCGGGTTGCACATTACAATTCACACCGGGTGCTTCATCTCTAACCGTTCAGAGATTTAGAGGCGATAGAGCGACAGTGTGCACACAGACATGCACACTACGCGCATGTACGTGCACACACACACACACACACACACTAACGTACCTTGAATATAAAGGAGACACTGTGTCAATGCTTAGGGTCGACCTCATTGTTACCAGAGGCAATGTTCTAAGAGTCACGTGCAAGTGCATGAGAGCGCGAGCGCGCGCGCGCACACACACACACACACACACACACACACACACACACACACACACACAGGTATACAATCAATGATTCTTTCGCTGTCCCTCCGCCTTTTTCTGACACAGCAGGTTTCCATTGACTTGAGGACGGACGCGATCAATTCCCAATGAAGTGGATCGCGGCCTCGTTAGCGGAGATCGACACGTTCACACCTGTGGCGGGTCGACTCTGCACAGCTCATGGCATCGCAGCCACTGTGTCAACAATAACGCTGTACAATCACTTATCTGTCTCAGTGGTCTTCGGCAGTTAGCACTGACTCGCAGCAACGAGGTCGTGAGCACTACTTCCGCAGATTTTGGGACCAGGTCCATGTAAACAAGCCCAAAATAAGCGTCCTATTACGCCATAATGAGCACTTTAAACCTATATGGAATGTAGTATCCACTATTATGAAACACTCCCGACTGCATCTCCTGTATACCTTTGGACCACAACAAAGTCACATGCAAATGTGTCACAAAATTCGTAAGCAGTATAGCCACATTTACGTTTATACAGAGTCCCCTCAGAACCCATTGATCATACAATCACGTGGTGGTGACATGTGCCGTGCGAATAGGATCAATAGACACAAGCAGTCACTTAGAAGCCCCCGGCTAAAACATCACACCTGGCAGGTACACTGTTTGTATAACTGTCCTTCAATGCGCCTGAGGCCGGTGAAGGGCATTTGCTAACATGAAAGACAGCTACAGAAACCTTGTATCTCCACATCTCAATTTTGTTTATGTGTTTTGGTAAATTGATTTGAACAGCTTGTGACTAAATAATAACTGCATTGGATCCATTGGAACACAGGTTCTTCATTTTCCATTTTCTTAAAAATAACAGTTTTGGACATACAAGTATTCCACCCGGCGGGTGCTGTGTATAACATACACAGGTTTCTGCTGAGGCAGCGACAGTTCACACAGTAGATGTAAAGGTAAGCATTACCTCACAATTCTTAGTGGTTTATAAACTTTATATTGTCACTGTTGGACAGAAACCTTGTATCTCCAAATTTCCATCTTCTACCCCCCATGCAACTTAATGGACTTCTTCGCCGTGCAAGAGTGTCAGGTTAAAGTAGTGAAAATAGCACATCTACAAGATTGTAGATCTGCTATTTTCACTATTTCTGGACATTTTCATTCCATTTCCTGAAAAAAGAATTACGTTTTTTGACATACAACAAGGTTGACATTATTGTGTGTGTGTGTGTGTGTGTGTGTGTGTGTGTGTGTGTGTGTGTGTGTGTGCCTGTATGTGTGTGTGTGTGTGTGCGACTGTGTGATAAATCTCTTCCCGCTGAGATTAGCATATGAAAGACTTCTAGTAAGACCATAGATAAACATGTAACGTGCACCTACGACAACAAGCCGAGCACGGTAAACACCATGCCGACTCTCTCGATACACTCGATACATGCTGACACGTTTGTACACAAGTGAGCACGTACGCACGCATGCACACACACACACACACACACACACACACACACACACACACACACTCTTTTGGCTGGTAATGTGGTATCGATAGTGCTGCCTTGCTGGTCAGCAATGTGGTCAGCAGTTTGTTGCAAAGGTCTAACATTCAGATCCACATGCTCTCTCTCCCTCCCTCTCTCTCACAAACACACTCACATTTTAACCATTTATTTACGTCCACATAAAGGAGAGCATACAAGGACACGAGGGTCAGTAAGGTTGCATAATTCACACGATCATGGCATTATGTCTTTATGATACAACAAGCACGTCACTCAGTACTCTATGGGTATAAGTACAGCATCACAAGTTGGTATTTATGACAGCTTGGTAAAGGCTCTAAGCTAGGGTCAAAGGTGCAGGCTCTCTCTAATACAGACACCTGGATTATTTGTCAACTACAGTTACACACGCACACGCGCGCATGCACACACACACACACACACACACACACACACACACACACACACACAGTGTGTCATGGCCGACACTACCACAGCATTTTAGGCATTATTGACTGGATTGTGGCTTTAAAAACATTAGCCCAACTGATGTCTATGAAAGGCCTCTGTTTGGAGACGCCACCACTGGCAGATTTACCCCCTAAATCCCCACTTAGCCAAGCATGTGTGTGTGTGTGTGTGTGTGTGTGTGTGTGTGTGTGTGTGTGTGTGTGTGTGTGTGTGTGTGTGTGTGTGTGTGTGGGTGCAGACGCACGTGTGTTTGCGACTGTGATAAATCTCATCAAGTTGGTATTTATGACAGCTTGGTAAAGGCTCTAAACTAGGGTCAAAGGTGCTGGCTATCTCTAATACAGACACTTGGATTATTTGTCAACTACAGCAACACAGACACACACGCACACACACAAACAATGGTAGACACGCAAGCGTGTGGGGGAAACATGACAACTCAAACAAACCTGCAAACCATCTGGATTTGACCTTAATTCCCTCATCAGTAAAACTGCTGTCTGCTTATTAGCGGTGTAGTCTCTGCTGGAAGGACACACTAGGATGGAGCTCAGCGTTCTCACAATCTCCATCTTGGAATGGAAATTCCACATGCTGCCTGCCATGCATAACTGCATGCGATATGAGTTGGGTCACTTTATGCAAGGACACAAGCTCTGGGAGCTGCCCAGGAAGCGACAGGCAGCTGGTCAAGAGGTTTACTGTGACGCTGCATGGCACGTTGTAGACCAGGGGGGTCTTCTACAGGGAGTATGGGACCCCATGCCAGAGTTACTAGTAGGGGGGTTAAGGGGTTCCAGGTGGCTTGATATGATATGAAAAGGGTTGAAAACCACTGGTGTAGAGGGGGAAAAGAGCAGAGAGAGCAGACTAGAGCGAGACACCTCGTGCGAATCAAAGCCCAAATCAGCCTCAGCTTGCTGACTGGTATTTCCACTCTCTCTCTCTCCACCAGGACAGCGTTTACGTTGCAAAGTGATTCCTGCTCGGGGCCAGTGGGATAGGCGGGCCAAAACGGATGACTAGAGTTTGATTGCCGGCCAGCGACTTGATTGGCGTGCGGCCAAATTGATCCCCGGGACCGTTCCCTGTCCAATCCAGCCCATCCACGAACAAACATTGCATCATGCCGAGAGGTCACCGAGGTGAACCGACAAAGGATTTTGATAAAAGATGTACAGTAATAAACGTCACTGCGCCCAGTGGTGAGGCTAATCATCTTTGTAGGCAATATGCACCACATACTGTAGATGTGCAGAACATTACAGAATGAGGACCATTCTCTCTAATTTACAATTTAGGCATTTAGAAGACGCTCTTGATCCAGAGCGACTTACATTAAGCAAAAACAAAGCATATTAGAGAAAGTAAAAGAAGCGTGTTGTTTCTCCCCCCCCCCCCCCCCCCCCATTTGCTGCTTTCTTTTGTTTTAGGGAAACAAAGCAGCACTTTTTTTTGTTTTACTTTCTCGAATAACAACCTAAAACATGAATCATGTTTTACTTTAAAAAAAAACTTAACTTAAGACCTGGAGGCGTGGTCAATGCTCTTTGGCCACTCAGAATAGCCAAATGGCATTGATCACGCCTCCAGGTCTTAAGTTAAGTAATAAGACCTGGTACTTAAGACACGCAAAATACAGCCCTGAGTCTCTACAAACATGCAAGGTTAGTTCACCAATAGCTCTTGTTTTAGCACAGGGTAGCACATTGGGAGCAGTACTAGAAGGAGAATTCCAAAAATAGACCGGCATGCGAGCCGGGAGAGTCACTCAAAGTTTATCTGAAAACAGACAAAACAAAAACAGCTGAGTCGGCGCTCAATCACGGGTGTCTCTCTCAGTCGGTCTGACACAGCAGAGCACCATGTGTCCGATTCCAAATTATTTCTGCCAATGTTCTGCCCAGCCCTGTGACCTTTGCCCCCGTCGCTGTGATCCCTTGGCCGATGATGCTGACACTTGGTAACCTCTTGCCCCCACACTATCCAGAAGCCAGCTTTATACGACGGTAAAACATCAACTAAAAGAAGACGCCAACGTTTCATATTTTCTCACAAACGCATGACTTGACTTCTCTTCGAACCGTGGTTTCATTCTGACACTGGCACTGAGCAGTAGAAGTGAAATCTTGAAAAACTGTTTTCAGAGCATGTTTATTTTAAATCACGCATTTTCAGAGCATTTTAAATACTTTTGGGGCCCACTTGCAATATTCTCACAGCCCATTATGTTTAAAAAACACTGCCTTAGAATGTCTGAACTCCACTGGCTCCCAGTCAAGTACAGAATTGACTTCTAAATACTCACCACAACCAGGCCCCCCGCAGTAAAACGACTTTGAATACATTGAAAAATAAAATCATTATGTATTATGATTCTTTTTTAGTTTTAGCTTTACTGAAGCTGTTAGGAAGGCTGCACGGGAGACAAAATGACCAAAGCACCTGATGATGCCTCTGTACTGTACTGTACTGTACTGACCCAACCCGTACTGCAGTCATGGTACAGTAACAAATTAACTGTTGGAAGGACTATTATTAAAACATAATCCATCTCTGGACTTCACAGTTAGTTATCTCACTGTAAACCCTGCCCCTGACCGTCGCTGCATGCAATATAGACACGCACACACACACACACACACACACACACACACACACACACACACACACACACACACACACACACACACACACACACACACACACACACACACACACACACACACACACACACACACACACACACACACACACACACACACACACACACACACACACACACACACACACACACACACACACACACACACACACCACAAATGTAATGTTCATCAATGCACAGCATGCTAGGCTAGATGTATATACACACTTGTGCATGCATGCAATATTTTGTGCATACAGTATGTGTCACAAACAATGCACGCACACAGGAAGCATGGGAGCACACACACACACACACACACACACACACACACACACACACTTCCCAGCATCTAGCCAGATAAACCTCCTCAATCCATGATGTAATCTCCCAAGTGGGTTCAGTAATCACACAAGGCCCTGGGATCCTCCTCAGCGTTACGTAACGTAAACCCCTGTGTTCCATCAGGTCTTCCCTTTTCCTCCCATGCAATCTGTTGTTGGATGCAATGTTGTTTTCGTCAACTAATACTATGAGGAGAAATGTCCGTCGACTACCTTTTTTCACTGACGAGAACTAAATAAGAACTAAGCCATGATGACTAAAACTATGACTACGGTAAATATACTGTCGATTTTGTCAACACATAAAAACTAGCCTAAAAT
Organism: Protomyctophum bolini; assembly: GCF_963924005.1. Classification (NCBI taxonomy): domain Eukaryota; kingdom Metazoa; phylum Chordata; class Actinopteri; order Myctophiformes; family Myctophidae; genus Protomyctophum; species Protomyctophum bolini. The sequence continues at coordinate 22,270,695 of NC_137885.1, forward strand.
GTTAGGAAGACACTAGTGGACAAGAGATCCAGTATAAGTAAAAGACACAAGTCATTTTACACTTGGTTGCGTGCTGAAAATATTTAAAATCAACCATTATGAGTTACGACAGCATCAAGGCTCACTAAAACAGATTTTAGTCGACTAAATCACCTGTAGATTTAGTCGATTAAAATGTTATGATATTTAGTCGACTAAAACTAGACTAACACTAAAATATTCCGGGTGACTAAATTGTGACTAAAACTAAATGAGAACTATTCAAGACCCAACTATTTGCTGCCAAAAACAACACTGGTTGGATGGATGGGGTTGGCTTGTCACAATTATGTTTTGTATAATAGTCAGTCGTTTCAAAGTTGAAAAATGTCATCAGTTTAGGCAGTTTAGAGACCAGGATTACTGCATGTTTTTTGTGAGGGTATACCTACAATAGGGGACACGGGGAGAACATGCAAACTCCACACAGAAAGGCCCTTTCGCCAACCCCGCCTCGGGTATGGGCACTGATGACGCGGAGGAGGAAACACACCGCCAGCGCCCACAGCGTCCCGAGTGGGAATTGAACCCAGGACCTTCTAGCTGTGAGGCGACAGCACTACCAACTGTGCCACCGTGCCCCTTTTTTCGTCTTCAAAAATGGCTACAAGCTTACAACATGTGTTGTAAGCTTTTAGATCAACTATTTACTCTATTTTGAAAAAAAAATGGAAAGAAAAATATATTAAAAAAAATGATTGAATGTCAGTATTTTCTTAGTATTAGTCATACCTGTCCTGTGCAATTTGTGATTACGAAGCCTAAAAGGCAAACAGAAATACAAATTGTAACGTTCCAATGTTCAATGCAAAGAAGAGCACAATTAAATCATTAATCGCAATTATTTGTGTGATAATTAACCGTCAACTTATATTTGTAATCGTGACAGGCTTATGCACATTACCACTCAACATCGCAGCCATGCAATGGCCACTTCACATCAACCACTACCACCATGGATGTTTGTATAGTAATCTCAGTGCAGAGAGTATAGAATAATGGAGGGACGATTTGTTGACCCCGTATGCTCAACAAATTAAATATTTATGAATTAATTTTGCCATCTGTGAGATGGCGAGGCTGTGCTACAATAGCATGCCGACTAATTATGCACCGCGGAAAAATCTGAGCGTTAATTCAATTCTGAGTGTGATGATCATGTGGAATAAGGATGTGCAAAAATGTTTAAATAAAATACAATTCAATTCACAAAATGTTATTTTGAGCTCAATGCAGGCAAGACCAAGTTGTACTGAGATGAAATATATATATATATATATATATATATATATATACACACACACACACACACACAGGGCGAAGGGTGCAAGGTGAAACACCCTCTTCTGTCTCTTGGAAGGTGTGAAAGACATTTAAAATTGCATAAAATGCAGTGACTCACTGTTTTCTTGGACTTACATCATTCCATCATTCTATTGAAGGTATTTTTTCTATCCATACTGTCGCAAACTATATATTATAGATATTGTGGCGACTGATACACAACTCACCACAGTTTGGGAACCCCTGATGTAACCATTATGACAGGCTTATAATGGAATAAAGTGGCCTCAATGAAATAAAATTAAATTAAAAACATGGAATGCAAACAGGGTGAAAAGACTGCCTGTGAAGAGCATTAAAAAGTTGTAAAAACATGCGAGCATGCGTTCAGGTACTTACCGGATGGCGAGGATGGACGACGTCTCCTGTTGGTCATGGTAGTAGGGCTCCATGCTGTTGGAGACGGACAGACAGAGACAGACAGCCCATCAGAATGGACACGGAGACAGACAGAGAAGGAGGGACGGATCGGTGTCCCCCCACAGAAAGAGGTCTCCGTGCATCAGGAGAAAAGATCCCCTATTCCACTCCCTGGGACTGATTCCGCCACTGTAAATCTGCTAACTCCCTCAACTCAAAAGTGTGTGTGTGTGTCCCTTTCTCTAGCTTGGTGCCAAATGTTCCAGCTTAGCCCTCGCTGTGCAGCGCCAATGGTGATGGATTTAGCCAGGGCATCTGGGCTAGCTGCATGCATGGGATAAACCCCCGACCACACACACACGTGCGCGCGCACAAACGAACATGCACGGTATGTGCATACTATACACATGTGCTCGTGTGTATCATGCGGTGTGAGATAGTATAGGGGCCAGTCATTGCCCTTGGGGAAGACTGCACGGACCCCCCCCCCCCCACACACACACACACACACACACACACACACACACACACACACACTCTCTCTGTGAGTCTGGTGGAGAGACAGAGAGAGAGAGAGAGACAGAGATGACAATATGAATGATGGATGTGCAATACTGTGGATGGGTGTGATTGACTTTCTTTCACACACACATGTGCACGCGATTACACACACACACACACACACACACACACACACACACACACAACAACTTTACTCTAGAGCTGCTGTACTGCTGGTTAGAGTATACATGAGTAGCTGCACTGTGTGTGCGTACCTGCGTGCGTGTGTGTCTATGTGACTGTTAACCCATTCAATCCGGGGAAAACATCCAAAGTGTCATTTACAGTACAAAAGCAAAGATATACATTTGAATAGATCAATCACTTCCACTTACTTCCTGGACTACAATTCCCATAATGCTTTGGTGCACCTGCTCCTCCTTGTGGATGGGAGGAGGGGCTGTCTTACTGAGACAACATGTAGTCCAGGAAGTAAGTGAGCCCGTGAGTGTCCATGACATCAGAGACACATGTGCTCACTGCTAAAATCTGGGGATCCCCCGGAACTATATGTTTTGAGATGGGGTTCGGTTCCGATCGTGGGGGTCCTTGACATGAAAGAGTTTGAGCACATGCCGACAGAAACATACGAATCAGCCTCGGGGTCTTAATGGATTAATCAATGCATACATCCAACAGCCTGGGTGAGGGGGGGGGGGGGGGGGGAGTAAAAGGTCAACACGTCAATGTGATCTGAAGGACACACACCACAATGCATCATGTTTCTATGTCAGTGGCTCTCAAACTTGTTCCCCAACATTGTATGTATGTGGCCGCGGACCCACATCGTGTCTCATCACGCCCATCTCACCCATTATAAAAACCCACGGTAACCCGAGACCTCTTTATTGCTTTATTTTTCAATAGTTAAAGATTCAAATAATGGCTAAAGTGGTTCAACGCTGACGTGACAGGTGTAATAATGAATTAACGTGCTACTTGATCATACTACAGCGTCATGCAAAAACAGCAAAAATAGCAGATCCGCAAGCTCCATCTGCTACTTTTTGCCGTTTTGGAATTTTAATCCTGAACAGTGACAGTTTTTGGACAGTTTCCACCCGACAGAGACGATATATTAGAATTATCGTTTAAATATTACCACCCTATTCTAAATAAAATAAAACTTCCAAGAAAAGAAGCCTAATATAAACCATATGGTATTGCAGACGCCAGCGTGACATAAGCAAACAACGGCACTATGCCTAGCAGTACCTAGCAGTGCCTTCAGACTCGCTCTAGGCTACAACAACCGGGGCAGATCCATCACAGTAATGGCAACGCAATCTCAGTGCAAAGCAAAGGGAATTGGATGTACCATTTTCTCTACAATTTTCATGTCAACTGCATCTGTTGACGACCTCTCTAGCAGATGCATCTGGAATGGATAAGAATGGTCCGAGGTACAGTGTTCTTTCCAGGGCCAAGTCTGCTTATAAGCCACTTTGGGCTTGTTTTTTCTGGGGATTATTTTCTGTATAGTCGCTTATACATTTAATTTCTTGTCACATGACCAAGCCAAGCCATTTTAAAGGCATAGTTCACCGACTAAATTACAGTTTTTTTTCTCCCCATCAATTACTCTTGAATTCATGGATATATATTTTTATTTATTTTGTCGCATTGCTAAGCCAATAATTTGATGGCCATTCAACACAAAGAGTCTCCATTGTGTTTCCTACCGGAAGCGCAGCCTCTGCACAGCCGGTTATCACATTATTGGCTTTGGAATGTGAAGAAAAACAAATCCATGAATTCAAGGCTTTATGATGGTTGTGTAAATTGATAAGACAAGAATATTTCGTTGGGGTGAACCACTCTGTGATTTTCAATCTCTGACACTGAAGGGCATGGAGGGGAATGTAAATCACTCTTTTTCTTGATGTCCTTTTCTCTAGCTGACATTTAGGGGACTTCAACAGATAGACAACAGATAAATCTCCAGTGAGCAGCATCATAAACCATCTCTAACTTGGACTCAAACTAAAAAGCAACACTCACAGATCTGCATGAAAAAGGCACATGCACCCCCCACCTCCATCCGTTGTTATGCGTGTGGTGCACGTGTAGTTGTGTGTATGGAAGGTGGCAGGACTTCAGGCCCAAACCACACCAATGCAACTAGTAGCAACTCGCAACTCCTTCCAACAAAACAGTTTTAAGAACGTGTCACATGTGTACATTTATTTTGAGGAAAAAGAGACCCCTTGGTTGTACGGCATAGGTAAAGTTAGCTTAAGTTGAGGCGAATCTGCAAAACAAATGCTTACCACTAGCTTTCTTCACAGATGTGTTCATAAAGGTGTCTACTATCACAGAAAAATGTGTTCCAACCCAACTCCCTTGGGAGACGTTGTGACAGCTGCTGAAAGTTGGGGTACTATTATCAACCAATATAAGGCAAAGATGGATATAAGGCAATAGATGGATGGATGGTTCGGTTGGCCTGGTGCAATAGATGGATGGATGGTTTGGTTGGCCTGGTGCAATAGATGGATGGATGGTTCGGTTGGCCTGGTGCAATAGATGGATGGATGGTTCGGTTGGCCTGGTGCAATAGATGGATGGATGGTTCGGATGGCCTGGTGCAATAGATGGATGGATGGTTCGGTTGGCCTGGTGCAATAGATGGATGGATGGTTCGGATGGCCTGGTGCAATAGATGGATGGTTCGGTTGGCCTGGTGCAATAGATGGATGGATGGTTCGGATGGCCTGGTGCAATAGATGGATGGATGGTTCGGTTGGCCTGGTGCAATAGATGGATGGATGGTTCGGTTGGCCTGGTGCAATAGATGGATGGATGGTTCGGATGGCCTGGTGCAATAGATGGATGGATGGTTCGGTTGGCCTGGTGCAATAGATGGATGGATGGTTCGGTTGGCCTGGTGCAATAGATGGATGGATGGTTCGGTTGGCCTGGTGCAATAGATGGATGGATGGTTCGGTTGGCCTGGTGCAATAGATGGATGGATGGTTCGGTTGGCCTGGTGCAATAGATGGATGGATGGTTCGGTTGGCCTGGTGCAATAGATGGATGGATGGTTCGGTTGGCCTGGTGCAATAGATGGATGGATGGTTCGGTTGGCCTGGTGCAATAGATGGATGGATGGTTCGGTTGGCCTGGTGCAATAGATGGATGGATGGTTCGGTTGGCCTGGTGCAATAGATGGATGGATGGTTCGGTTGGCCTGGTGCAATAGATGGATGGATGGTTCGGTTGGCCTGGTGCAATAGATGGATGGATGGTTCGGATGGCCTGGTGCAATAGATGGATGGATGGTTCGGATGGCCTGGTGCAATAGATGGATGGATGGTTCGGTTGGCCTGGTGCAATAGATGGATGGATGGTTCGGTTGGCCTGGTGCAATAGATGGATGGATGGTTCGGTTGGCCTGGTGCAATAGATGGATGGATGGTTCGGTTGGCCTGGTGCAATAGATGGATGGATGGTTTGGTTGGCCTGGTGCAATAGATGGATGGATGGTTCGGTTGGCCTGGTGCAATAGATGGATGGATGGTTCGGTTGGCCTGGTGCAATAGCCGGTCTCAAAGCGAGTAAAACTGCTGTTTTCAAGTATGAACGAGACCATAGTTTGGCTCTCATTCGAATTCCAAGCAGGTTCACGGCTCCTGCTGTTCCATTACGCCCACTGAATTATTACAATTTCCCCACCATATGTTCTCGTTGTGCATAGACAAATCTATGAAAGTGGCTCATGAGGTATATCGTAGGTTCCCGGTTCGATGCCCCGGTGCAACTCTCGGCTCCTCCTGGCGTCAGTTGTTCTTGAGCACAATGCTCCCGACTATAGCAGGCTGGTGACTTGAATCGCCGTCGTTCACCCTCAGTGTGAGAGTGTGGGGTGAATGTGACATTGCATTGTAACGCGCTTTGTGCAAAAGGTGTTATGGAAATGCTGACTGTTTTACTGACTGACAGACGAATATGAAGGAGCGGGGAGGAGAATGGATCAATGAACTGCTTAACCCATTTAGACCTGACCTCAACATTTAAAGAAAATCTTCTAAATCCTCCAGTTTTCTGAAATAAATATATTCACGATTTAAAAAAAATAGCAGACCTACAAGCTCGTGCTCATAGCGCTACAAGCTCATAGATCTGCTATTTTTCAATAGCTAAATTATAACAATGTTTAAAACACCAAAAGGGGTTCCCGCCCCAAAATGGGTTAAATGTATACTTAGTTGACTGGAGTGATGAATGAACAAATCCCTATCTGACTTCAGACAAATGAAAAATCATAGCGTATCCAAAGCGATCCATCAAATCCCTCGCATGACAAAACATAAATTAGAATCTCCTGTCTTGTAGGAAAATGGTCATCTTGGTTGCAAAATAGGCCAGAAGAACCCTATAAAGAGGGCGTTCCTTTAGGGTTGGAAAAAACACGAAAAGTTAAAATATGGAGATGGGGGGGTCGTGTTTTTAACCCTTTTTAATATGAAATACAGGATTCTTTCACTTCAACTGGACAGAGCTGCCTTGGACCCTCTTTTAAGTTTGCCACCTTTTATCTCCTTCCACAGTGACATTGACTTAAGGTATAGAACTTTTCAAGAAATCTTGTGCTTTGCTTATATGAAACCCTCTTTATTAAAGAGCACCTGTCTACAGTTTTCTCCACAACAAAGGACCCACGTAACGCTTCTTCTTTTCTTTTTTATTGTTACTATGGAGATGGGGGGGGTTTCTGCCCGACAGCTAACAGGTACTTTTGCTCCTTCTCTCTCTCTCTCTCTGATATGACACCGGAGCAGGATGGCTGAACAGTGACAGAGAGCTGAAAAGAGCTCATTCAGAGAGGAGAGGAGAGGTGAGGAGAGGGGAACATATGATAGACATGGACAGGGGGGTGTCGGGGGAAGGGAGAGAGGAAGGATGAAACACACATGGGTTTATTCGGCTCACTGAACCATAGGAGGAAAGGAGGAGAGGAGGGAACGCAGGGAGGAGGTAGATGGAGGGCAGCAGGGGCAGAGAGAGAGAGAGAGAGAGAGAGAGAGAGAGAGAGAGAGAGATAGAGAGAGAGATTGTGTCATTGACTACGGGTTGTGGAGAGCACACACAACGGATGAAGTCTTGGTTCAAAAGGGACCACAACGGCTTCTGGGACAAAGAGCTAGGAATGGATTTCAGAAGTTGAACTCAAAGAGTATGTATGATAGAAGTACAATTAAGATTAATACGATTCCTTACTGAAAGCTACACTATATGATAATCTCATATATGGTATAATTAAACTTTCTGAACACGAAGATGAAAAGGAAATACACATTATCATAAAAGCTCAAATTGAGATTAAAAGGGAAATTATAATTGCTGGTATAGGACTATTAGAAGCAAAGTGGATTAGCTTTATTTTCGCTTTTATTTGAACCCTGATGAAGGCTCTATGGCCGAAACGCATAGGTCGTTTTTTTTAACCTTTGCCTAGCTTAGCCAGGATGACAACAAAGGCTTTTTTAAATTCAACTGAGCGTAGTGCCTTGGGTTTTCTTTAAGTTCTGCCTTCTTTCACTTCTGATGTCAGCCCACTACCACAAGGTAAGACACTTAAAAGTGTACCTACTATGAACCCTCTCCAATGAGCAGTTACAGATAACTACGGACGGTGCAGCGCTTCCTCTTCGCTCTATTCAACGTTGGATTTGCTTTGTTTTAAAAGTTCACCGTTTTGTGAAGACTGGTTGTTTTGTCCATTGAAAGGGCCCAGCGCACAAAAACAGGCATGATGTCCCCAAAACAAAACCACACACCATGAAATATTACAAAGCAAATGCAAGGTGATTTTTCAAAATGACGCCGGGCGGCGGGGAGTCAGTGGCTCATACACGAACAAGAGTGATGAGACCCAAGTCTCATCTTGAGGATTTGAAGTGACAGATGGATTTGGTCCCCTCTGTGTCATTAAAAGAGAGAATAGAGATTATGGCCTCTTTAATCACGCCCTCCCGCTATCCTTTAATGATGTAACATGGAGTCACCCGGGCTAAGCGACTTCCAGTCAAAAACAATGACTCACAATTAGATGGGCAAAGTCACAGAATGTTAAGTGGGAGATAAACTGGCGTGTGGTGTGGTAACACACCAGGTTTGTCTGTGATCTTTAGACTATTGATTAGATGCTCACAGAGAACTTGACATTACAGCTGACCGTTTTTACAAATCCTACTGGGGGGGGGGGAACCGTCATAAAGTCTGCGCTTCGGTGCAACTGAAAATTTCTGACGAGCCAAAATCATTTCCGGCCTGCTGACGCTCTGACCTGCTCCTGCTCTTCTCCTCTCTCTACGCCAACCACCACGCAACCTTCTACAACTCTGCGAGATGCCACTCGCAAGAGACTATAGGTTCCACCAGCAGCTGAGTGGTGGGTTGACCAGGCAAACCCACCACTCCGCTATAATATCGTCTAGTATAGTATAGACCGGCCTTTGGCTCGGGCCTATTGACTGCGGTCTAGGACCGACCGTCCCCTCTGCCCTCGATAAGTGATGCTCTGCTGGATGATGAAGGAAAAGAGGCTGTCTGTTCACATCTACTGGGAAGGTTGTACGATACATGCTGTTATGGCAGCCACTGAGTGTATGGGTTATTCTACCACAGGTCGTTTCGAGGAAGCAATCTGCTTGGTTGAAACAGCCGTGGGTTGAACCAGCACCATTCACCACCTAATCAAGTCACTTCCTGTTCACTACCAGAGCATGGAGAGAGCACAGTATGTTGTGTATGGTCAAGATCTTTTGCCGAAAATAGCCGCTGTGCAAGGTCACAAAGCGTGGCATTGTGACATTTATGTATTTTCTCGTAGTGTTCGCCCAACAGAATAGGGGCGCTATGGTTCATATGGTTAATGCCTTCTGAAGCGAGGATTGATTCGAAAACGTCTAGCCGAAAACTGTCCCCGGAGAGTTATGTGAACTAAAGGCCCTTACAGAAATCCTCCGGTTCAACCTTTCTTTGCCTAGAAGTTAGAACAAAGAGCTTGCCCGGAGGGGAAGACTGCCATAAAGAAGCAGTGATAAAGCAGCACTTTTTCTCCTAACACTGTCTGAGGATAATACATTCTTCATCCCAGATTTGGCAGGTCTACAAGCTCTCAAGATCAAATTGGAAAAGTATATAGGGTTAAGGTGGGTTACACTATCTTGATGATATTGCCAACACATATTGCTGGGGGATGGGACACTAACCCTGCCTGACCACACTGCAGGTGTGATTATTATTATAATCTTTTCCTCAAAAAAACGTTTTGAAAGCACAAAATGGTGCTTAAGTGGATAACAAACACACTGTGTGAAAAGAGAAGTCAGTGAGCAGCAGTCTCTGGCCGGTTGGAAACCTCATATGTCAAAAACTGTTACTTTTCAGAATTCAGGATCAAAAACATCAAAAGTAGCAGATGTACAAAGCAAACTTTTGATGCTTTTCGCGTGACGCCGTAGTGTGATCAAGTATAGGACGTTGATTTACCGCGGAAAAGAACACTAGCGGTTAGAATGTGGAGATAGGAGGTATATCTTCACCGTGCCTCATGAATCAGTGTGTAGCATGGTGCTGTCTGACTATATGCCCTAATCCACTAATCCTCTGGCTGCTGCCTCCCACAACACCGATAACCACAGAAGCAGCACAAAGAAAGATACCAGTTACACGCTTCAACACAGTCAAGGCAGGTACAAAAAGCCCCAAAGGCACAAAAAAAAAGAGTTTAACAGTTTTGAAAACCTCTGTGAGAAGGAGATGAAAAAAGAAAAGTGGGGCAGAGAGAGAGAGAGAGATATGGTAAAGTATTCATGGAAATGCTTACTAACTTGTTAAGTGTAAAGTCAGGACAGAATCTCATTCACTTGAATAGTGTGAAGGCTTCTGCAGCCTGCAGGAGAGGTGAAATAGCATCATCTGCTGGGCCATTAATGGGAACTGCATGCTTACAATAATCACTTCCAGTAGAGCGTCCTTATGCCGCCTGGCCACCAGCTTCGCATGCTATCAGTATCAACCCATAATAATAATAATAATAATAATAATCACCGGTAGGTTACTTTGTGAAACATTGTGAAACTGCGCTATACAACAATTTTGCTTTGTTTACTTACAGTACGTGGCCGGTTAAGACTGTCAACACAACCTACTGGTTGGGTTGATAACATTCTCATCCGCTAGCATGGCCCACAGCCACACAGACAGACACAACAAGCATGGCTTTCACCTCACACATCAAAGACCATCAATGAGCTTTTTAATCATTGGCAGCTGTGTAATGGAAACCAGCGAGTCCTATCTCTACAGGGCAGGGCTGCTTTTCAGATGAGTGCGTCTCAAAGTGGGGTCCAAAGGATAGACGTTCATTTGAATGGATGGTTGGGGGGTGGGGGCGCTTGCAGAATTGCTTACTGATCAGTTTTTGTTGAGCATACAGTATTGAATAACTTTAACTCAATTATTTCTTAGATATAATTTCCAATCGATTACTTCATTCAACTGCTATTAGAATACATAGTACATACCGTACAACGCACGCACACGCACACACGCACACACACACACACACGATAGAGACATGACATGCTGTACCCAAAAGCCTCAGTAAGATCCACAACAAACAGAACCAAATGGACCTGTAACTCTGAGAGGTGCTAAATGAACACATGAATTGTGTACAGTGCAGTTTGTTTGTTTTCCTATCATTACACTTACTCCACTAGGTCAATAAAAGCCGTCTCTATCCATCCCACGGGTGGAGTCGACACGGAGGGTGAACAACGTTCCGGAGGCTGGTGGTCCCGGGCCCTTTTGAATTCCCCAGCGTCCTCCATGGGGCCATGGGGCTGCCGGAGGCCCGCCGACGATCCCAGACACGGGACAAAGAAAATGCTCGTCCAAGAAGAGGAGCCGGAGTAAGAGGAAGAGGAGGAGGAAGAGGAGGAGGAGACGCTATCAGACGTCTCCTCCGGCAAAAGCGGCAGTCCATCTTCCAGGTTCATGATGCGTTAAGGGAGAAGACGTTAAACGAAGATAATGAGCAGACGACGAGCCAACGGAGCGATGGACGCGAGGTGTTTGGAATGGAGGGCCCAAATGATGAGGGGGGAGTTGTGGAGAGATAGAGAGAGGGAGGTAGGGAGGGAGGACGGAGGCAGAGGCAGAGGAACAGTATAATTATAAAGGGAATGAAAGAGGTGTATAGACTAGAGGAGAAGAGAGAATCTTATACCAAAAAGATGGGGAGGGACAAATACACACTGTACTGAGGGGAGGGAGAGAGAGGGAGAGAGAGAGAGAGAGAGAGAGAGAGAGAGAGAGAGAGAGAGAGAGAGAGAGAGAGAGAGAGAGAGAGAGATTTATGGATGGAGAGAGCAGGGGAGGTGGGAAGTAAAACTTTATTAGAGACGGGACGTCAGAGATATGTACAACACCACATAAAATATCTGCCAGCGTGTGTGTGTGTGTGTGTGTGTGCCAGTGTGCGCGCGTGTGCGTGCGCATGTGTGAAAGACGTTGCAGAATCAGGTGAAAGTTGAACGCAGTGCCACTTCGCCACCCAGGTGATAACTCAAATGTCATTACATCCCCATTTCCTCGCCTCGTCAATTGGATCAAGAGGTAAGTGGATCCAGTGTTAGCGGAGAGCAGGTTTTTGTACCGCGGCCTGGAGATGGTGCACTAGACAGCTGTGAACCTTGGTGGTTCCATGTGGGTTACGTGATAGCAGCGGAGCCAGAGTGGAGAGGCTCAGGTTGCACTGATAAGCAGTTCATTATGGGGAAACCGGGCCCAGTCCCAATAGAATTAGCAGCGACCACTAACACCCTAAAGATTCCGGACATCAGGAAGCTATGATATCGTTGCTGTCGGGGCAGAAACCTCTTATGTCCATATTGTAACCTTTTTGTTCCCCCGTAAATTAAAGACAGTATTTGATCAAAAGTATCACAAGTTAGCAACGCTTTGAAGCCGGTGGATCTGATACTTTTGCATTTCTTTCCTGAAAAGGCCGTTTTGGATATATGAGGTTTCCTGAAAGTTTTCAGAAAAACGTATCTTGCTACTAGTATATCTCTGCTGTCGGGGACAAACCTATAGGAAATGAAAAATGTACGGAAATGAAGAAAGCTTTACATTTTCAACACCCATAAACGGAGTCCTATCAATTAGTAACGCCCAGCGCTCAGGACGGAGTTTTAAAAATCTTAAAACGTGAATAACTCTTGATCTAAATGTATTATTATGTGTTGACGGCCCATCGTGGTCCTGTCGCTAGTCGCGTTAGAATTAATCATATCTCCCGTTGTTGTCGATCGCATGGAGTGTGTTTTGGCTACATAAAGCTACGTCCATAGGCCACATCCGGGAAAGCATCCGGGCCGTCGCTAACTGTGCTCCACTTAAAACAATGCAATACTGCCTCATCAAAGTGGGTATTGTGACTTTACTGTATATAGTCAATTACTTGCATGAGAGGTGGAGGAGTTAGGTGCTTAGTTTAGCAGACTGTTTGAGGGTCCAATGGAGTTAAGATTTTGTCCAAAGTACTTATTAATACAAAAAGGTGTTTATCACTGGTTTCCTCCCGACTAAAACAATAATCTAAAATGACACAGATGCTTTCTTGGGTATTAATTAACCACAATAACCTTGTTGCTATTCTGCCACTACCACCTACTCGCACCACCCTGAACACAACCATTAGGTTTGGGCTAGCATTCTTGTATTTGTTGTTGTAGTAGTAGTAGTAGTAGTAGTAGAAGAACTAACTATGCATGCATGCATGTTTGCCTGCCAGTGCTTGCACAGCAACCGTACAACCGGCCCCAAGTGTGCCCATTACTGCAGTGAGAGAGACATCCCTGGCCTCTCATCTACTTTACGCCCAAGTAGTCTGCAGTCCAGCTAATTAAACAATGCAGTAGCACTTTTATTAGCAATACGTTATGTCTAAGTAGCACACAAAATGGGTATACTACACCACATGCCCTTGGCACAAAATGTTTTCAGATGGGGATACTCAGACAATTGCATATTAATTTAGGGGGGGGGGGGGGGAAACCACTGAACACAAGCCCAAATAAGCCGTTTACACTTTAGGAACAAGCCCAAAAAACAGCAACCCAATAATCCCAAGTGTACCTGCTATTACACAGAGACATCCTCCATCCACTGTACCTCTATCCAAGCATGGGGTGAGATGACTAGCTAGCGCGGTCAGGAGGTGCACATGCAAAACATTTCAACGGGTGCCTGAACAAAAGAGATAAGCCAAAGAGGAGGAAGTCTGCACACCTCTTCGAATGCCATCATCATGATTAAGTAAAACATTTGAGTATTTTTTCCACCACTGCATGATGAGATGAGAACAGAATTCCTAAGGAGTCGAGGACCCTACAGATAGAATCAGGGGTCATGGATGGGAGACGTTGCCACCACAACAACTTGCAAAAGAAACTAGCCAAAAGAAAAGCCGTTCTCCACTATAATCAGGGCAGGACTCAAATGAATTTACCAATTTCTAAAAAATGCCAGAACATGCTATGCACATCACAGAAGGAATTAAGAGGAATTAAGAGTTTAGCCTAGAAAAGGGGCTTACGGAGGCTAATTTGACACATTGAGTGCACATAATTATTTAAATTTGCTTGCATTATTATTACCGTAAATTACTTCAGTGAGTTGGTAGCTACTGGCTATTTGAGTTTAAAAATGCAAATGCTAAATGGACTGCATTTTATGTAGCGCCTTTCTGTCTTTACGACCCCTTCGAAGAGCTTTACAAGGTATTTTACATTCACCCTTCCTCACAAATGACAGAGGAAACTACGCCAGACAGACACCAACCTGCTCATCGGGAGCAGTTTCAGTCAGTGTCTGGCTCAAGGACACTTCGGAATGCAGGACCGGGGTCGGGGATCAAACCTGGAGCCTTAAATGTGGTCATTCTACCTCCTGAGCCACTACCGCCCCTATCAATTAATACAATATTGACTCTATCGGGTTGAAACCTCATATGTCAAAAACAAAGAAAGGTAAACAAACTTGCTTGACACGCAGCGCTCGTGTGAAGCTGTATGATCAGTTAATTTATGGGGGGGGGGGGGGGGGGGGGGTATAGGTTTCTGCCCTGACATGTTGACAACACTTGTAATGCAAGTGTGGTTAGTTTTTTGATAGTGGGTTGAAAATATGGTGATGTAGTATAGAAGCATAAATCAAATATAGGTGGCGAGTAAGCCGGATTCTCAGAAGCTCTGGCATACAAATGGGAGGTGGTGAGTTATGCAGCCTTAATGGGAGGTTGGCATGCACACGTGCCAAATGTCCTCTCAGTGGTGCTCCCCCGCATGAGGAGAGTACCATCTATAGAACTTGCTTAGGCCAAGAGAGATGCTATGGGCCAGGTAGGCGAGTTACGGAAGGTTACGGAAGGGTAACTTGCCTACCATGGGTTCAGAAATGGCCGGGCACCGGCCTTCTTTGAACCCATGCTAGGCAAGTTACCCTTCTGTGACGGTACCTGTCACTCACTGCCCCCACGAGACTAAGTGGGAAAGCAATGACAGATTTCCAGTAGTAGCCAATTAGAAACATCCAAGGGCAGAAAACTTTTATCTCCATACTTTGTGGTGTGTTTCCCAGCCCCGGAAATTACACAGCATTAAAAGCAGCCTATGTGGCGAGCTTGTCCATCTGCTACTTTTTCCGGTTTTGAATTTGAATCCTGAAAAGTAACCGTTTTGGACATAATGAGGTTTCCACCCGACAGACAGTATCAAACTCTTTGCCTCTGCAAAAGAATGCGCGCACTCGGTTTCTGCACAGGACAACAAGGCCTCCCTCCCCCTCCGAAGAGCCACATCCATCTTGGAAAGACAAGGGTACATCGATTAGATCAAAGCCTGTCTACTCAATAAAACTCTCCAGGCAGCCGGGGCAGGTGGAGTGGCTTACTGCTTACAGGCGATGGCTCATCCTGTCATTTGGAATTTTGGGATTATTTTTTTGCCGCATCACAGGGGAATAGAATGCATTAATGTATTTGCACCAAGATCGCCAGCACTAGGCTCGCTTTTTATGTAGCCACCACCCCCAAATGAAGGACACAGATCTCGCTTAAATTATAACAAAACATCAAAAAATAAATAAAACAAACTGGCTACACAAGATGAGAGCGAGTTTCATAGATAAGAGCAGTGGTTCTCAAAGTGGGGTTTGGCGTTCCGCAGCAACAGAAAAAATAAAAAATGCAAATAGCCTACTCTACAAGCCCAGTAAACGGAGCATTTATGGTTGATCCATGTCTGCCATGATACCATTAGGGTTACATTACGGAAGGAGCATACTTATTTACACACACCTCGACAGTGGGTGCAGGGCCAATAAGGCAATTATGGGGAATGGATAAAAGTGGTGAAACATGTGTGCAACTGTATACTGACCTGATGAAGATCTATCAAGATCGAAACTTTTTACCAACAGAATGGTGTGCGGGCCCATCCTGTAGTTAAGGAAGGAACATTTACATTTTGGTAGATATGCACCGGAAATAAGATGACAACCTTTGGAAAAACAACAACCCTTTATTCAAATGCGATGATGGCAAAACAAACAAGAAAAGGGCAAGAAAATAAACGGGAGAAAATAACAGAACATAATACAAAGTACCACTTTAACAGGACTTGCATACAATACCAATAGCCTGGTCGCTGTTGAAAAGATGTAAACATAGAGACACTTCTGTATCTACGGGTGTTATGATGAATTGGGCGATACCAAGTTGATACAAGCTGGTAAGAGGCTACCTAAAAGCATGAATAGCTGATTCAACACCTACTGTATGATCTGTGTAAAAAGGTCATGTAAGTGAATTACTGGATGCTGAAGCGCTACACATCGACAATGTGGAGGGATCCAATAAATCAGAGGAGAAATAGGTTCCCATTATCCCCCACCATTTACTGTTTGACTTACACTTATTTGAAAACGGCCAGATTTAAATTTCCGTAAACTTAAAAAAAAAATACAAAAATTATGTGATGACTAGCAGCATCTTAGAATTGAGATAAATCATTGTTCCACCCACAAACCTGCGTCTAATGTACATTTGGAGGTCAAGTGGGGACTAAACAAAATGCACTCCATGCACTCATACTGCATGTCCTGTGCAGTAAAAAACTGATCTAATCAACACGACATCAGAGCAGTAGTTAAAATGCAAACGCACTGTGGGTTCTCGTTACCACTATAAAACAGGGGTGTGTGTGGGGGGGGGGGTTCAACTGATTATTTTTTGCACAACTTGCCAATTCCTGTCATCCGCACGTTGTGATGGTTGATGTACAAAGGGAAAGGGAAACCCAGAAGCTCTTCCAACAAGAAGAAATGCAGGTATTTGATCATGACACATTACATTAAACAGGGTTGTGAACAGACCGACAGAAGCGCAAATAGGTAGAAATATCTAATTAGAAACAACGTATCAACGAAAGTCTTCAAGACAACTATTGCATGGTGTAGCTGATGGACAGAAAACAAAGCTCTAAAAGAGTGAGTTAATTTAGCTATGCATAGCAGGGTATAGGCAGTCTCTCCCGTACAGGAACTCTCTCTTTTCAGGATCTCCAGATACATCGCTGGCTGGGCAGAACACTAACATTATCACTGAAGTCACTAAGCAAGAGGAGTTTGCGGGTAAAGCACAGCTGGGGTTAGCCTTCCCAACGGGTCGGCGGAAAAAACACCATTTGAGCGTCGGCCCACCAGGAGCGTCCATACAGTCGATCACTTCCGACTGGGGAAGGAGTCGAGGACAAGCCCCTGACGACCATCGGACCATGGTCCACTTCCATGAAGCTGATTCAGCACAAGGGTTTGGGAAGGGATGGGTTAGTCAAGAAGGATGAGCTTTGGTCTTGCTCATGTGTGAGGGTCAGTGCATGGCCATATCAGGAAGTGATGTTTGGCAGCAGGGAAGTTTGGAAACTTGGAAGACTGAAGACTTAGAACTGGTCGTTTGTCTGACATTTGAAGATGGATAAATTCCAAACTACCCCGGAGACCAGTTGCCTAATTAGTCAACGACTCATCTGAGTCATAAATAATTCTAACTTTGGGAGGCCGGGCCTTGGGGATAGATCAGGCTGATGCAGCCCAATACGATAATTGTGGTGCAACGAAAAATTGCAGATCTACAAGCCATCTACAAGCTCTCACACACACACACACACACACACAATTAAAGTATAAAAAAACGTCGCCAACAATTGGGGCTCTTTTCTAACTTTTTGAGTGGTGCAACCACTCCAAGGAACAGCTATGTCCGTGTTCACCTATGTGTCCGTTTCAACTATGTGTCACCTATGTGTCCGCCTATGTGTTGGTTAATGAGCACCAGTAGGGGGCGCTGTTGTGCCAGAAACAGAGAGTGCTGCACTGTTGCCTGCTAATGATAGAGAGAGAGGGGGGGGGGGGGGGTGTTCACACTCAGTTCACACGGTTGTGATATTTTTTAAACAGCTGAGCAGAACACTGCGGTGCGAGGGGTAAAAGCTGGAGCACTAAAGCAGAGCGTGCGTGCTGAGCAGACAAAGCAGGACGCAGCACAGCAGGAGGCGATAGCAGGACAGCATCAGCATAAGATGAGCTTTTTCTCCTTCAAGTAACCCAGTTTAGGGACGGGAAGTGGGGAGTTTAACAAGGAAAGTAGTGGGGGGGGGGGGGGGGTCAGCTTCAGTAAATAGGCCTGGGCTGTTTCATGTTGTAGTGCGCCTCCGACGCCGATACGTATGCCGACTCGGGGAAAAAGTCCTCGTGGAACTCTGCAAGAAACCTGAGAGAGAGAGATAAAACAAATAAAAAAATATACCGAACAGGAGGAAGGAGCAGAGGAGAAACAAGACAGTGGGGAATTGTGAAACCATAATGTGACAACGGGCATTTAAAGCCCGTGCGAAAGGCAAACACCACTGCAGCGGTTTTGTCAAGCTACGGCTTGTTGCGCCTCAACCGCCATTCAATCGCCTGCCTCGACCGCCATGGTTGTGGAAAAACCCCTTCGACAGCCCTCGACCTCTGACAGGGGAGACATGCTCCTGCATCCTTCACCTTACTACTACCGAGCTACAAGAACAGGAGAAGGAATGAACATGCCACTGGGTGACAGAGTGAGAGAAGTGAGTGCGTGTGCGTGTGTGCGTGTGTGTGTGTGTGTGTGTGTGTGTGTGTGTGTGTGTGTGTGGTGGGGAAGAGCGATCCCTCAGCCCGTTCCACCTAATCAGTAGCGGGGGATAACTAATCCAGATCTTCTTAGTACCCAAGTACTCGGCTAAATCTTGCCATCTCATTTTAGCTCCACCATGCCTCCTAATCTCTCAATGCAAACACATTGTCCTCATCAGAGGAGAAATTAATAAATTATCTGGTGCCTTATTGACAAACAATGCGACCCTTCTGTGTAAAGCACAACTTCAGGTCATGCTGGATTTCTAGGTGACTGATGACAACTAAATGCTTAAACAAAACATATTCCTGCAATGTACTGTATTTATTTGTTTATTTAGCAGGGACTTCTACTTCTATTCTGTGAATATGCCAGATTCTGCCCAAAGTATCATGTTGGCAGATGAGAAATCTCTGACTCGGTCTGTCACACACATAATTGTGATTAACGATATAATATTGTTTTGACGTAATGAATACATTTTTTCATTTCCGTTTGGTGTTTAGGAATTTACGGACACATTTAATAATTTTATACTTTATACTATTTCTGCAATTTTTGTCAAATGTAAAAACATTTTTTAACATGGAAACGATTATGATTATGCAAAATAATTGTGTTTATCTAAAAAAAAAAACTGATTACGCGATTATGTAATAATCCATGTCTGATTTCAAAATGCAGTTGTGCTACAATAGCAGAGCAAGAATGCCTGCTAACAAACCTAAACGACGAACGACAAATCAAGTTGTTTTTCACTCCAATTGCTTCCACACAGCTTTAGCAACTAAAGCTGGGGAGGTTATACACTTAAACCCTATATACTTAGTTGACCGGCGTCCCCTAGGGCTCTACACTAGTACACTAGGTGTCCATGACATCACAGACACCCACATAAAACAAGTGTTTCTTGTCTCCCAAACATCATTAAAATAAGATAAGATCTGGTTGCAAAAATGGTAAAATGGCCCTTTAAATAGCGGGAAAGCTGAGAAATAGCCCATCTACAAGCTCACACAAGACACCGCGATGCTTGCCCCCAGAATAGATGGTATACGCATGAGATCATCATCGTACCCGGAAGTTATGCGGGAACACCTACCGAGTGGCCAAAAACTACTTTCTGGCCTTGACAGCCCATACATCCAAACAGAGAATCCTATCAGATTGCGTTTAACGACGTTAAACTCACTTTGCCACTCACTTCATGCATGCAAATACCCTGTAGCAATGCCTATGGTTCATTATATGGTGAATTCAGCTTGGCAAAAAAAAAAAAAGAAGAATAAAAGTCTTAGTCTGGAAAGGCATAAAAGTGTGTGCCAGTTTTCCCATTAGGCCTTCTGGCGGATGGCAATGAGGAATTATCTATAGGGCTGTGGGATGAGAAATACTGTTGTGGGCATATGGACTGTACACCAATAGAAAAAGGAGCACACACTCATGCGCGCACAGACACACACACACACACACACACACACACACACACACTTCATCTTTCATTCTTGCAAAGAAAGGGAGTACGAGAGAGAGAGCAAGAGATATCAACTGTCCCAAGCATGCACTTCAGTTGGGGTCACTTGGACTGCAACGTCAATCCGTTTTCTGCCTGCTCTGCGACCTTGTCTCACGATGTGCTGCGCGGCTGATCTCAAGCGTGTGACATGAACGCAAACCACGGAAACGCAAACCACGGGCCAAGTGGCCACACCTGCATTGTGTGCAGCCTCGTCTTCAAGAATGTCCCATTTGCTGTGTAAGCGACTGAGGAAACGTGGACAGGGGCGACTGGACCATAAACAAAATGAAGTTAAGAGATATCATATTGGATTTCTGTAGGGTCAACCAGGAATCGATTTGGTGCGGTTTTATCCCTGATCTAGTCAGACTGAATTAAATACATGCATTTCTTTTTGGGTAATGTATACTTGATTTTTATGCTTGATAACGTCACAATTTAAAATTTAAAGTGTATGTAAACCATATTAACCCTCGCATCTCTAAATTGGTAAAAATATTGAATTTTTTCCATTAGTGAAGAATTGCCCTTGAACATATTCCATCAGACGCACATTGCTGCCCCTTTATTATTGTTAATTTCAAATAACTCGTTTTCCCAGTTCCACAATCAAGGGCAGTCCTGCTGCTACACAGTGCCCCACAGTGGCCTGATGAGGTGCTGCAAGTGTTTGATTAGAGAAGGAACACAGCTAAATCCCCTCGGTTAGGGACCGGCTAAACTGAAGATCGCCAGGGAGGATTTAGAGATTAGACTCAGCTGCTTGTCTAACAGCTCACTCATCTCTCTCCTTTCGACACATATCCATCACACATATCCTTAAGTCGTTTTCCTTAACCCATTTTGCTTCATGTTGCTTTTTCTTGACAACTTCCATTGCTTTTTTCAGTCGCTCTTTTCTCTTCCTTTGCAGTTTAAATAGCAATGTCACACAGAGAGAGAGCAAGAGAGAGAGAGAGATTTCTAAAGTGTCAAGCTAAGCCTTTTAAACACCAAAAATAACCAACGAAATATGCATATTGGCCAAATATTAAAGAAGAAATATGTATTTTGAAAATAGCCGATCAACAAGCTCACAGCTCCTCACATTTTGAGCCGTTGTGAGCTTGTAATGCCTCAACTCATACGGTCACGACCTGAAGAGTTTGGAAACTCTTGGTCTACAACTCTTCATGAAGATGGAGATGCAATACTACATGATACAGGCGTGACAAACTGCCGAAGACAAAAGCATCCATGCCGTTTGCTGAGCACAATTTTTCATTAAGACGAAATATGTACAACTGTGTGTTTTAATGTACGGTAAAGATATAGCGCTGGTAGTCCCACTCCCAGCCCATGGGGTAGAGTAGAGGCTTTAGTTCCGACGCTATAATTGGTCCGACAGTCATTAGACCAACAACCTACCTCAAACCCTAAGTACCTAACCTAACCATAACCACAAGCACAAGCACGGGAGCACTAGTCCGACAGTTGTTCCCGCATGTCGGACTAATGCTCTGTCAGAATTACCATGGGATCCCAGCCCATGTGCACTGCATATACATTATGCATGCACGTGTGGCTTGTCAGTCAGTCAATTGATCGATGCGTGCAACAGAAGGCCCCGTTAGCGATGAGGAATTCCCTAGAGGCCCGGCCTGCTAACACTGCGGTGAGTGACGACGCTCTGACCATAGCGTCAATGTTCATTTAATGAACTGAGATGTTAAGCAGTTCTGTGCTTTTTCAACCGAGACGTCGTTTAGCAGAGTTGAGAAGGAAAACAATAAGCAACGTCTTATGGTTTTTTAACCTTGGAACGGCTTGTCCCCTTCTGAACGGCAAAATCTCATGGTAATTTAATCTACAAGTATATTAAGCATATAAAGAGACAAAGACTGACTCCTAACATTTCTTTATAGCTCAGCATCTACCTTGAGCGAGGGCTAGTCAAACCGTTTACCAAGCCGCTTCTCAAAATGGCCATAGAGCTCTGTAACACGGGAGAATTTGACAGTGTAGATCGGGGTCCCAGGCAGCAATAATGTTTTTTAATTTTTATCGAACAGAGTTCCTTAAAACTGACACCACTACTTCCTTAAACGCGTTCCACTTGAGATGAGGTAGCCGAAAATATAAAAATCACAATAATCAAACGTATCCATTAATCCATTAGAAAACGTAATAGTTAGTGGATCGTTTCTTCTTCAATTATTAAGAATTGAAAATTCTGCGGTTCCATCATTGGGCAGTTTTCTGTGGGCCGGTTTAAAGTCCCCCCACCTTGGTAGCCACAGAAATGTGGCAGACAAGACAGTGCACTTTTCATTTAATTGTTTTCATCTCATACAAAGATGCCATTGCCTGGCCCTGTATCTCAAAAGGTCAAACGAATATTTGATATGCCTTTTGTATTCTTCTTATATCTGTATATATCAGAAGAAATTTTAATTTTAATGTTTGACATTGAGGGAAATTGAGATTCTCCGATTATTTATTTTTTCCTTTTTTAAACGCTGCTTATCAAGTAATCGATCAATAAAGTTATCAATTAATGAATGAATGGATAATTCCCATCCCTAGTATCCATTACTTACCGGAGGAACAGCTCCAGGTGTTTGGTCAGAGCTCTGAGGTTCTTCTCAGGGAGGTTCATCTTGCCCAGGATCTCTGGAAGTTTCACTGGAAACAAAGACAAAAGTGAGCCTCTTGTTCAGTGGTTCCCAAACCTTTAGCCCATGACCCAAAATCTTATGTCTCCCCAGGACCCAAACTAGTAAAAAATAGCAGATCTACAAGCACACAACACATCACTTTGCGGCGCGTTGCAAGCTTGTAGATCGGCTATTTTTGTCTGCTTTCATGGAAATTATTTTTGAAAATGTAGGAAACAAAAAAATAAAGGGACCCATAAAAATGTGGTGTTTAGGAACCAGTGCTCTTAAAAAATCTTCTGACCTTGAATTCTTGCCAAGCCAATGAACACGGAAAAATAATGCCATTGCAGACAAGCAACACCACAACGATAGTACCACACTAAAGCTTTACAAGATACGTGGAGAAGTCCGCCGAACAATCCCTTTAGTTTTATATTTTTGAGGGTTCTTACTCTTTCAAGACACACAGAATGTTTTGTTCTATGACTATGTAAACACCAAATCTACTTCCATCGTGGGAGGGGGGTTAAGTGTGTATTCCATTCTTTAGTTAGTTGAAATTATTATTATTAATTCTAAAGACGTCATTTAGCAGTCAGTGATATGGATGTAAAACGTTAGTGTGACTGACCAAACAGCCTTAGGAGGTGTTGAGATCCATACAGGTAGGAAGGTGGTGGGGGCTGGTCAGTCAGAGGATAGTTGTCAGGAGTCAGTCTCCAGCTCAGGACCTGGTCAATGGAACCAAAAACACAGCAGAAATTAATTGAATCCATATGATCATTTTTATACCAAAAACTTTAGGTATGTTAAAAGCCTCACTTTTATATGTTGTAATAGGTCTGCTTAATTTTCGGCATAAAAACTATATTTATTTTGGTCGATATTGAGATCATGATCATTTAACACAATTACTCTAACTTTGGAAACAAAACCAAATATATAATTTAACAGTGGATTTTCTGGAACTTTTCTGTTTTGATTTATGGGATTTTGGCTCCTTTATCGTTTAGCCACAGGCCATTTTGTATTAAAATTGCGGATTATTATACAAATTGGTCTCATTGCCTTGTGGTGCAGACAACACAGCATTATGGCCAAAGGCCCTCTTTCTCTCTCCATCATCTTGGCTCGATCTACAGCTGCACGATTGTGGCGAAAATGATAATCATAATGAGATTATCAAATTAACTAGGGGCGTAAACAACTCCTCGGTCGAGGAGAGGAATGACACGCACACAAGAACAGGCCTCCTTAACACTTCTTTTGCCAGGGAATCTCTCATGATAAAAAGGCGCTAAAGTGCCAAGCAGAGGCAGAATTTACTCTGAAAAGCCCCGCCTTCCATTACCCCCCAAAAGCAGGAGGCATAAGCTTGAAGCTTCCATTACTACCTCGCGCTGTCACATCTAAAGTCTCTCTAGAAGCGTTTTTATTCCAAACGAGATGCTAGGTTAAGTCAGAAATGAGGACAGAACATTGCCATTTTGATCAAAACAATGGAGAGCGCCATAGATTTAGAGAGAAGAGACAGTTTAGTCGGGCTGTAAACAAGGAAGTGAACGGCAGTGCGCATGCACGAAACATGTCTAGGATCGCTGAAGAAGGAACGTGAAGGCATGACCGAAAAAAGAGAAACCTCATACGTTACTTTTTCAGGATTCAAATAAAAAGAATAGGGAAAATATAGCAGATCTACAAGCTTGAAATGTGTCACTTGGCACAGCATTTTGAGCTTGTGGACTCTGCTACTTTTCTGCGACACTGTGGTGTGATCAAGTAGAGCCTTTAGTAGAAAACAACCACTAGAATACGGTCCGTTTGATGTTTGATTTTAATCAAGTTGATGTTTCATCATAATCGCCGTAATCGAAGTGGCGTGCAGATTCGTTCGGCTGCGGAGAAACACAGCAAACCAATAGCTGAGGTATGACGGATGTGGTCAGGTCAGGATATGCGAATGGTGTTTAAATCACTTTTCCTCACTTGTGCCTTTCCTTATCTCAATTATCTTGTTTTCATAATTGTTGAAAGCCAAAATCGTAATTGAATATCCCCGTTCTAATATGACACATTTCATTGAAGTTGAATATACACATTATATACACACATCATACATACATGGCTAAGAAGACTGGTTGTTTCTTGTTCAGACATGATCATTTATCAAAGTGTATCATTTCAATCTGGGGGGAGTGAAGGCAGGATAATATGCATCACCTCATTAAGTTCATTGTTCCTGCGGCTCTCCAGGCCGTAGAATGGACCTCCCCTGTCCTTGCAAGGCGTCAGGGGCAATGGGGAGGATGAGCCACTGTGCACCGGAGTCTCTGCCAAGTCGGAGAGAAGAAAACAGAGGAACGAATAATGCACATTAATGCAAAGAAACAATGCTGGAAAGATAGAAACGTCGATGGGTCTCTTCCAAGAGAGATTTTGCACTCTCATTAGAAGGTGGGTGCAAGTGTCATCCAGGCGTTTCTCAAATGTATGTCTCAGAGCGATAGAGTAGCATCGGCTCAACGGTTGTCCTAAATATTTTTACTTTGAACCTCTTTCTAAGCTGGGATGACTGTTCTAAATCCTAAAATAATATATACAGTATCGGTAAAATCTAAAGTGACACAGGTGGGTTAATCCCTGGAAGCAGCTACCTTGCAGTGTGCAGAGTCGCTTATTCTAAGTAAACTGCTACAACACTAACTGGTGGGATAAGGTGAATACAAGAATGTCAGCCAAGAGCTCCTTTACTCAGCACTTGGTATTTGACCACATGGTACATGATGCCATCTAGTGGCCTGAAACAGTATGACAAACTGTCTGAAAGATGTACATTTTTCAACTATGGATGAATTTCAGTTCTCCTCAAGTATAGAACATATGAGGTGGCATGTTTTTGTATTATTTTTTTTCCTAAACCGCAGACGAAAAGCAACATGCCGTTATTTTGTGCAAACAGTGATTAAAGCAAAATAAGCTCACGGCTGAAAAGGTATGAATGAGCGGTGTAACTAAAAGATTTGTGAAACTTAAGCATAAAATGAAGATGTTTTAATGTTCCTGCTGTTCTACATACTGCCAACCAGGTGAAGAAATCACAGATTGAGGCTTTAACCTTTGCTTGCATATGAAATATCCGAGAAGATTAAGATTTTATGCTTCTGAATAATGTTGCTAGTTTTGACCACTTCAAATGCTCTAATCTTAAAATAACCGAAAATAGCCTATCTTAAATCTCTCAAAGCGTCACAACCATTTTTGGCTATTATCGCTGTGCAACATGTATCCAATCTCAGTCCAGTCATTTGGGTTCCGATCCAAAATGACAGGACTGAGAACTTTAAATCCATGTGGTTAAAGGAGATGAGCTTACTCCTGTCCAGATTGAGGAAGAACTTGGGCTGGGATGTGTTGTCCACCATGCGGCGTTTGGGCTGCGGAGACGCTGCTGTGCTCCTGCCTCCACCTAGACAACCAGCAGGACTCTCGTTACAAACATTACTTTACTAAAAGCCCGCTATAGAAGCACAGTGTCACTGAAAAGGTTGAAGCTCTTGCTTGTTCAGCAACTGTAAAGTCTCTTGAAAAGCAGCAAAAGTAGCAGTTCGACAAGCTCAAAACGTGCCAAGCTTCGGCTTGCACACATTTGCTACATTGTATGCGTTTGTGTTACGCTGTAGTGCGATCAAGTAGGACGCAGTGTTCATTTTGTTTCAGCCGATTTGGGTTTAGTCTTAGACTTTTGAATAACACACCATTTAGTGTTAGTCCTATTAAGTCTTCTGAAATGTTTTAGTCCTAGTCTAGTCTTAGACGACTTCACTAAATGCCTGACAGCGACGACGAAAAGAAAAACACGACGCTCACCTCCGCTGCTTCCCTCGGCCGCGCTCCCGAAGGCGTTCCGGGTGGAGCGTCGGGGGGGCTGCGACATGCAGTCGGCGTCAGGGTGGCGCCGGCGCTTGGGGGTGGTCAGCGGGGGGCCGGCTGTGGTGGTGGGGGTGGTGGTGGTGGAGACGTCGCTCAGCGCCGGCTGGCTGTCAGTGGACTGCGGGGTGGGGGGGTTGTGGCCTGGCGGGCTGGGGCTGCGCTCTCGCTGGGGGGCGTGCTGGGCGCTATGGCAAGGAAGACCGAGAGAGAGAGTTATTTTCTCAATATTTTATAGTTCTACTTCAGTGGTTTTCAACCTTTTTCATGTCAAGGCCCATTATTTATTGGGCATTTGAGCCACGAAATACCATTTGATGAGATTTTGCCTCTCAGACCGAAGAATGTTTTAGTTGTCGTTGGATAGCGTTTTGTGTATTGATGTTGGTAACATTAGGAGAGATAACAGACAAACCATCAAAACTACATTGTCTAATTGTGCAGACTTGCAAATTAACCAATTGACTGCCACAATGTGGCGACAGAGGCCAGTTAGCTGTGTCACGCACGAATATTCGTGAAAACGTGCAAACATTTTAATATATATTCTTTCACCGCAAACGTTTTTAACTCTCATCTTTGCTTCTGGGGTGGTCACTGGAACATCATTTTCAGATGGGGGTTGGCGGCCAATTACATATAATTTGGGGGGTCCTTGTCGTTGACATGAAAAAGTTTGAGAACCACTCATATAGCAACATAGGTTTTTCAGAAAACTGTCATGATTTAGAAGACATTTGTTGAATCTTGTGGGGAGAGGGTTCTTTCTAGCCGTGGCTTACATTGTGGCGCAGGGCGAGCTGTCGTTGACCGCCAGGAAGAGCCGGGAGGAGCTGACCTTCTTGAACTGGGCCTGCTCGCACGGGTAGAGGAGGATCATGGGCAGAGTGAAGTCGAACGTGATGCGCAGGCCGTCCACCATCTCCTTACACAGCTCCTCGCTGAAGGAGAAAGGACAGAAACTAAACAGAATGGCTAGTGAGTGAGATGGCACAGTGGTTCGTGGGTCCCCACATGATCTTGGTGGGGGGTCCCCAGATGACAGTGACAATGTGACAAAAGTGACAATTCAAGGACTTTTTAAAAATATCATAAATTTAATAACAATTAGAAAGAAAGAAAGGAAAAATACCATTACTGCATCAATAGCAACCAACAATATATATAAAATAACTATACCAAATATATGCCAAATATACTATATGAAGGAGTCAAACATTGTGAAAATAGCCAATCTACAAGCTAAGCTTGAGCTGGGGTTTTAATTCCTACAGACTCACTTCCTCTCTGGAGCGACGGGCTGCGGCGCCACATTGTTCTGGGTGGCGTTCTGGTGTCTTCGGTACCTCTCGTTGACCATGAAGGCTTTGTTGATGGCAAAGTGTTTCACGTACGACTCCAGGATATGTACCACGTTGGTCTGACACGGGACCATCACCAGCTGGACAGACGGGAGAAACGGAGAGAGGATCACAGATCATGTAGTCTAAATCAGGGGTTTCCAACCTTTCTATTACTACGGACCGGCTGACAATTCATAAAATGTTCGCGGACCAGCATGTGTGTGTGTGTGTGTGTGTGAAGAGGGGGAGGGGGGTCTCACATCATCTTACCAAAAAACGGAAGACAGTTGACTGCAATCAACAACTAGGCTACCTGCTGCTATATGATTATATCACAACATGACGTTAGAGCATTGACATAAATGGTGTTATATCAACATGGATAGTATGATTCTTTTTTTTAAAGAAAATGTTAGGCCTATCTGTGTTGTTTTCAGAAATGATTTTGGACAGGTAGAAAACTTTAGTTAAACTTGCAGAGTGACATTACTTTACCTGGGTTATCTTCCGATAGTTTCATTAGCGTGACAAAATAGGCTACAGCTCTTGTTACGCTGCTGCTCGCTGAACACACGTGAATGGTAAAAATACCAAGGATTCGACAGTGATGTCACAGTTATGCTATGCAACACGGAAGTAGCAAGGACTCGAAGCCGTTTATAAACCACAGTCAGTCTCAGTGACATCACTGACGACTTCTTGGTATCTTCATGCTACCAAGGTACGCACCAAGGTATAGATTTATGGCTGGTCCCTTTTCGCGTACCAGTGGCAAATGTGCCGCGTACCGGTCAGTCAACCCTTTTAATATCATTTGAGGAGGTTTACCCTCTCAGACCTAAAATTAAGAATATTTTGTTGTCGTTGGATAAGATATTGTCCACAATTCCATGTCTATGATGTGGCATCATAGGAGAGACAACATGCATTGATCAAAATAACCACTCTTCATCTTATGCTCTCAAGAGTTAAAGATTGAATTGATTGAAGGGTTGAATCACTGCTTTTTGCAGATGATGTTGTCCTGATGGCATCATCTGTCCAAAACCTTCAGTTCTCACTGGACCGGTTCACAGCCGAGTATACGGCGGCTGGGATGAGGATCAGCGTATCCAAATCTGAGGCCATGGTTCTCAGCAGGAAACTGGTGGATTGTGCAGTCCGGGTAGGGATTGGGAATGAGGCATTACCCCAAGTATCTCGGGGTCTTGTTCACGAGTGAGGGGAGGACGGAGAAGGAGATCAGCCGGAGAATCGGAACGGCAGGGGCAGAATTGCAGTCGCTGTACCGCACTGTTGTGAGGAAAAGAGAGTTGAGCCAGAAGGCAAAGCTCTCCGTCTACCGAGCAATCTTCGTTCCTACTCTCACCTATGGTCATGAAGTGTGGGTCATGACCGAAAGCATAAGGTCGCGAATACATGTGTGTGTATCGTTTCTGTCTGACAGCAACACTTTGTGACAGGCCTATTGGTCAGGCACATTGGCGTACCTTTTTCCTCTTGTTGATGTAGAAGCAGTCATCCTCCAGCTTCTTCTTCAGGATGTCGGGGATGTCGAGGTCGATGTGAACGGCCTTCTCCTCGCTCTCCCTAGCCTCGTCGTGGGACTCTGTTTCCGCCGGCTCCACCCTCTGGCAGAGACAATGCACGCGCACAAACACAACACTCGTTTTTACACAGCAACCACTGATCTGTGCAACCTGCGCCTTCCGTGAATACAGGGTCTTTCGATTGATTGATTGATTGATTGATTGATCAATTGAATATTCAAAAACGCGTAAGATACCATTTGATTGGCTGGTTACAATTTAGGGCAAAATATAATTTCTCCGAAAAAAGAAAATTATTAATTTGTTTTATAATTGGTCATTACACAAATGTTCTTAATAATAATACCGTAATGATGATAATATAAAGGAAACGATTAGGAAAATTATTTGTAGAAAAATAATATTGGGGAAGACAAAATATAGGAAAGAAATTCAAGTGAGTTTGATAAAAAAAATGGGGGGGGGGGAATACAAAAGATTTGATATGGCGCAGCAAGTGAAAGATGGTGATAGAAGTGATTTGCCTGAATGCCTATACAATCAAACATATTGCATATGAAGTGTTCCAAGCAAACCTCGTCTGTGACTGGTTTGCACCAATCTGGTATGGCGTCTGAAGAGTGATCGCTCCACTTTACCATTTTCGTCAGGTCAGAGAAGTCGCTCTCCCCGGTCTGTGAGGAATCTGAATCGCCCTCGTCACTGCTGTCTGAAGACGATATCACACCTAGGGACAGTCCAGACGCAGAGTGCGTGTCTGCACGTGTTTTAGGGGTAAATCGTGGGTAATCAAATTAATTGACAATTCGAAGAAGAAATTGGGAGAATAGTTGCAGCTCTATTTGTGTGTGAGACACAGAGAGACAAGAGAGCAAGCGTCTTACTGGTGTCATCGCTGTCGTCTTCTTCTTTGGGTAGCGCCGTCTTCAGAGGAGATTTAACACCAGGCAGACGATGACGCCGCTTCCGCCATCCCTTTCTCTTCCTGCAGACAGTTTCATTTGCCATCTCATTTAATGATACACGGATTCAAAAGAAATCACACGACTAGAAAAAAAAAAAAGTATGACCCAGTCATAATGTGAAACAGTGTGAAAGGAGTCCCCCACCCACACTAGTAATATTGTTTAACCTTTTTCTTATGAAATATCCGGGACTATTCCGATTTTAATGGAAGATGCTTCTGAACATATTACTAGTATGACCAATTAAAATCAAAATGCTTTAATCTTGAAATAATAACCGAAAATAGCCGATCTACAACCTCTCAATGTGTCGCAGTTGGGAGCATCCTCTTTGCGTTTAAGTAAATGGTCCTACAATCAACGAAGTCCACAACACCAGAGGGAGTTCAACAAACCACGTGCAACCCAGATTCGGCTCAAACAAGGGATTAAATAAATTGCACTCCTATGCCACTATAAGCCTTCAAAACTGCTCTCAAAGAGCACCTACGGATGGCTGAAATTAAAAGATTGTGCCCCCGTATTACCGAGTTTTAAAGAGTTTTTCCCATACCGTTCCCATTACTTTTATATGATGATTTCCAATATTTATACATGTATATTTGTAAATCTTTAATTGTTATATGATGAATTGAAAATCATGGACCCTTATGTAAACAAGTCTTTTCATGGTTTCGTCGTTTGAAATGTACCCATTCTACATAATGTGAAATAAAATAAAATTTTCAATCAATCAATCAAAGTAGTTATTGCCAGGTAAGGTTAATACTCTTCCAAAGGCAATACTGAACTGACATGGAATGACAAAATAACTTACATGCGCTCTTCTGCTTTGCGTGCCAGTTTAAGTTGCAATCGACGATTTTCCTCAGAATCCCTGAGCACATGATCCTCTGCAGCCCATCGATCCCAACTGACATTTAAAAAAAAAAGTTATTTGTCATGTTTTAATTGTAATCGCCATGCATGTATGATAGATATTTGAATCGGTGATTCTCAAAGTAGGGTCTGGTCATTGAGGCGTTATGGGTTAGGATTTTAGGATTCATAGTTAGGATTTTATAGTGCAGATTGGCGTCCCAGAGATATACAATTGTATCAAATGGGGGTCCTTTCGTGGACTAATGCATATCAAACTGGGGGTCCTTGAAAGGTCGAGACCCACTCATTTGAACCATTATACTTCATTGTCTGTTTCTGGACTCAGGAAGGCTGCTGGGATTTTCCCAGGATTAAAAAAAACTGCATAATTATATATACCTTCTGTTCCATCCGTTGAAGTGAATCAGGTACTTTGGGAACCTCCTTCCATGCTCGTCTGTACTTATTACGACATCAGTGACCTAGAAATGTCAAACACATTCATACACACAATGAAAACACAAGCAAAGACCACGAATCACATCAACACAAAGTTCGACGACCTTGTCACTCAGCGACCTTACAGTCAGTTAGCCACTAGCTGCATTTAAACGTGAAACGGTGGTACAAAGGCAAGAACACAGTGTTAACAACCACAGTCATTAGCATGCTAGGCTACCATGCTAACTGCAGCATTTACATAGCGGCACTTAGAGCCACAATTGCCACTATGCAGTAGCATTACAGTGACATTAACACCCCGACACACGCACTGTAGTATAAATATTGCATGAACACACTTAAAACACACACATAACTATGATATATAGAGGCTAACAGGCGGCCAAACACACTGTTGTTCTCTGTGGTCATCCGCGACGCGTTGAATGGACTCAGG
The DNA here is from genome assembly GCF_963924005.1 of Protomyctophum bolini. Classification (NCBI taxonomy): domain Eukaryota; kingdom Metazoa; phylum Chordata; class Actinopteri; order Myctophiformes; family Myctophidae; genus Protomyctophum; species Protomyctophum bolini. Next base: position 22,302,938 of record NC_137885.1, read on the forward strand.
AGGTGCGTTTGTTTTGGGAACACTGACTGCCTGTCTACAAGCAAAGCATTGATTTGTCAGTCTCTGTGGACACTGACATAATGATGCTCTCTGTCCTGTCCCATAATAATAATAATATACTGAATAAATTATATATATATATATATATATATATATATATATATATATATATATATATATATATATATATATATATATATATATATATATATATATATATATTCATTCGAATAGTTATTATGTTAGTTATTTTATTGCATTGTATTTAAATGGTCGATTTTGTTTTATTTAATAAGTCGAAATAGTTATGCATAATTGCTGATTGTTGCATGTTTATATTTATCATTATTATTGCTGATAGAAACGTGACTTTAATTTGTGCTACTCTGGCTTTTGTCTGATAGATAGATAGATAGATAGATAGATAGATAGATAGATAGATAGATAGATAGATAGATAGATCTGCTACTCAGCTACTGTGTCGTTTATCAGGAGCTCCTCTCCGCCGGGACGGTCGGGCTTCTGAACCATTCGCACCCGGAAGCAGAACGACAACAACAACATTGCAGATAGCAACCTTATTTATAACTCTACACTGTCTAGAGTTATAACATAAATCTCTGTGTTAGCAACAACGCAGCAGCACACCGCAACGCACAACACAACACGGCCTCAACGACACTGACTAATATTACATTATATTATTGACGCAACTAGAATAATGGGTTTAATGCCACAATAAACATTATATTGACGCTAAATCGAACCTCTTTTAAGTTTACGATGTTTACGTTTGTATATCTCTGTGTCAACAATAACAACATCGATTCGATACAATACATCCATTTAAACTTTGACAACGACAAAAAAGTGATGGAGAAGCAGGGGGACGAGTTTTAACTTGATATTACTTTTTTTGTGGGGAGGGGGGGGGGGGGGGTTCGCGCGACAAAGTGGTGGAGAAAGTATTAATATTCTGTTACAAGTAGCCAGGCTACAAGTCCGAAATTAAAAGTACAATACAATTAAAAGTTCCCATTTAATTGTGCAGAATATGTCCCATTTCACAAGTTGTCAAGCAAATGTATAACAATTATTTGAAACTAGCAGATCTAAAAGCTCACAATGCGTTGCGATGCTATTTTCAAATGGACGAAAAAAAGTGGTTAATGTATGTTTGTATACAATTAATCTACAAAGTAAAGTAATAAAGTTTTCAAATAATTGTATAGTAAAAGTAGACCTTAAATATTTGGATTCGACATGTAATGGACGAGTAAAGTTTTTTTTTAAAGTATCGGGAATTGAAAGAAAAGTACAATTACCTCAAACTTGTACTTATTATAAGTACAGTATTTAAGTAAATATACTTAGTTACTTTCCACCACTGGACAAAAGTACAAAAACAATTGCCTGTATTAATTAATGCTGCGTCGCGCGACGGTAATAGCAGGTCTACAAGCTCACAAGGCATCTATACAGCGACGCCTTGTGAGCTTGTAAATCTGCTATCACCCGTCACGCGACCAAAGTGTCCTCAAATGCCATTTCCTACTATACAGTCACACTCACGCATCTCCCAACAACAAGTACAACAATAACAACAACCACATGGCCAAAGTGTTGTAAATAAAAATGTTTTACATGTTTAAAAAAAAACGTTTACAAACAACAACAACCATCCACTATTAAACGTTTATTTTCGTTACCTTTGCGTCGTACAACACTTTGGCTTTGCACGGGTCGGGTTCAAAGCACAGCACGCTCTCTCCTTCGCGAAATCGATATTTGATTCCCCGCGAATTCATTTGTTCATCATCATGGCATCGATCGAGGCATCGATCCACGTACCGCCACACTGCGTGGCGTGGCGTGCAGTGCGTGCGTGGAGACACTATACTACCCCGCACAGTCTCCCCCCTGGCTGCTGATGCACCGCTCCTTAACCCGTTCCTAGGCACGGTGCGGAAGGTGGTGGTGGTGGTGGTGGTGGTCCAACAACACGCATGAGGGGAAAGATGGCGCTGTTGTTGCGGGATGGATGATCATCATGAGCCGAACCCTTCCTTCCTTCCTTCCTCATTGAGCCTCGACGCATGACTGAAGTACGCCACCAGATGGCGCAAGAGACGGTAGAAATGTCATGATGTATTATGATTGATAAAAGTGTGGTTGGGGGACAAAATAGGAGAAGGATGATGATGATGATGATGATGATAGTAGTCCATGTCCAGTGGTTAACCTTATTTTCTGAAGAACAGGAGAAACTGGCCTATATCCAGTTTGATAATAGCGTCCTAGACCTACATGGTAGCGAATGTTCTCTTCTGGACACTTTGCTTTATATTGTGTGTAGATATCTGTACATAATGCCCAGGATTCGAACCCGGTTCTCCCATGTGGAAAGCCAACATCTTAACTACTAAGCCAAAGGGATAATTATCCCTGTGATTCAGGTGGAGATATTTGACTTTTAGGCCATCAGGTTGAAGTTGTAAGCCACTCTGCTACTCTGCTACTCTCACCCCCCTTTTGACCTCCTCCCATGGAGAAACCCAATCCGGGTCACAGCACCATTGTAACGCCCAGGATTCAAACCCGGGTCTCCCACGTGGAAAGCCAACATCTTAACCACTAAGCCAAAGGGATTTCCCTGTGATTCGGGGGAGATATTTGACTTTTAGGCCATCAGGCTGAGGTTGTGAGCCACATACACATTCCACGGGAAATACTGTTCTACACATTTGTCTATAAATATTCTGATGTGGTTTATCTATACACAAATTACTTATTGACAGGCCCATTTCGACCACATTTTTCTTAACGTTTTCCTTTTACTTTATTCTTACATAATATTTACCAACGTGGCTCCTAGCTGAGGTGTCCATAATAATATAGGGTCTATGTGTGATGATTCACATAATAGCACATATTTTAGTGTGTGAATATTTTCACATTTTGTGAATAATTCATATTCTCGGTTCCACCGTGCATTTAAAGACTGATGTCATATGTCAATATGATGTGATCTCAGGGTTATACTCTTGTGAAGAACTCTCCTCAATGAAGATGTAGAGAATATTTAGCCTACGAGCCTATGAGTTCCTTGGAACTAAATGTGTTTAAAGGACAACTTTAGTTTTTTTCAACCAAGGTTCATGTTTTAGGTTGCCATTAGAGAAAGTAAAAGGTGAGTGGGATTTTAGCTGTTTTTGACAGAATTTACAAAATTTAAACGATTCATTTTTTTATTCTTTACTATAGTCCTACTAGACCCCAAGAAATTACATTTGGCCACAAAAGATCACGGGATCTACTGAATGTGTCAAACTGACATATTGAGCCTATGACACACAGTGTGGCTTCCCCCCAGTAGGCTATACCTTCACATTCAGTAGATCTTTTACTTTCTCTCATAACAACCTAAAACATGAACCTTGGTTGAAAAAAACTAAAGTTGTCCTTTAAATGTGACTAAATGTCACTTTGACTGCAAGACTGTCACCCATGCAGGGAACAACACATTTTGGCGACATTCTGGAGGGCTAATGGGTAAAGCTCCCATTAGCCCAAGTTCCATATAGATATAGTATATGGTTAATACAGTGCTTTATTTACTGTATTATCGACCCCCACCGCATATTTGTTTATCTTGCATTGCATTGTGGTGATGTTTAGGAGGACCACATGTGTAAATCGTTTATGTCTCCATGTCTGTCTCTCTGCTGTATCCCCCCCCCCCCCCCCTCTCTCTGTTTGGATTGAGTGGATAACCCCCTGCCTGTTTTTAGACAGGTCCAAATCTATCTCAGCTGTTATCAGTGCTGTGTCACCCTGTGTGTGTGTGTGTGTGTGTGTGTGTGTGTGTGTGTGTGTGTGTGTGTGTGTCATAAGCTCCTTTATCAGACACCCCCCCCCCCCCCCCAACGCACACACACATATACCCCGACCCCCACCATTCCTCCCCAGTCTCCTGCTGCCTCAGTTCATGTTTCCCATACTTTCACACAGCTACTCTACGCATTGAAATTCAGAATGCTAAATCTTGACTCCGATAGTGTGGAAAAATGCCCCCATAAAGTGACACCACTCCCAGGGTTAAATGAACACTCTGGATTATACAAACAAAAACACACATACAAATAAAAAACAGTTGAAAAGCATGCTTTACATACAAACGAACAAAAAGAATATGCAAGTATAGCCTATACGCCTGCAGTGCCCTTTCTGGATCAGAAAAGGCCTCGAGGCCGTCGCAGCCCACCCATCTCACCACCTGAGTGTGTATAGGGTCGTCAGATGGGTGGGCCACGTGCATTTTATGAGCACTTTCATTGTAATGATCATTCAAATGATTGTGTTCTATATGGCTTGCGGACCAATGGAACTAATGTAAAAGTTCCTATTCATCAGTATCACGATGAAAACCAAAGATTTTGAAGAAAAAAAGGTTAAAAGGTTAAAGTCCTATACTATTTGTCACATACATTGCTGTATGCAAGATTTGTTCTCGCATTTGTTCTCGAGAGTTGATCTAACCCCCCCGATCCAACCTTTGATGCGGAGTGCCAAGCAGGATGCATTGGGTCCCATATTTTACAGTCTTTGGTATGACCTGGCCGGGGATCGACCCCCGACCTTCCCAGTTTCAGGGCGGACACTCCGACTAACCACTTCAGAACACAGCAATGCACATGCATGCATGCCACGCACGCATACACAGACACATTCTTAAAAAAATATATATATATGCCAGCAGACATCTGACTAAACAAATGTGTGATGTATATAGTCTTTGGTGGGGTGTGACACAGCCACAGGTGTATTACAAGGCGGCCGCCGGCCACTATATTATATCTCATGTCACACAGTCACACGCATATTGTGCCGGTTATAATTATAGCAGAATTATAATCTTTGCGGATATAGACCTATACTTTCCAGACAGTGAGGTGGATTAGCATGAGACAGGGATTAATTATCCTATACATTCTCATAACTGGACTGGACTCACTCTCTCTCTCTCTCTCTCTCTCTCTCTCTCTCTGCTTTGATGTCTGCCTGCATTCTTGTCTGATTGTTCCATCTCTTTAATGTCTCTACTCTCTATGCATAGCCCGATGGCCTGTAGTCTATACAGTACACAACAGTAGGCTATGCCTTGTCTGCATGGTATAGTCTATAGGACCGCAACAATATTATTTTCTTAGAGATGTTCCATCCATTACTTTTTTAGATCCATCGAATATTCGCCAAAAAGTCTAATCGTTTTTATTGTATTTATTGTATTAACTATGTTGATCATTTTGATTAACCACTTAAGCCTTGTTATTTTTTACAACAGGTGTGTGCAAAAATAGCAACACACAAGGCCTTGCAATTTTCACATTATTTTGCAGAAAAAAAGCACAATTATGATTGTGTTTGTTTAGTTAACTGTTGCATCCATATAGTCTATAGTCTCTGGTCTATACTCTCTTTCTCTCTCTCTTCTCTCTCTATCATGCATTGATTTATATGTTGGTGGTATGTGCACAATGCACAATGCATACACTGATACACATTCTATATCTGGAACTTCAAGTTGGAGGGGGGGAGAGAGAGAGAGAGAGAGACTACTTGACCTTATAATACATTTCTATTACATGAGGTGGTTGCGCAATGATGGGGGAGCAATATCAATATTACTATGTATTTTGTATTACTATGCATAACAGTGTCTAATCTATAGTATGCATTCATTTACAGTGTAAACGGCCCACCCCTTTACCCCCTGTGACCCGCACACACACACGCACGCACACACACACACACACACACACACACACACACACACGGTACTCCACTACACCTCCCAGCAATGACACCATCCTCCAGTTTGGGAAGCAGAAACGTGCAGAGGAACGTGGGAGAAACAGACTGCCTTGCGCGCTCTGCTCTCCCTTCTCTCTCTGTGGACTACAAACATTCCAACCCTGCAAGAAGTTCCGAATGGACTATACAGCGAAGTCTCAACCCGATCGGTTTCTTCTGATAGGAATATAAACGGACCATGTTGTGTTTAACTTTGGAGTTTTAGGAGGATTTCGAGGAGGAGGACGGCTTGTGCCCGATGTTGTGAGATTTGAATTGGGGGATCGGACGGTACGGGAGCGCTGCTGCTATGTCTGTTCTAAACAGCGTGTTCTCCTCATCTCCTGCCGGCAGAGCCATCACCAAGCGGAGGCTCCGCCAGACCAGGAGCCTGGACCCTGCCATCATCCGGCACTGTGGTGGTGGCACCGCGGGGTCAGAGCTAGGGATGCCTGCTGTGACCACCGGGAGTGGGACCGGCGCGTCGCTGCAGTCCGCGTCCGTGCCACTTGGACACGGCCACGGGTTGACCGCAGGTGCGTTGTTGTTGACTTGTACTCAGTGGTGGAAATGGAAAGTAACTTCATTAGGCTATGAAATAGGCTACTCAAGTAGGCTAAGTAAGTAGCCTACTGTACAATTTTGAGAGGCTTTACTTGAGTTTTTCGATGAATTGTATGAAGTATACCCTAGAGCTAGCTCCTTCTAGCTCTAGGGAGGATTTAAACCCAAGAAAGCCTATTGGCTTGTTTCCATTGGGGCCCAATGGAAACAAGCCAATAGGCTTTCTTGGGTTTAAATCCTCTTAGCAGACCTTGTATGAAACTTTCCTGTGCTTTTTTCTGCAAACTATCAATCAATCAATCAATCAACCAACCAACCAACCAACCAACCAACCAACCAACCAAACAAACAAACAACCAAGTTTTCCAAATGTTTTATACTTTATAAAACATCCACATGACATGACAGAGGCATGTAATTTTACTCCACTACAATCATTTGACAGCTTTATGTTTAACATACCAGGGCCTATTTGATATAATTCTGCTGCGCTGTGAGCTTGTAGATCTGCTAGGTTAATTGTACACATTTAGGGGGGGGGACGGACCTAATTTTGTCCAAAACTATTATACTTTTCAGGATTCAAATTGTGATGTGAGCTTGCCGATCTGCTACCTTTCGATACTTTTGTGTGCAGCTGCAGAAGGACCAAGTATAGGGCGTTAAAAAAACTACAAAAAGTTAAAATATGCAGATAAGAGGTTTCTTCCCGACACCAACGGTATTGTGATAGGCCTATTGCTACTAATAAGTACAAAGTGGGCTATATATCTTCTTCTGGTTATTGTCGCCTGCAGAGCGCTTGAACGTGAAAGCGGTCACACCATCCCGCTCCTCCAAGGCTCCGGTGACTCTGAGTCTCAAACAGCATCTGTCCGTGTCCGTGTCCTCTCCCTCCATCCCCTCGGACATCTCTCCGTCCTCCAGCTTCCACTTTGACTACGAGGTGGTGCGAGGAGGAGGGGGGGGCGCCATCGGCGGTAAGCGCTACACCGTCGGCGATCTGCCATACCTGGTGAGGAGCAGTGCGGCCGCCGGCGGCAGCGGCGCCTCCTCGCACCACGGCAGCGCCAGCGCGCTCCTGTCGCCCCTCCGGTGGCTGCAGAAGAAGGCGCCGCAGGTCAGCTCGCACGCCTATGTCGTGTGGAGAACGGAGGTACGTGTCATGTGTCTCCCGTGTTATTGTGAGAGTGTGGGACGAGGGAGCTGAGAGAATGTGAAATTGCATTCTGTCACGTTTGTATCTCGTCTATCTTCTTCCGGGGGCTAATTAAGGTCGCCACAGCGGATCATCTGTTTTGTATCTCGTCTCGCTCTCACTTTTGCTCATTCTCCATCTCATTCTCACTTTCACTTTGTATCTAATCTCATCTCTCTACCCCCAAAGTCTCAGAGGAAGAAATGCAGGCTGAGGGAAGTTACAATGTAACTTGTGTATATCACTTTAGGACATTGGTCCTCACACTTCAACTTTCAAGTACCCCTCCCCCATATAACTTGCTTATGTCCACGATCCACGTGCATCAGGTTTTGGTTATTAGCTCACAATCAGTTATTTTCAGTGTATGGCCATATAGCAACGTGTGTTCAGTGTGTCCGCTGGCTGCTGGCCAATGCACACGTCCAGTGGAGCAGTGATTTGTTTAGGCTACTCAACGGTTCAGCGATGATCAAAGTGGGGAACGTGGAGTGGATTGTCGCTCCTGGCAGATGAAAACCTCATATGTCCATATACTGCTTCTTTCAGTTTTTCATGTATAGATAGAAAACCTATGTACGACGCATCGAGAGTCCGCGATAAGACGTGTTGTGACTGTGAGAGCTTGTAGTTTGGGCTACCCCCCTTTATTTTTCCTTTTTAGAATATTTTCTCGTCATTACACTGCTGTTGCCGTTCCAGTTTTGGACATCTGAGGTTTCCAGCCGACAGAGATGATAATGCTGGTTGACTTCTCCCAGCTTGATTTCCCTTGCGGGTCTTCTATGATGTGGTCTTCAATGTGGTCAAACACCCGTTCAGTCACCTTGAAACTGTGTCGGTGCGCCGTTGCCACGGATTAATAACCACCAACAAAAGGGTGTAGCGACGTGTGTATCACCACCAATATCAAATGATTAACAGAGCAGTTATTGTTTTGTAACCGTCGGGTGTATCAGAGTGTCAGGGTATTTGGTCTTTGTAAGCTTGTGAGTGTGAATATGAGGAAAGAGTCTTTGTGTGAAATCTTTACTACCAAAACATACTCAGGAGACTTATTTTTAGCAAGGCACTTTATTGGACACATAGTTGGCATGGGTCCACATGCGCTGGTGGAAAGGTATGATGATTTCCCTGATCCTTTTTTTTTCTTGTTCTGTTCACTGTTGTTTTTCCTTCCCCCCCACCCCACCCCTCCTCCTCTCTCTCTTTTTCTCTCCCCCTTCCTATACCTAAGTTTCCTTCTCTTTTCCCACGGCTGTTTCTTTCTCTTTTTCTCTCACTGTCCGTGTTTCGGCAAGTGTGTGTGTGTGTGTGTGTGTGTGTGTGTGTGAGAGTGCGTGTGCCTGGGAAATGGCTTCTCACGAGTGTGCCTGATCAACGGGGTCAAACTGCCCCATCAACTCCCCAGAACCACGGCCCCCTAAGGGTCCATTCCCTACTGTCTCTCAGGGTTAAACGAACACTCTGGATTCTGGCTGCGTGGTGGCTGTGTATGACAGGGAGCAGCTTGCTTCAATCAACTCGCCCCCTGCCTCTCTCAGTGTCACACACACACACACACGCACATGTGCACACAAGCGTGCACGCACGCACGTGCACGCACGTGCACGCACGTGCACGCACACACACACACACACACACACCAACGTTTCCCACCAGTTTAAGTCCAACACAGTAAAATCCTGAGTTGTGGAAGTACAAGCGAAAGTTGCTCAGATCAAGTTACCATGACCTGATGAAGATGTAATCTGTAATCGAAACTCAATGTGGCTCAAATCGTCCAAGTTGCTCCAGTGCCTTCTTTACTCAGTTGCTCAGATCAAATTTGTACTTGAGTTAAAGACTTGGAATAAGTAAGCCTTGCTGAGCCTATCTCCTGTTTCTGTAGTGTGAGTCATATAGGGATGCTCCGATCAGGTCTTTTGGGACCGATACCGATCACCGATTGTTATTATACTATATATCTGATTGACATTTATACCACTTAAATGGTGTAAAAGATCACAGATAGGGTAAATGCCAATTACCGATTAGAGTGAATATTGGCCGATATGGCCGATCAGCGATCGCTGGCCGATTATCGGAGCATCCCCTACACAAGTACACCCCTTGGACAAGATGCTACTATGTCTCAGGGACCAATTGTTGCTGAGTGCAAAGCAGGGACTCGGCACCGGATCCCATGTGACCCGGCCTGAGATCCAACACCGACCTCCCAGTCTCAGGGTGCACACTCAAACTGCAACAAATAAACATTTATGTATTCAAAAGTACATGCTGTATTAAAAGTTAGACATTTTCAAGATTTCCCAGGCATGTAAGAAAACAGGCAGAAAAACAGCCGATCTACAAGCTACACGTGCTACAAAAGCTACACTTGTACACAGGACTAAACCACTTCAGTCCCAGCATCCTTATTGTGAGGAGGGCTTTCGTACAAAGTAGCCTTCCCCACAATAACAGAAAACAGTCAAATTAGCATTCAGGATTGTACGTCGTACCGTCGCGTTACTTCCCCACGGTCCATTGACAGCACAGCTTCAGCTTTAGGGCTATCAGACTCAGTTGTACCATTTGGACTGTGGTCTTTATATTGCTCCTCTGGGTGTTTTAAAAAAACACTATAATCCAGGGAAGAGCGCTGATGTGTTTCACTATGCCACTGTCGGGAAGGGGGGGGGGGGGGGGGTTGTATGTTCAGACCAAAACCCTTACTTTTCAGACGTGTTTCAATGGATTCAATGCCGTTATTATTTAGTCACAAGCTCTTGTTAATACTTTTCATTGCTTCAATGTTGATAAAACCCACAGACACACTTTCACTTACAGAATGTTTCAAATATTGCAAACGGCAGATCTGCAAGCTCACAATCAGATGCGTTCTTGCGAGCTTATAGATCGGCTATACTTTAGCATGACTGTCCTATACAACAAACACGTACTGTACATTAATTTACAGAAAGAATAAAAACAAAATAAAAACATTAAACGTTGCAATCCACTCTCCGCTCAATAGCCGACACATTGAAACTGTGGTTCGTGTAAGGTAAGATACGGTATAGGATGGATTCATTGCTGTGTTAGTGTGTTCCTATAGCCGTGATGTTGAAACATCCTTTTCACGCCAGCAAGGTTCACAGAGTGTAGCCAACGGACCCGTTAACACAGAGGGGTTTTATTGTGTTTATGGTATGGAGAAGGGAATAAATCTGCCTCCTGCACTGCATGCCATTGGAAGTGAAACGCCGTTGATATGTTGAGGTCATTGCATGTTTAGGGAAAGACACACTTGTCACTTATGTAACCATGAATCATACACCACAGTAGATGTGTGACAGACAGACGGACAGAACAATAGTTCGTTCGATCATCCGTTTGTTCAATCGATCTATCATTGTTCTCGCGAATAAAGTTATAGTTGTCATTGTTGTGAAGCATAGTGAGTTAGGTAAATGATACTATAGCTCGAGAGTGGGGCCAATCATTTACAGAAGAACATTCTACACAGGAATCAGTGTCTCCTGTTCCCACATGACGACACCAACATGGAACATTGCCAGTGTATTCACAGTACAAGTGAGCTTTAGAAGGCTCTCATCTTGTGCATTTACGGGATATTTGCTCAAATGTGTTTGTGTTTGTGCATTTTTACTGGACCTCTGTGTATTCATGTGTCTGCCGGTGTTTATGCTGGTTTTGCATGTGTTTGAATGTATAGTGTGTGTGTGTGTGGGTTGTGTGTGTGTGTGTGTGTGTGTGTGTGTGTGTGTGTGTGTGTTTGCATGTGTGCATTGCTTTCGTAGGTGGAGGGACACACGTGAGTGCAGACTTGACTTATGCCTTTGTAAGGAGATGAAAAGACAAAGTGTGTGTGTGTGTGTGTGTGTGTGTGATAGAGAGAGAGAGAGAAAGAAAGAATGACAAATGGAGAGGGAACAGACAAACAGGCATGTAAAGCTGCGACTGACGGACGCTATGCCACACTGTTCGTTTTACGACACGGAGTCCGTTCGGTTCCTTTTGCACAGTCTCGGAGTTAAATTAACACTGAGGAATTTGACTTTGCAGTCGAGTTTCACTCGCTGTGATTGCCTCACAGCTCGTTTCCGTGGTGGTCAAATAGTTGATGTTGAAAGTGCATCGGGCGCAATAAAAAACCCATAAGAAGAACATTCATTTTCTCCGGCTGTTATTTCAGCGGTCTGGCCTCAAACAGCACCACATGCATCTTGTGGAGTAACTGCTGGGCTTTCAGAGATCCGTCCATGTCAACCCGGTGACATCTCATCCCTCTCACGGCCAAAACCTCCTTTTTCGCAGATCTTTTTTGCCTATGTTTAGTTATACTTAAGTCCTTTCTCTAGACTATAGTTAAGAGACCAAATGATGTATTTAACTTACATATATTGTTTTGTTTTCTGCCTCCACATGGATCCATGCATTTGCTTTGGCATCTTTTGTATTTTCATTGGCTGGAAGAGAAACACACACACACACACATTCTAACATGCATGCACACATGCACGCTCAGTTGCACACACACGCACGCACGGACGGACGGACGAACGCACACACACACATGCAGTATGCACATACGTTCTTGTTCTCGCCATCACACGCACGCACGCACACACACACACGCACGCACGCACACACACACACACACACACACACACACACACACGCACACACACACACACGCACACACACACACACACACACACAAACTAAGAGGAAACAGTGGTTGTGTAATTAAAATCTTGGTTGTTTATGGGGCGCCAGAATGTTGACATTGTACAGTCTATATTTAGACATAGTTGTCGTCTATGATAGAAAGAATGAGCCAAAAGGAAATACAATTACTTGAGTGGAGTTGGAGGGGTATAGTGGCTGTTCATTCATATTTTTTGGCAATATTAGGCCAGTCTGATCGAATCAAGATTGCTGTTGATCTGAGCAATTACCTGCATATGTTCACTATTAGTTGAAGTTCAATGCCATTCATCATTCTGTCTGTGTAGTTTTGGCGGACAACGCACACACACACACACACACACACACACGCGCACACACACACACACACACACACACACACACGCACACACACAGAGACATCAACATTTTACGGTGCGAAAAATAGCCGATCTACGAGCTCACACAAGCTCGTAGATCGGCATGTTTTCGCTGCATGTAACAATATAAATCAAGCAAAACTGCCTGACCCTTAAAACCTAACTACTAAATGTCTAATCCTAACCCATAAACCTAACATCTAAAAATGTCTAATCCTAACCTGAATTCCTATTTGTATAAGCCTAACACTCCAAACCATAACACATCTATTTATCTTGTGAACACCAGTAAAATTGTCCTCACAAATGTCTGGCTCTCAAATGTTACTGTACTAGTGGGGACATTTGACCCTCACAAGAATAACACGCACGCACGCTCGCACACGCGCACACACACACAGACATTTTCGCCTGACGGCGAAAAACAAAATCACACTAATTTGACTGAACGGCATTGGGTTGCACATCTGGGGCGGCTGTCTAATCATCTGTCACAGTATTTACGGTTGCACAACACGTGTTGTCTTGTATGTCCATATATGTCAGGCGACCCTTTATGTTGGGTTGCCTCTGCAGTGCCCCGGGGCCAACACAAATACTACCATGAATGAACCTCATACTTGGCAAACGGAAAGGTCTGAGTGCAAGTATTTCCTTTAAAGGTACCATGCATTCTCCATCAGCAATTATTGCTGGCAAAAGCAGCTGAGATAGAGAGAGAGAGAGAGAGAGAGAGAGAGAGAGAAACATAGTTGTTTTGCCATTTAAAATCTGTAGCCTCTGATGCACTCTGGTTCTCAAAGTGGGCGTCCCCTAATGATTAAATATATGCATTGAGCAAGCAGGCAGGCTCTTTTGGCTCAATGGTATTATGGCAGTTTCACAGGAAACCGGGTTCAAATCCAGAGGAAAGTTGTGCCAATTATTTTGGGTGCCCATTAGCAATGCCCGCAGGTGGAGAACCACTGCTGCAGAGTGCATATGGGGAGAATTGGGAAGAGGTCGGCATGACATTTGAAAAATTCTTTTCTACGATAGCCTGGTGCACGATGCTTTAACAGATATAAATGAAAACTGGTGGGGAGGAACACAATCTGTCAGTTTGTAGGTTGTAAATCTCTAAAATTGTGATTAAACATACTTTACGTAGGCCGTTGGATAATATTCTTTTTGAAGTAATTTTTTGTGGAGATTTTGTTTTGATAGATTTATAGAAGGGAGAAACAGGAAACACCGGCAACGAGTAGAGGATGCCAGCCAATGGTTTCGGCAAGCCAGGAATCAAAAACCAGTGACTCGCTGCCATCATAGAAGCGGGTATTAGAAGCCATGGGGTATCCGCTCCCTAACCACTCACTTATCGGGTTGCCATGGCTGGAGGATGCTCTTCCATTGTCTACGAGAGTGAGCTCTCGACATACTCGATGTGTCGGGAAAGTGGTCAGTGTTCAATTTCTACACATTGTTGCTGTCGGGCAGAAACCTCCTATCTCCACATTTTTACATGTTGTGTTTTTTCGTAAATTTAACGCCCTACTTGATCACACTACAGCATCACTCAAAGCATCGAAAGCAGCACATCCACAAGCTTAAGCGCCACTTTTCCTCAGAATAGGGATTCCACTCGCATACAAGGCTTCTGGGTCGCAAGACAAATTTCAGTGCAAACTAAATAAATAAAGTACTATATCATATCATATCAAAACAAAAAACGACATATCTCCAAAAATGTACAGTACCCAAGTGAATGTATACATAGTAGTTACCACAAGTGAGTTTGAATGTGGAGTGCTACCGTGTCTCAAACTTAGAATTTACCGCATGCTCTTTAAATCATCTGTGAGGCCTGTAACGAGAGGGAGGCTTGAACTTGTGAACCAGGCCGCTATCCATTTTGCCTTTCGCCTCTGTTGGGTGAAAACCTCATATGTCCAAAACGTACTTTTGCAGGACTCAAATTCCAAAAAGTAGCAGATGTGCAAGCTTCGCACTGGATTTCGATCTGCTACATTGTTTTGCCGCTGTAGTATGATCCAGTAGGGCGTTGATTAATGAAAGAAAACACACGAAAAGTTAAAATATGGAGATAAGAGGTTTCTTTCCTCTCCCCCTCCTCATGGGCTGCGTTGGAGGAGCGAGCCCTTGATGCTTTAGACATCTTTGGAATGTCATGGTTAACATCCACCACTCCGTTTCCAAACTTCACGCTTTATCTTGGATGCCGCGTGCTTTGTACCAAAACTGCAGCGTCACACCTGTGCTAATAAGTAAGAAAAATCACCTTCTGGCATAAAACTGACAACAAGTGAACTATTGCAATTAATTAGACCGTTAGACATGACGGAGTCAAGAGTCAAGTATGCGATGACATTGTGAGTCTAAAACAAACAAACAATTGGCGAAAATAGGCAAACATTTGCCAAAAATAGCAGATCTGCAAGCTCACATGCATTGTGGGGCTTCACATTGTGGGGCCAAATGCACACAGGGCGATTTCTTTTCTACTATAGGATTGCATTGGTTAAAGGTTAGATTGGGGCTATATGGCAGAACCTGTGATGTTTTTCTTTTTTCTTTTTTTGACCATTGCAAAATCAAAGCTGCACGTTGTCAGGTCCCAGAGGAGGACATCCTCTGAAACACAGTGTCTCGTCCACCTGGTTTGAATATGGAAATCTGTGACATAATATGACAGCGCTGGGGGAAGGGGCTGGCCTCTACTGAAGTGCACTACCTCGGTCCGTGTAATGACTGATAGGGTTGTTTGACTACCACCAATGCAGGGTGTCATATGCTTCCTATAGACTCAGGGTATGTGCGTGACATCATCATCATACCCGGTAGTTATGTGGGAACGCCTACTGAGTGGCAAAAAACTACTTTCTGGCTTTGACAGCCCATACATCCAAACAGAAAAGTCTTATCCGATTGCATCAAACGACGTTAAACTCACTTTTCCACTCACTTTATGCATGTGCATACCCTCTATAATCACATCCTATCTTACGTACTTCCTATCGACTCGCATCTCCGGCTCAAGATGAAGGATCATACACATACACATGGAGAGTAGCCTGGGAAGCATTCCTTTTCACCTTTATGATCCGGTCGGGAGCGGATGGTAACCTATGTCATGTTGTAGTCACTGGTTTGTAGTCTTCAGGCAGGAAACCACAAACATTCCCCGTGATCAAAGGGCATACCGAATAAAAGCCGTATGAACCCGACAAGTTCAAGTACTTATTGGAATACTTTGTTTGTATATCCATCTTTTACTCCAACTCGTAGCGACTGGCGAGACAAAAAACAAATCAGGGGGGACCAAAACAAAGCGACGCTGAACTTTCCTCCAAGGTGGAAAGTCTGGTGACACGAGGCTACCTGTACAGTGTACAGGTAGCCTCGTGTACAGTGTACAGGTAGCCTCGTGTACAGTGTACAGTGTACAGTGTACAGGTAGCCTCGTGTACAGTGTACACAGAGCGAGAGAGAATCACAGATCTCCACCTTGATGTGTCTGGGGAATATATATCGTCTCTTGTCCAAAACTGCTACTTTTCAGGATTCAAATTCGAAAACAGCAAAAGTAGCAGATCTACAAACTCAAACCGTGTCGCTTTGCGCCGCATTTGGAGCTCGGGATCTGCTACATTTGGTGCTTCTGTGTGCCGCCGTAAGTTTGATCAAGTAGGGCGTTCATTTAAGAAAAGAAACGCAGAGTTAGAATATATAGAGATAAGAGGTTTCTGCCCAACAGCAACGATATGCTATAAACAGCTGACAAACCTACACACCAACTGCTTTGAAGTGAACATCAGTCATATCATTTTTCTGTTCCTTTCCACGCAGGTCTAGCCCCCAACATGAATGTAGATGTCACCAGACATGTGCTATATGAAATCTTATATATATGAAAAGCACATCAAACCACAATAAAGCCCTGAGGCTAATTAAGAAAACAGAACAGTCACAACATGAAAGAAACAAAATACGAATACTGTATCACAAACTATGACACAAGATGCAGCAGCAGCTTTACAGTTTACTGGCAAACATATATATAGTCTCCGCAGCTTCAGTGTTGCATTCATTGGATTTGGCCCTTCTGTTATACCATGTGTGGTTTACTTATTATACCTGTTGATGAGATTACCTCTATTGACTTCCCGTCCTAGACATTCTTTCACAAAACAGTGAACGTGAGGCTTTTCCGGACTGCATTAAAACGTCCCCCTCATTGGTCTCATTTGGACATTCTTTGTTCCCCCGCTTGGACATCAAAGTGGAATGATTCTCCAGGTGACTTAACCGAATCACTGGGAAATATGTTTCTGGATGTTTCTAGTCTACCCTTGGCAGACATGTCGCCAACAGCGACCACCTTCAGCGCGTCTTTCAACAACTTTTCATAACCTTATTCTACAGAGTATGACCTGTGCTGAGGAGGGGGATGCAGTGTGCTGCAGCCTGCAGAGAAACCGATCACTTTTAAAGGAGTATTTCACTTTCAAACATGTTTCCTCAGGCTTTTGCCTTTCACCCCAGAACCCAGTTTTTAAGTTGCTTGATTCAGTATTTAGATCTTTGATATTGATTCCTATATAATAGAAACCCATTGTAACTTCAAACTCCCCGTGTCCCCTAGGGTGGTAGGTACACTCACAAACATATGCAGTAATCCTGGTCTTGACCCACAGGTTGAGAACCACTGTTCTACATGGTCGTTTTTTTGTTGTTGTTGATTTTGTCACCCAGTGTCAATTATCGAATGTAATCCTGGCCGCTACACTCCCACTGCCAACCTGGGGAGAGCAACGGACTGACCTGCGTTCCTTCTATGCATGAGGAGTCCAAGCCGCTCCTTTACACCTGACAGGGGGGGAGTTTCCCTGGTTGGACGTAGCGCGTGGAAGGAACACGTTATTCCAACCAGTTCCTTTCATCTCCACCAGGGAGAGGCAGTATAGAGACCAGCATTACTGAATGTTTTTCGTGTGGGTACCTACCCTAGGGGACACAGGGAGAACATGCAAACTCCACACAGAAACCCCACCTAGGGCATGGGCAGTGTTGTAGTTTATTGTGTGTAGACGTCGCTGCAGTGTGTGATAAAGCAAAGGCCTCCTGCCGTACTAATACAGCAGACTACTGTGTTACCCTCATGCACTATTAGTCAACGATGGCTTCCTGGTGCTGATTCAAACGGGAACAGTGCTTGGATCTTATCATCATCATGTTACAATCATTTTTGCATAATACCCCAGGTTGGCAATTGCTGACCTGCGAAATCTGCCATGAATTGCCTGGTAATTTAAGTATGTGTCCTATTAGTGCATATTTGTTTGTGATTGTATGTTCATCTTTGTGTGTGTGTGTGTGTGCGCGTGCGTGTGTGTGCGTGTGTGTGTGTGTGTGTGTGTGTGTGTGTGTGCGTCCATGTGCGTGTGTAGTGTACACACTGTGAAACCTTTAGAGCAGAATATGAAAATAACTACAGTGGTCCGTTATCCCTCCTCCCCCACTGATTTCTGACAAGTTCTCCACGCACATTTCATTTAAAGGACACTACGGAACCGAACCGTGGGGTTTTCTCTACCAGCAGAGCTTTAGTTGATCATTCTCACGTTCCACTTTGGGATGTTTTCTCAACAATGAGGGGTAAAGAGAGCAGCCTGAAATAGAGACGCCTGAAAAGTAAACATTAATTTCCGTTTGCCAGATCTCTCTGTCTGTTGCCGATTAGGCCTCTCCTACAGTGAGAAGACAGCCGTGTTCAGTTATGTGTGTGTGTGTGTGTGTGTGTGTGTGTGTGTGTGTGTGTGTGTGTGTGTGTGTGTGTGTGTGTGTGTGTGTGTGTGTGTGTGTGCGTGTGTGCGTGAGTCTGTGCGTGCGTGCGTGTCAGAGAGCGTAAAGAATGAGACAGACAGAGAGAGCCGCCCGCATTGGTTAATCCACTGTTTCCCAAACAGGACCCATGTAAATATCCCTTTTTTATATTATATATTATTTTAAAAGATTTGTTTTTAACTCCTCTGTAGCCATGCCCGAGATAAAGAGATTAATGTACCTTTGCACAGGTAGCCAGGGACGAGATCCTGAGATTTGATAAATTAGCGTTGATCCAGAGCCTGCATGCCGTCTTTATTGACATTATGGCTCATAATGAGATTAAGTAGGCATGATCGGAGCCTAATAAAACATTAATTCAAGCTCCCACTAATCCAAACAATGATCGCATCGCTAGCAGAGCTGGGGGTTTGAATAGTTTAACTTTCAGCCACAACACCAAGACCTCTTCTTCTCTGCTCATGTTGCACATTTAGCACTCGCCACCTACCGCATCTATCCCTAGCGTCTAAACAGTTAAAAAATAAACCAAAATAACTTTTCAATCAAATAATTTCCATATTAAAGAAAAATGTTTAAGAATTATTGAAAATAGCAGATCTGATCTACAAGATCACAATGTGATGCACATCGACATCACAATAATTTTAAGCACTTTAAGCGCTTCAACGTTCATGGCTCTCTCTCTATATTCTTCTATATAAAAAAGCTTCTATATAGAAGCAGATCTACAAGCTTGTACATTTGCTATTTTCTAAATATAAAAAAATGTTTGGAAACTTTTGATTTCTTTAGATTTTCTTTCTTTTCTTTCTTTTTTGCACAAACCTCTTCTAGGGTCCCTGCCTGGCACAAAACATTTTCCAATGGGGGTCCGCGGCCAAATATAGATCAATTTGGGGGTCCTTAATTGGCACGAATAGGTTTGAAACTACTTCCCTAATAGGGTTTGTCATGGAGGACAGCAGGGGTGTGAATTGTCTTATCTAACATAGCGGAGCGTTTATACACTCCTGCTGAGCTCTGTTTACACCGTGCAGCCCGTCTCCCTGTCCAACTGGGTCAGTGGAAGTGTAAATTTAGGCATTTAGCAGACGCTCTTGATCCAGAGCGACTTACATTAAGCAAAAACAAAAGCATGGCATACATCACATAAGTAGTTATCATGAATCATGTATAAACTAAGAACGTAACAGTGGAGTATCTATGTCAACTATACATACTATCCTATATTATATATTATACAATATACATGTGTACTATAAAGTACAGGGGCTAGGCTAGGGCAAGTGCTACGGGCCATGGTGGAGTCTGAAGAGGTGGGTTTTCGGACTACGGCGGAAGATTGGGAGTGAGGCTGCAGTTCTGACTGTGATGGGAAGTGCATCGAGATTAAGCACCGTTAGCAGCTAACACAGTGTTTTCTATCTTGTATTTTCTAACCGTTTGTGTTGGTCGCAATATCACAGTGAGTGAGTTGGGTGCACTTGTCCGAGCCGAGCAGGCAGCTGGTGATGAGTCTCAGACATGAGATCTCTGCATCCAACGTCAGGCCAAGTGAGCCGCGCAGCAGCACAGGAATTTGATCCCTTTCCAAATGCTTGATCTCAATTCAAGGAAGGAGGAGAGGCTTGTAGTGAAGCCAAAAGAAAGCTAGAGCAAACAACAATCACACACGTGACGAGCGTGCGCACGCACGCACCCACACACAAACACACGCGCACGCACGCAAATAATGATTTTTAATTCTTAATCCTTAGACCTGTAGCCAATCTGTTCCTAACAGAATGTCTCACTTTGAAGACAGAGTAATGCGTGGAGGAGGCTTGACAGTAAGCTCAGCACTGTGTATAAAAGAGTACACATAAGTCATTAGTGCACGGTACACACATATCCACACGACGTAACGCATAAACACACACGTAGAGTTTAGCTTGGCAAGTGTATAAAGGAGTGAGCGAGCGAGTGAGTTCAGTGCACTGTGTAACTTTCCTCTGCTACCCCGGGTTTGAACCCGGTGCTGAGATTCTTTACCATTGACCTAATAGAGCCGGCCTCATTGCTCAGGGGATACATTGAATCCCTGATGAAGACCATTCCAGGTCAAAACATTGGTTATCAATATACTGTATGATTCTGCATGGTGGCTATGAGTTATGTGGCCTTTTCTTCACTTTTAGATACATTTAATCGTGACCATCATAGCGGTCGTGTCAGATCTTTTGACATGATCTAAATATCTCAATAGAAGAGCAGTGAGACAGAAATACCGGTACAACCACCCCAATTGTATACATTATATTCTATTAACCTACTCTACCATACAGGTTGGACAAAATTGCATTTTATCCATTAAAAAAAGTCACATAGTGCCATTTTAACTGGCTTTGTTAAGTGAGTAATAAGACAACAAATGGCTGATTATCTACTTTCAAACCGGATTACAAATACTACAGCATGAGGGATCGACACGATCAAGACTATTCTGCACTAGTGAACAGTAAGAATTAAGAAAAGTCTACCTGGCTGGCCGTAGCTATCTGCCCTTCGTTGACAATACAAAACAAAATGAAATAAAGAAATGCAGATGAGATCAACCGACTGATTTGATTCCTCCAGGCAAATTTTTCAGCAACGGGACAGGATATGAAATCCAAAGGACTTCCTGTATTTTGAGGACTCTCACGGACTCACAAGACGTGCACGGACACACACGCACGCACGGATGCACGCACGCACGAGCCCAAGCTTGGCAGACACACTCAAGCGATGTGCACCTTCCCAGATGATTACCTTCATAGGATAATCTGCTCTTTTATAAGCCATTAAGACCTGAGGCGATTCTAAAAATGTCTTCTAAATCCTAACAGTTTTCTGTGTGTGTGTGTGTGTGTGTGTGTGTGTGTGTGTGTGTGTGTGTGTGTGTGTGTGTGTGTGTGTGTGTGTGTGTGTGTGTGTGTGTGCTCAAAATGTGGGGACGGAATTGTCTGCATGTATTGCGCACTGTGATTGGCTGGAAAGTGTGGTTGCCTATATATAGGCATTATAACACTACATATTGTGATGTGTTATTAATATAATAAAAGTAAAAAAATTAAAATCATTCGCCTGAATGGTTTGCTACTACTACTTTGGGATGTTCAGCGATACAATTGCAATGCATGTACAGTTCACAACCACATAACGCAAACTCTGCACATACTTTGGGTATGTCATATTCCCAAACGGGTATGGACTAGTACTGTATATATAAGAGATGACACTGCAATAAATACACAATAGGAGCATTCAAGGATGGTGTGCGCGGGTAAAAAAAAAAAGCATTGCAACCTTACATCTGATCTGTGACCATTGGCTGGGGAGGTTTGGACTGTATAGCCTACTGAACACAGCCAGTATTTGCACGGCCATGCAGTGCTCCATGGTTGTAAAACTATACATCGCCGGTAATTTATTAGGCGGCAGACTTTATCGTCCCCCAGGGGGACATTCCTTTCCATTCCTACAGCGCTATGGGCTACATATCAGTACAGCAGTACAACAAGAGCACACGATAAACAACAACTTACAATGACAAACAGCAGTGCTGCACATGGCTTGTTCAGAGAGGCCTATAATGCTGCCTTGAAGCTTAAGCATTGTATGCGTTTCGAGCTCGTCAATGTACTACTTTTGCTGCTTTTGAATTTGAATACTGAATCGTGACTACGATATATAATGAGGCTTCCACCCCGACAGTGATGATTTGTAGAATCATCTCAAATGTTAACATACTCAACCATAGATTGGTTACACGTGCTATTCATTACAGATATTAAGTGTTGTGTACCAGCACCACAGGGCAGAACACTGTGCTGTCCTGTTGTATTTTGAGGAGACCTTATTGTTTAGCTCTGCCACACTGCTAGGCTAGGTGTGGGGACAACAATTATCCCAGCTGTGGTGGTGGTTATTGGTAAAAGGAAAGGAAAAGTATACTATGTTTACCCAGGGTAACTGGACTAAGCTCATGAAATTGTTTACAGCCAGGCCCTGCTCATAGAACATTTCATGGTAGAGGTTCAATGCCTTGTCCAAGGGCACTTCAGCGGTGGTAATTTTAACGTGCCGGTCCGGGGATACGAACTAGCGACCTTCCGATATCAAGACCGCTCCGCAAACCGTTCGGCCACCGCTGCCTCGCCGCTGCCTGGTGCTATATGGATCACTCTGGAGGAAGTGCTTCGGCTCGAAACGTTACCACTTCATTTAAGTAAAAGATATGTCTGGGAGCAGAAATTGGTGTGCGGACTCACTAATTATTTTTTCAGCCTCCTTTGTCACTCTGGAGTAGCCCACAGATTCTCAATCAAAGGGAGTTTTCCTCCATATCATTTCTGCATGGTGTCCCGTGTCATTAAAAAGCAACAACAACATGCAAGTATGTTTGTGACCTATATTACGTCTCAATCTTAAGGTCTAAAATTGGCCCCCTCCCTTTATACACTCCAACTATCTTTGTCGTAAATATCCATCCCATACACCGCTAAAACAATCATCAGAATGTTTGCCTATTATGACATGGCCCGGAATAAGGACACTATTGTGGTTGAAGCAACAAATACTGGAGGGTCTTATTGCCATACTGGATATGGAATTAGGCCAGATCTCTCTCTAGGTCGTCCTCAGACGAGCCCTCCGTCGTCATTCCCAGTCATCCCGGTTCTCCAGTTCGTTGGTGCATGCTTTGAGCTCCAGCGTCTCTCTTGAGTTCATCCACATATGCTAATGTGGGACGTCCTCGAGATCAGTGCCCGTATGTTAGTTCCCACAGCACCAGTTTGCTGGCTGGCAGATCTTGGTGTCTTTGGCGGCAGTGTCCTGCTAGTCTCATTGTCCTGGCATTCCATCATACAGATTCTTGTTAGTAACATGTGTACTGATGTTAAGTACTGCACGCAGCATTCTGGTGTAAGCACATAATCTAGAGACTTTTGCAGGATTGGCTTCAGGGCCCAGCATGTGGATCTATTTTTTTAAAGATTGTGAAAATTTGAATATATATATAATTTATTTTATAAAGCAAATCTTTTTTTTATAACTCAAATCTTCGCTTCTGGAGGTCCCTGGCACAAAATATTTTCCGCATCAGCCAGACATGAAAACGTTTGACAACTGCTGGCTTAACGGTGCATGCACACATGTGCTCACAAAGACATGTTGGTGTTATTATGTTCTGCCCCAGCAGGCTCACCGGAGTCATTAAGACGTGATGTGCTATGAGCTTGTATAGCCTTTATCTGCTATTCTTGAATAGCTGCCAAACTATTTAGCTTTCTAGCTCAAATCCAAAATGACAAAGTTTGAATGGGTTAACTATCGGCTTGGAAATAAAACTGATTCTCACTAAAACACCAACCAACAGTAGACACGATCCACTCAGGGGCTTTTCCAAAGTGTAACCTGATCTAATAGCCTATACTTAATCGTATGAAGTAGTCGCGGCGGAAATAGCACGATGAAACAAGCTTGAGCTTGTAGATCTGCTATTTTAAGCACATGACTTCATCAAGTAAGCTATAAATCGACCATGTGTGCTGTAGTCCAAGCCAAGACAACAAATTAAATAAAAAGAAAGACTGGTTTACTTTCCATATGGCTTACATCTATAAATGGTAAATGGTGCATTTATATAGCGCCTTCATCCAAGGCGCTTTACATAGATGGTGCATTACATTCACCATTCACACACACACATTCATACACCGATGGCGGCGGAAACCATGCAAGGCACCAACCAGCACATCAGGAGCAATTAGAGGTTTTAATTAGTGTCTTGCTCATGGACACTTCGACACTAACTCTGGGGGGGCCCGGGTTCGAACTGGCAACTTTGCGGTTACCATCTGGTCACTCAACCCATGGCTTTTTTAAGAGAGACAAATCCAGGAGAAAATCTACCTCATTACGGACCTTTCTCTGTCTCAGCGACACACTCTCTCACGATATCTAGCGCCAGCAAACATTGGAGATTGAAAGACCTGCTGTCAAATGGAATACTGTAGGTAGGCGAGACCATTTGTAGAATTTGTGTATCATTTTGCCTCTAGTGGATCCAAATGGGATGGTCTATCTTTCTAAATGAAGGAGGAAGGAAGGAACATCCACACACTTGTTTTTAGAGGTCCATGCACTTACTTTATTTAATTGGCAAAAAGTTGCAATGTTTCGAGTGTTAGGTCCTCATCAGGCAATATTTTATATTTGCCTTTGATGCCTTGACGTGCAGCACCTGGCCTAAATACAGGCAAAAGATGTGCACACAATTTCTAATCTTTCTAAATTAACAATCTTTGCTACAGCTGCACAGATCCAATTAAATATACAATTTTATACTCTATTGTACAGCATAACAAATACTTCAATAGTAGAATTGTCTTTTCAGTTTCTGGTCTTAGTTGCAAACATGAGAGAGATTCTACAGAGCTCCCTCAAAGTGTCAAACAATGAAGCCAATGCCAAAAATAAGAAATAGAAAAATACACTGAATCTATAACAGATGGACGCACACAGCATCTGCTTGCAGTTTCTTTATGTGTCAGTCGGTCACTATTACGTAAATACCAAGTTTGGCATTGATCAAGTATTTACTGTAACCATTAGCCTATACTTGATTGAATGTTTGTTTTGGATTTTCCTTCGTTTTGTTTTCAAATCTGCACGTTGCACTTTTGAGATTTTCCAATTAACTTACAGATCAAACAAAAATGATAAAATCCCGGAACCCCTGGCCTGTACCTCCTGCTCAATGGTAACGATTCATGTTCAACTGCCCATCCAGAACATGGGTATTAGAGACAATACCTTAACCCCTATGTAAACTGAGTTGACCAGAGGCCCACAGGGCTTTATCCTGAGTACTGTATAGTCTCTGTCGGGGTGGAAAGTGGAAACCTCATAGCCTATACGTCCTAAACTGTGACTTTTCACGATTCAAGTTCCAAAAACGTAAAAAGTAGCAGAAAATCTACAAGCTCGCTGTAGTATGATGATCAAGTAGGGCTTTAATTATTTACAATAAAAAAAAAACATTTTAGGCGGGAACCCCTTTTGGTGTTAGCATTATGTTATGCTTTAGCTATTGAAAAATAGCAGATCTACAAGCTCATAGGAGCTTGTAGGTCTGCTATTTTTGAAAAATTGAAGAACGACTGACATAGAAACATAGCTTTTTTCAGAAAACTGTCAGGATGTAGAAGACAATTTTAGAATCTGATCACTTGTACACTCACAGGAGTTACAGGCCTGGCTGTGAGTGTCCATTTACACTCCCCTCCCACTTTTCTAACCACTGATCTATTTAACTCCTTTCTTTCCCCCTGCAACACCACATCTAAATCTGCTATTCACCAAATCTAAATCAGCAACACCAGATCTAAATCTGCTATTCACCAAATCTAAATCAGCAACACCAAATCTAAATCTGCTATTCACCAAATCTAAATCTGCTATTCACCAAATCTAAATCAGCAACACCAAATCTAAATCTGCTATTCACCAGAAAATCACTTTAATTTAGCATCAAAATCATTTTAACCACTTATTAAAACCATATTTTATAACTTTGGCTATTCAAAAATAGCAGATCTACAAGCTCATAACGTGTCACTTCGTGCCGCACTATGGGCTTATAGATCCTATTTATGGATGATCTTTGAATAAATTATGTCCCACAGTCCCGGGCACAAAATCGGGATGTGGGGTCCGCAGCCAAATATATCATTATGTCCATGTCTTTGATATGAAAACGTTTGAGAGCCACTGCTATAGAACAATCTTAAACACCGTGCCAAGTTGCGTACGATAGTCTACGGCGTCCTCACACAGGGAACCCGGCCGGCAGCTTGTTTAGACTTTGCTCACCCCGCTCTCTCCGGGTGGAAGAAAAAAAATTCCAAGTTATGCTTGTGTAAATACATATAAATATGTCTCCGGGCAGTGGAGAGGCCAAGGAGATTTAGACTGAAAGCAGATCTAAACCAGAGGACCTCTCAGCCCCCCCCCCCCCCCCCTTCTCCTCCTTTTACTTGATCCCACAATGTAGAAATGCAATTTTACACAATGTAAAAGTGCTTAGTTAAGTAAGTGTATACGTATAGTTGCTTTCCACCACTGCCTCCCACCCCCCCACCCCACCCCCACTACTCTGTTAACTGTGTCAGACGCGGAAGAAGGGAAAACAGAAGGCAAGCGGGCATGGGAGACACGGCCGGAGCTCCGGGCGCTAAAAATAGAAAAATAGCTGCAAAGAAATGGCTTGACACACACTCAAGTTCCACAGGGGCACAGCAACGGGAGGATGGTAATGGGCGCGTGCGTGCGTGCATGCGTGCGCACGTGCATGCGTGTGTGCGTGCCGTGCGTGTATGTGTGCGTCTGTGTGTTAATCTTAAAAAAACAACTATAGTCCCTTGCCCTTCTTTATTTCTATACTATAGTGTACACGTTTCCCCTTTTTTCTAACCGTGTTAATTGTCTCCACTAGGCCGAAGGCATGGGGAGAGAGTATGTTTTGCACTCCGTCCGCGTGTGTGAGTCCGTCCGTGTGTGTGAGTCCATGTGTGTCTGAAAAACATTTTTCTTTATATTACTCCTCCAGATTCTGAACAAAAATCCCACAAATCGTTACACACTATCTCTATAGTCATGTGTTCACGACGGATCTGTCCGATATTTCATATTCCATCCTAATTGACTAACAAAGTTTGCAGGATTGGCCCTTTTTGAACAAAAAGCCTCAAATCATGAACACAGCGTGCAATTTACGTGAAATCTTTCACAGACTTTCCTACTAGGCTGAGGAATATATCCCACCCTTTTCACATTGGCCTGTTATAGCGCCACCAACAGGTGGAACAAAATGCCTCAAATCATCCAATTGCCATCCAAGGGTAAGAAGAAATGGCACCCTTTTTACATTTGCCTATTATAGCGCCACCAGGAGGCCACAACCTGACCTGCCCAACTTTATCTAGTTTAATTATTTATTAATGTTTTTGGATAGAAGTGTATATTTTACTGTATGTCTTTCAATGTTTTGATGAATTGAAAATGGAGGACCTATGTAAACTTTTTCTGGTTTTATCCTCAGATTTTGTATTGACCTGTACCTTCCTTCAACTGTACCCATTCTGCAAACTGTTAATACAATTTTCAATCAACTGTTAATACAATTTTCAATCAATCAATCAATCATTCACTTTCAGATTCAGTTTGGGGTTAGGGTTGGGATTAGACATCTAGAAATTAGGTGCATGCGGTTAGTTAGAATCATGCTTGATCTGCTATTGTTTGGGTTTACGGTTAAAATCATATAACTGCCGTCCTCAAATGTTGGTGACAGTTTTCCCTTTCTTTCTCTCTTTTCCTTTTGAGAAACACTGTTTAGCAAAGTGGTTCTTGCCATAGCAGTTAGAGCATTGCTTACCAAACGCTGGACACTGTCTGGGTCCGTGTTGTGAACCACACCTTTTGCAGTGGAATGTTGCATCGCTCATTTGCTGCTGTGCAGGGCGTGTCTTCGTGCGTCTTTTTCCTCCTCTTGAAATTACGCACACAGCGCTGTCACTTACGCTGGTTGCGCCGTATGTCCCCATCTCACTGAATGTCTTTACATGCATCTGGGACAGTTCACTTGCACGACAGATCCTTATTGCTCCATCTAGTGTCAGCTCAGTTTCCCTCAGTAGCCTTTCCCTGAGTTTCTTATCCTCCACAGTGAAAACAATTTGGTCCCTTATCATGGAGTCCCTCAGAGTACCAAAGTTGCATGTCTGAGCTTTTAGCTTCAGATCAGTGAGGAAACTATCAAAAGGCTCACGCT
The DNA here is from genome assembly GCF_963924005.1 of Protomyctophum bolini. Lineage (NCBI taxonomy): Eukaryota > Metazoa > Chordata > Actinopteri > Myctophiformes > Myctophidae > Protomyctophum > Protomyctophum bolini. The sequence continues at coordinate 22,331,337 of NC_137885.1, forward strand.
GTTGCTGCACTCGAGAACGAAATACATATCTCTCGTATGTCTCATTCTTCTTTGGAGAGCAATGGGCATCAAACTTCTCGAGCACTTTATCCAATTTACTTTTGTCATCCGGCTCGTCATAGACAAACGTATTGTACACTTCAATAGCTTGTGGGCCTGCCATTGTAAGAAGTAATGCTACTTTCCTTGCATCCGACTTTTCTTCCAGTCCCATAGCTGCAATATACAGCTGGAATTGCTGTTTGAAGGCACGCCAGTTGCTGTCGACATTCCCAGTCAGCTTCAAACGCTCTGGTTTATCTATATCCATGTTGTTTGCGGCAATTTCTTCTTTGCTTTATAGTTGAGTTTTTACTCCTGGTACCATGTTCTGTTTGTTGATTCAATGATGACCAAGTACTTTGACTCCAAGGCTTCTTTATTCAATCAAACAGGTATACAAATGTTTGTCCTTGACATGAACTCTATCTCATCTGACTTCCTGTCTCTGTGTGCCCTTATATGGATTTCACTACTGCCACAGACACTACAGACACTGACACCCACTACTGCCACAGACACTACAGACACTGACACCTTGTGGTTAAAGATAATAGATAATGATCATGATCATCACAGTGTGTGTGTGTGTGTGTGTGTGTGTGTGTGTGTGTGTGTGTGTGTGTGTGTGTGTGTGTGTGTGTGTGTGTGTGTGTGTGTGTGTGCGAGCGTGCATGCGTGCACATGTGGGCCTGTGTATACAGTAGGCGAAGGGCGTGCATATTTTATGTTTTGAATGAGGTAACTCTCATCTTTCAACGAACATAATCTCACAGTTTTCTATGAAAACATGGACTGTTATAATACAGGGGAAGCGTTTCAACTGCACAATCTAAACTAAACGGTGTTTTGATGTGTGTACTAGATTAAGCAACAGCCGCCCACTAAAGTTTTGACATTATTAGCTCACCAGAAAGTTATTATAACTGTAATATTTACATGACAGATCTATGATGTTACAACGGTGACCTCTAGTGGAATTATGACCGCATGACAAGCTACACTAGTACTGACTACTGAGGCACTTTTGCTTTACTTTTGAGTATTTCTTTTTTTTCTTCTAATTTAGTGGATATTAAGGACTTATGTGAAGGAAAAAAATATATATTTTTTCCCATTTAAAAATAGGCCTGTAGACAGTAACACACAAGGAATGCATTACAGAAAACACGAAACAAAACATATACAGTAACGAAACAAAACAAACCCTATAACTTTAACTGATTCTTTCAATACTTTATACTTCTACTACACCACATCTCAAAGGCAAATATTGTACGTTTTACTCCACTGCAATTATTTTACAGCTTTAGTTAGTTACTTTGAAGATTGAGATGAATACAAAACACACTCTAAGTAAGGCCGACTTGGACAAAATTAGAAAAACGTGTTGCAGAAGGATATGCTATTTTCAAAGGAGTTTGACAAAATAAAAAATGATTTTGGTACTGTTAGTACATTTTGATGCCAATACTTTTGCACTTTTACTCATGTCAAAGTTTGAATACAGACCTTGTACTGGTATAGAGTATAGGCCTATTTCTATGTTGTAGTATTATCTAAATCATCTGTTGATCACTGGTGACAAGGGAAGCGTACAGAGCTGTTCCGCCCAACAGAGGGCGCTAGTGACACATACATTTATTATGAACTCATGTTTCGTATGGTCGGCCACATGCACAGAGCGGCGGGCTCTGTGGAACAACAGCGTAATGCATGCATGTACGCACACACACGCACGCACGCAGTGAGTCACAGAGTAGTGTGGGTGGGCTGTGTTGTGGCCAGTCACAGCTGTGCACATCTGTCTCTCACACATTCCTCATGTCGTCACGCCGTCCAACGGGACCAGCTCTTGTGTCGTGTTGTTGATGTGCTGCTTGAGTTTTAACCCCCTGACACTGGACCCAATAGTAGCCCTACATGAGTCTGGTGTAGAAGTACACCAGACCCCTACATACTACATAGGTCCGCTGTAGAAGTACTGTGAACGAGCTTGTAGGTCTGCTATTTTTGAAAAATCGAAGAACGACTGACAGAAACATAGCTTTTTCAGAAAACTGTCAGGATGTATATAGAAGACATTTTTAGAATCTGATCTCAGGTCAGAATGGGTTAAATAAGAATAATTAAGCTGGTGTACAGACATATATATTGATGACCCATGTGGGGGCTGTGCTATACTGTACGTCAAACTGTATAAGGATGAGTTATAACGTGCTGTGGGGTATACATATGTACACGTTGTGACAGCATGCAGTGCTCCTGTACAAATGGAGGGGAGGAATAAATCTGTCAGGCCAACCGTCACCACTGAATGACTAACTGAAGTTAATATACCTCTAGATCATTTTTAACCACATGAACCGTTGTCTCCAGTGGCATATAACTAAAGTCGCTGACGGCCCTTATAGCGGAGTGGGTAGAAAGACTGTCGCCAGTTAGCCCGTCTTCTGTGTCGAGAAGCAAGACACTTAACCTCGAACTGCTCTCTATAGGCACTGTTTTTATGACGCACTTCAACGCTGTAGCGTCCCCATTCCTGGAATCCATGTCACGATTAGGGCTGACACCATTACCAATTTAAGTTGACGATTTAATTGCGTTTTTTGGCGTTGAACATTGAACAATATAAAAAAAAGAATTTTCCTCGTAATAAAAAAAAAACAATTAAATCACACCCGTGTGTGAACAGGGGCGCTTAAAGTCTAACTCATATTGATTGGGTGATGTAATGGGGATGTAAAACAAACAAACATTAAATGCCATTAACAATAAAGAGACAATGACGTAATGAGGGACAATATGATGAACTTTTCATACCTTCATTGTCAATGGCGTTTTTAAAACAAACAAACTAAAAACTAACATTAAACCTGTATATAGGAAATGGAGCTGGCCTGTTCTCACCTCACAACACTCCATATTTGGGCATGCCTGACACAGAACTCCATAAGCTGGCCTGTTCTGACATCCTAACATCTCCATATTTGGGCATCATTCTGACGTTGGGCATAAAAGGGATGCATAATATCTGGGTGGAGCATGCATTTATTTTCCAATAACTTGCATCATTCCAAGTAGGCCAGTGCCCAACGGGCACTGCGGTAGAGGTCCCATGGACACCTCTCTAGTATCTATAAAAATCTATAAAAGTCTCTGTGCGTACGTACGTGTGTGCGTACGTCTGTAATTTACGCAGCTTGAAAACCGTTCGCCCCCCACTGACTTCAACATTCGACATCCAATGTTGCTCTGACATCTGCATATAGACTCCATATTTGGGTATGCCTGACAAAGAACTGCATATATGGGCATAAACGGGACACAGACATAATAACTTGGGTGGGTCATTCATTTCCAACTTGCATCATTCCAAGTAGGCCAATGCCCAACGTAGAACAGAAAAGTGGTTCTAAATGGACCCTTACAGTTTATGAAGCTCTTGAGAGTGTACTGTAAGAAATGTGTACACTCTCAGGGTTATGGGGGCCCTTGAAAGTGGGCTGGACTGGGACAAAAATCCGGCCCGGGCATTTTCGCGTGAATTTGGCCCAGAAGAGAGGCACACACAAACAAACAAGCCCTAAAACCTTTACAGAACAACATAGGCCTAAATGATACAAACCAACAGACAACTACACAACCCTTTGTAGAGGGTTTATTTGTCACTCACTGATACAGGTACAGTGGAATTATCATGATGGCACTGGCAGAATGGCAGCACGCCCGGACATTTCCTGGTGGCCTGCCTGCCTGTCAAAAAAAAAATCATGGCGGCCCCCTACGGCCGCGGCCCACCGGGAAAATGCCCGGTATGCCCTGTGGCCAGTCCAGCCCTGGGAATAGTAATAGAATAGAATAGCTATTGCATATCGTCTCTGTCGGTTATTGGAAGCCTCATACAGTATGTCCAAAACTGTCTGTTACTTCAACAATAGCAAAAGTACACGCTTGAAACACCGCTTGCAGATCTGCTTCGTTTGCGTGACACTGTAGTATGATCGAGTAAGGCGTTCATTTACGAAAAAAAAACGAAACTAGAAAGTTTCAAATATGGAGGTTTCTGCCAAACCGCAACGATAGCACAGGTTTTTTGTGTTTCTTTTTCTCCAAGACTCCTAGGACCTTTCACTCCACTTCACGTCACAAAGCAGTGTGTGTCTCAGCTCTGCTGTATTATTCCATTTGTCAAGTATTCTCGTAAGAGGACTCCAGTGGAGTGCGTTGTTTGGTCTGTCAACTAAAACCCAAACCCTCCCCACGCACGTCGCACACACGCACGCACGCACGCACACACACTGGGCTGGGGAAGAGGAGTAGAGTGTGTGCTTCCTCAGTGGGGAATGGCGTCACTTCCAAGCACAGATCATATTCCCTCCTGCAGACTACCTTCCCAGAAGGCTAATATACGTACGTACGTGTGTGTGTGTGTGTGTGTGTGTGTGTGTGTGTGTGTGTGTGTGCGCGCATGAGAAAGAATTACTGCTTTGCAAGGTCCAGTGTGGCCCCCCACGACAAGTGAATGTTTTCCCTTTTGAAAATCTGTGGACAGTTTTTATGGGACAGGAGTTATTGCGGATTAGGGTTATGGACTCAGGATTACCGTTAGTTAGGATCACAGCAGAGTAAATACAGTAAAGATTATGACTATACAGCAGCACACGTCACGAGACAGTGTATGAGTGTGCACAACGCAATGTGGATGGTTTGTCCCGTGCTCTCTTTATATAGGGCCTTTTTCCAAGGCGCTTTACAGAGATCGTGCATTACATTCACCCATTCACACACACATTCACACACCGATGCCGGAGGAAACCGTGCAAGCCACCAACCAGCACATCGGGATCAATTAGGGGTTCAGAGTCTTGCTCAAGGACACTTCAACACTAACTCTGGGGGAGCCCGCGTTCAAACCTGGAACTTTCACTCTACCCCTGAGCCACTGCCGCCCCTAAACAAGTCTTCTCAATGTTACCACCTGGAGTTTGAACCTGGGTTTCCCCATGATTCCCCAAATGGGAACCCCCGGTAGTTCCTGGCCGAGGCGAGGAAGACATAGAGTTCTTCTGCAGTCAGAGACGGACTAAGAGCCTGAGGGAGGAAATTATTCTCCATTAATTTACTCCATAGGCTTTTCAAAAAGTATTTATTTAAAGACGGTTACGCCGCGGACAAAGCCAACTCGAATCGTGACAAATCATGACAATGAACACAATGTTTTTGACCGATCAAATAATTTATAAGAAGTAAAACAAAACAAATAGTGTTGTCTCCTGCCTTTATTTTCTTCTTTCTAATGATTTGATCGGCCCAAAATATTGTGTTCATTGTCATGATTTGTCACGATCCGAGTTGGCTTTGTCCACGGCGTAACCGTCTTTAAATAATTACTTTTTGAAAAGCCTATATGGAGAAAATGAATGGAGAATCATTTCCTGGGCCACTCGCCGTTCTGAAAGGGGGCGGGACTGCGACGCTCTATAGCCCCCCCCCCCCTCCACACTGACCATTATTATAATGAGCATTAGTGAGGACCAATTATATGAAGAGCGTCCCCTATGTGGATCTGACCCCTCCATTTTGCCCTGTACACCAAATCTTGCATTGCAACAGGTTGGGCACAATGCCAAATGTGGGTTTTTTTTGCAGCAAATTATGACACTCAGAGTAATGAGGTTCATGTCGTGTTTAATGCTAATGTAATAAACAAACATTTTGAAGGATTCTTACTAAAACGTTTTAACTAAGAGGTTTTATCTGTTTCTTTTTGTTTTTTTTCCCACCAAGCCCACCACACCCTTGCTTGGCACTTGGATAAGATAAAATACACAATACATTCATGGCCTTCCAGGAGACTGCGTTGGGGTTCATCCAGTGCATCTGTCTGCTTCGTTCCGTTCACTTTGCCTGTCGCTGCATTGTGTGTCTTCCTCATTATTCAAAACACTCAACTGAATGAATGGACGGCAGCCGGGGCAATTTCCCACCCAGTTTAGCGCTGATGTTTGCTCGTCTCTCCTCTCAGCCTGTCTCTCCTCACCTGTACTGTCTCTCTCTCTGCACCTGTTTAGCAGTTTGTCACGCCTCAGTTTTCTTTTTTTTGTGTTGCTCTGTCTTGTATACACAGACATAGCAGAACTGCCAGCTCACCATGTTGTGAGCTGGCAGCTCGGCTATAATTTGGCACCATATAAATCGATGTCAATGTAACTACCGGCAACTGGAATGCATGTCCTGCATGAGACCCATGCTGCGTTCTGGATACTGTGGCGTTCTTTGTTTATTTATTGTTGCATTTTCTTTTTAAGCTTCCGCACTCGCGCATCCACACACATACGGACGCGCGCACACATTTTGCCACGGCATAGAAAATGACACAAAGAGATAGGGTCTGTAACTCTGAGTTACACTTTCAGACTTCATGGCGGTCCTTGGAAATAAAACATTTGAGAACCACTAATGCTAGTGGTGTTATACATATTCTGAAGAAAACCTGGATATACTTGACATTACCAAGACCAAGTCTTTGTTGGGGGGGGGGGGGGGTCCTTGACATGAAAACGTTTGAGCACCACCGATATAGAAACATAATTGTAGAATCGACCTCAGGTCTTTATACCATGGGTTGAACAAATTGAGCGAGTATAGCCTATGGAGTAATGTAGACAGACAGACTATAATGGTTTATGAATTCTACACTATTTAAGAGCCAGTAAGTGTTCAGAGCTCAGAACACTATAGCGTGCTGCGTGTCTGACAGCAGGGGGGGGGGGGGGGGGGGTCAGAGACAATGTCGGTATTGTTTTGCACTCACTTGGAGAGCTGAGAAACCTCTGGATCAGAGCCTAGAACACTCTGCTTTGCACGTCTGTTAATCTAAGGTTGTGTTTATTTTATATAATGTCATATTACAGTATGTATTTTTTCCCCCCACGTCTTTTGTATTGTATGTATAGGCCTAGTGTATCTTCTATGGACGTCATCTGACGTCAGATAACCATCCATTTAATAAACAAATAATAGACAGACAGACACATTATAGCCGATCTGCAAGCTCATAACATTGTGAGCTTGCAGATCTGCTATTTGACGTGTGTGACGTCACCGCTGTACACGTGTGTGACAAACTGCTAAACAGATCAGACAGACAGACAGACAGACAGACAAAATGGTACACACATGAACACAGAGACAGAGACACGTGCATGTGCACGCACGTGCACACACACAAACACACCTGGGTCGTGTTAACTGCAGAAGCTTCTTCCCAGCAGGGAGTCTGTGTGTTAATGGAGATTTAATAGGCTTTGAAATTACTTACTGCAGTTTGTGCACGCTCGTGCGTGTGTGTGTGTGTGTGTGTGTGTGTGTGTGTGTGTGTGTGTGTGTGTGTGTGTGTGTGTGTGTGTGTGTGTGTGTGTGTGTGTGCGTGTGCGTGCGCGTGCGTGTGTGCGTGCGTGTGTGTGCGCACATGTGCGGCCTGGGAATTTAAGCGTGCGGTACTGTCAGCATGCAGTCTACCAGTGCTTATTCATTTGTGTGTCTGTGCGTGCTTGGCGCACGTATGTGTGTGTTGTGTGTATGTACTCGTGTGTGCGTGTATGCAGTGTTGGAAAAAGTAAAAGTATAAACACTGCAATGTAATGAATACTGTTTTACAAGTGAAAGTCCGTTATTCAAAATGTACTTGAGTAAAGGACCAAAACTAAAACGCTTTCGAATGTACAAAATTATTTTGAAAACAGCAGATCTACATCGGCTATTTACAAATAGCTGAAGGGTTTGAAGTGGTTCATGTACGTTGTGTAATAATATTCAAGAATCAACAATCAAGTACAAGTATTGAACATTGGCTATACTCTATACAGTAAAGTAAAAGTACAGTAAAGTAAATACAGTACTTCCACCACTGCATATGTGAGTGTGTTCAATGTCTGTTGGTATAAAGTGGTGTAAAGAAACTAGGGGGGAGTTGCACCACTCAGTTCACACGGGTGTGATTTAGAAAAATCGTGACAATATTTACTTCAGGAAAACTGGAGGATTTAGAAGATGTTTTGTTTAAATTTTGGACCCCGGGCGTTAACCGGACCTCTGTTTCAGAACCACCGCTGTGTAGGTGACCAGGGGTCAGCAACGCGGCGGTACCGCGGGTCATCTCTACGGCTCCATTGTGATGATTTTACAGCAGTCTCTTAACCCATTCTGACCTGAGATCAGATTCTAAAAAATGTCTGTTTGAAAATGACAGTTTTCTGAAAAAGCTATGTTTCTAAAAAGAAATAGCAGACCTACAAGCTCATAGCGTGCCACTCGGTGGTGCGCTATGAGCTTGTAGATCTGCTATTTTTAAATAGCTAAAGCATAACGTAATGCTATAACACCCAGAAGGGGTTCCCTCCTAAAATGGGTTAAATCAGCGCGCACTTCTCCCTCCTCCTCTCCCCCTCGAGGCCGCGAGGCTCCGTGTAGTTTCCGCGGCAACGGGGCAGAGTGATGTAAACACTCAGACTGCATGCGTCGGCAGGGAGTCAGAACACGGCGCAGAAAGAAGGACGGAAAGAAAGCATTCGCCTCAAACGTAAGCATCAGAAGACAGTTTATACTTCTTCACACAGGCCGTGACGCATTTCTGACTGACTTCTGTAACAATGCGAGAGAGAGAGAAAAAATGGCACACTCTGAAGTCGCTTAAAATAACTGAAGGTATTAAACCATTAAGACTTGGAATGTATCGGCGTCACCTTAGCTTTTAACCACTTTAAACGTTATTTTAAACTTTAGCTGTTGAAAAATAGCAGATATACCGGTACAAACGCACCAATG